>NC_080790.1:23122389-23425420 GCF_028018385.1 Neofelis nebulosa
GAGCAAAGCCAGCCTCTTAGAAGTGCAGAAGCCCAGCCTGGGAGAAGCGGTTGCCAGGCAACCCCAGAGCCCGTTCCGAAAGGATCCATCTGTTGGCCAGCCCTGCTTCCCCACACCAGGCAACGCAGCACCCTGCGTCCCCCTGGCCCATCTGCTCCCTCCCGTGTGCCTCCGAGCTATATAAAAGTCCACCAACATCTCAGTGCGAGCCGACAGGGGCCAGGCAGAACATATTTTAGTCCTAGCTGTGTCTAAACATAGAGGCAACAGGCAGGACCCAGCGGGGAGAAGGGGGCCGGGATGGATGGGAGCACTGGAGAGCTTTCTCAGCCTCCTCCCTGCTCCTCCCCCTGCCCTAGGCAACTGTGAGGTATTCTGCCAGGCGGGTCGGGCACTTAATAGCACTCCATGGATTTCTGTCAGACTTTCAGGTTGGACACATGATCTTCCAGCCAGCTTTTGATTAGCCGCTCTGTGGACTGCGACCGCTGTCCCCTTTCTGCTCTCATTGCCTCTCTGCCCACGCCTCCCCTAACCCAGGGCAGCCGGCTGTGGCTCCTCTCCAGGCTTTGAAGAAACCAGCTGGAAAACCAACATGGGTCTCTCTCTGTTCCTATTCCTCTTGTCCTCTCTCTGCCTTTGTCCATGTTAACCGCCTTCTCCATGAAGTTCATCTCTGCCTGCATTCCTGGAGGCAAAGCCACCATGGTTGGGCTGTCTTTCTAGTCACTGTCTCTTCTTGTTTCCCAAATGGGGACATTCTCCCACTTTCCTGTCCCACCTCGATTCCCTTTTTCTGTCTCCACATCCCCTCGCTCAGATTTGTCGGTTTCCACAGTTTTCTGTTAAATTTCTCTGCCCAGACTTCCCCAGCCCGTGTCTTCATTTCTCCTTTCTTAAACTCCAGTTCTGTTCTTCTAACCTGGAAGAGATGTTTCCTGCTGGGGTGCCCTGGGTGGCGTAAGGTTGCCCAGAAGGCAGCTTAAACGTATTGCCAGGGTATCAACAAAGCGGGGAACCAGAGCGAGACACCGAGAAGGGTGAGGACAGAGAAAGAGAGAAACTGAAATAACGTTAAGTGCTATTTCACCAATCTTTCATCTTGAGAAAAAGGAGAGGTCTGTTGGGTTCTCTTATATTTACTTTACTGCCTAGCAGGTTTTCTCTTTTGAATTACATATGGGGGACACTATTATATTTTGAATGCTTTGGACTTCTAAATCCTGCCCCACCTCACCATCACCCCAAACTCAACAAACATCCATCCAAAAAATTATTTTTGAGTAAGAAATGTCAAAATAGGCACTATTTGTCTCCCCAAACTGTCTGATCCTTAGGACTTCCCTATTTCTGTATTGTTGTGGTTTTCACAGGTCTGTGGGTGTGGGACATCGGGTGCCCTATCTGATAGGAGCCTTCCTAGTGCCCCCCCACCTGTCCTCTTTTCCTTTCCTCCTGCCACCACCTCCATTCACATCCTCATCACTTTGTGTGCTAAACGTCCTGTGGCCCTTCCCACCATAAAACAACAGAGAATTCTATAACCTTAGGATCTCAGCAGGGAGGGCCTTGGCGTCCTGTGGGTGGGATGTGTCCTGTAATAACTGAGCTATTCCTCCCAAGGCATCTCTACGGCGTCTACTTAAACTTCCATGCTCTCAAGGCCGCACCTTTCAACTGGCTGCCCAGTTGTGAAATCAGATTAGTCGGTCATGAACCAGCACGTTTGGAATGGGATGGGACTGGGTAGAGAGGCCAAGGGCATTCCATATAGTACTGTTATGTCCTCCTTCCTGTCACTAGCACCAACCCCCACCCCCCGCACCCTCCCTCGTCTTCTCCTTATCTCAGACAAGCCTTCCAAACCCTGCCTCATGTGGTAGGTATGCCCCCTGGAATGTAGGCCCCCCTTGGGTAGGTGCCTAGGCTTGACTGTACCCTCCTCGTTTGGTCTGAGCAGCACAGGACAGAAGAAAACCTCCACTCCTTCCCTGAAGAACCTCACACCTAGTAACACAGCCAAGATGAACATGACCTTCCCTGTAGCCACTGACTCACGGTGCTGATTCATGACAGGTGGCTGTGCTGGCACTGGCCACCCCAGGCAGGCCACACCATCTCTGCACAGCCCTGCCTAGGAGAACACACGCCCTGGTGCTGGCATCCCATCAGCTTCACTTTCTACCTACGGGCATTACAGATCTAGCTTCAGAGAGCCAGTCAGACTCGCTGCAATCAGTCCCTTTTCCACCTTATCAGCTCCACGCTAGGCCCTTCCACCGCTGTGACTCACACATGCGCTATGTGGTCAATGGTCAATAAACAAGGCTACCTCTCTGCCACTGCCCTGGACCTGTTCTCATTGTTCCTGCTCTGGCCTCACTCGCCACAGCATTCCAGTGTCTCCTTGACCTCTGACCCCTTTGACTCAGTCTCCCCTTTCTGGCCTCTCCTCCAACCCTTGGGTCATGTGACCAAACCGACTCTCCAGTTGGCCTTTCAGGACTCCCAGAAGGGCAGGGTGAGTCTTTGCCCCCTGGTTGTTCCTGTGCTGGACACTCTGGGGCTAGCTCCAGCCCCCAGACCCTGTACCCAGTCAGGTCTCCCTTGACGTGGTGGGGAAAACCATTGGTGACCCTCCACGCCCTGAGTCTCCTACTTGAGGTCTATATGTCCCCAGATCCTGTAGCCAATTCTTCAGCAATTACTGCACTTACTGGACACACTGGTCTCTGAGGCTTTACTTCCTCACAGCGTCATCTCATGCTTTCTGCCTGACCGGGTTGTGAGCCTCTTTGTACCCTCCCCTCATCGTAGCACCTAGAACAGGGCTCTGAACACATGGGCCGCTTACACACACGTAGGTCAGTTTTTTGTAGAATGCTCCCACATTGCCCTCCTCGGATGGGGAATGCTCAGCGGCTGCCAACAATATCAGCTGAGACAAGCCCACTTAGCCATGGTGACGTGCCATCGTGAGCCCTCCGCGGCCTTGCACGCTTCCTGCCCTTGGCTCTCAGTACTCATCAGGCCCATGTTTCAGCTAGGAAGGCTGAGCCTCAGGAGGAGGGAGAGACACGTGGGGGTTCCGGGGAGCCAGGATCGGTGCCGGGCCTGCAGTGTTGCACATGCAGACTCAGTCCTCCAAGGCCACTGCTGAGTCCCTCACTTCCTCTTCCTCCGCCTGACGGACAAGCTCTTTCACTGGCCTGACCCTGCTGTGAGAAAGGCCTGTCCGATCAGACCCCACTCTGCACTCACTACCTGCTCTCTACCTGGACCAGGTCCCTCCCCTGTACTGGACCTCAGTTGCTCCTCATCTGTAAAATGGGGGCTTTCGGGGGTTGCAAACTCAGAGGCCAGGCCAGGCAGGAACACGATTGGGTGGATGGGACTAGGTATCGGACAGGAGGCAGTGGGAGGGCCGGAACTGAAGACCATGCACCTTTTCTTAAAGCATTCAGACTCTTCTTCTCTCCTCCCCACCCCTCTTCTTTTTTAACACCAGTCAGGCCAAAATAAAGGAGAACAAAACAAAATGTCTTCTGGCTCAGTTTAGCCCACGGGCAGTCAGTTTTCAACCCCTGGAACTGATCCCCAGTGACCCCCCTCCTCCAACATGCTGGTTCTTCTTTCTTGTTCCCATTTTAACCTAAATGTTTCGACCATTCCACAGAGCACGTCTGGTGAAACTGTTGGTGGCCCTAGGCCACTTGCTAACTCCTGGTCTCAGGCTTATTGTTCTCGCTTCTTATCATTTTTACATTTTCTCATTACTTTGTGTTTCCCCTGTTTCTCCTTTGCCTACTTCCTTCTTCCTGCTTCAATTAACCCTCACCTGCGACTGAATACACTTGGATCTTGACCGGGCTTGGGAGAAAACCAATTGTGAAATAGGTTAGGACATGAAGAGGCTGCCTCACAATAAAAATAAGACCACAGTACATGAAACCAACCTGAAGGGAGTAAGACACAAAGTTCAAAGGAGGCAAGGGAAAAAAAAAGATGAAAATATATTGATCGTCAATACTTTCTGGAAAAGAAAAAAATGCTATAATGCGGATCTCTTGGAGAAGGTACAAAGGAAATAAAAGCGATCATTCTGAGGATTAGGTAGATAGACGTTCTGTTGCTACAGTGAAAACCAAACCCTAGAACTCTGAGAAGAACATGCACGGAACCCTTTTGAGGTCTCTGCACCTCCTGCCAAAGCTGTTACATAAAACCCTTCAGAGGATGAATTAAATTAAGTTTAGGCGGTTCTTACTATTGAAATGCAGACGAGTCGTGTTAAATAAATCAAGAGGACGGCATTGTTAGTCCTCTTTCCTAAGTAACCTTCGAGGCTGTCAGATAAGCTCTCCCTGTGGTTTCTGTTCTCTTTTAGAATGAGCCCTTCCTGAGAACTCCCCGGAACAGCAACTACACCTACCCCACCAAGCCGGCCATTGAGGTAACCCCTGACGCACGTCTGCCTCTCTCAGGGACAAAGCATTTCTACCTGCCAGTGACTCGGGGCGTGGTACGCTTTCCAGAGTCTGAGCTTAAGCAGAAATGCACCCATCTTACATACTGGAAATTGGAATGTGAAAAAAAAAAAAAAAAAAAAAAGTTTCCTGAACCGTGAAATTCCCGGTTTGTCCTAACATGTTCTCAAGTGCTTACTGACATCAGCAACCAACTAGACGAAGTGCCAGTGGATTGGCTTTCGTGAACCTTTGCACAGACCTCATTTCTGATTAGGCTACTCAGCCTTTCAAGCAGGGGTGAGGGGGAGGTGGTGGGTTTGATGAGCCATAGACTTCCGGTAAGGTGGAAGCTGAGTGGGAAGAGCCTCAGTTCCAGGGGCCGGGCCCAACAGGAAGCTGACACATATCCAGGTGGGTCCCCAGGGCTTGTCTGATTCAAGTCAATTGTTCTAGCTCTGAGGAACCCCGAAGGTTCAAGGCCCGTGGCTTTAGGGACTGCTTACTCCAAAGATGGCCTGAAGATGCTTTGCCACGCAGGCCTGGTCCAGACAAGATCCGTCAGCCACCAGGACAGGGCTCAACCACCAGTTTCAGCTAAGCACCTATGGCATATGTCCAGTCTTGTGCTGGGGCTGGAGGGAACTCAGAGAAGTATCAGACATAGTCCTCTCCTTGAGGAGTTTGAGGTCATTCCATAATGAGCACTTACGATGTGCCTAGCACTGCTCCAGAGAGACAGAGCAGACCAGACAGATGGGTTCCACCCCTCAGGGAGCTTACAATCTACTGGAACAGGCATCGGATACCTAGCTCTACGCGATCCTTTCAGCTCTGAGGGCGGCTCCGTGGGAGGTGATTTGAGAAAGTGTGAAGGGGCAAGAGAGGGGTGGCAAGTTCTGATGAGACTCACAGACCAGGCCTCTCTGAGGAGGGGAGCTAGGAGCTGGGATGCACGTGATGAGAAGTCCCTGGCCATCTGGAAAGCCAAAGCCGGGGTCCCAGGCAGGGCTAAGAGTGCAAGGGCTCAGAAGTGGGGCTGAGTTGGGGGACTGGAGGAAGAGACAGAAGGTCGGAGTGGCTGTGGGCAAGTGAATAAGGGGGAAGGCAGTGGGGTGGTGAGCTCAGAAGGGTTGTCAGGGCCCAGGTCACAGTGAATCTGAATTCCCGAGGAAGAAGATGAGGCTTCAAAGTAGAGAGACGTGGGAAGGCCCTGGACCTTCTGGGAGAGGGGAACACAATCTTGTTCACTGCGTGGAAAGATCTCCCTGACTAGTGTGGGAAGTGGGTCGAAAGCAGCAGGAGTGAGTGAAGTCCTTTCATAAGCCAGCGGGAGCACTGAGGCTAACTTGTATGAAATTCTTCAAGGACGGTTAGATGCTGAGCTCTGGGGAATGAGCCATGTCAGTCTCACGGCTGTCCAGCTTCTCTGGATTCTCTCAGGCTCCCATTAGCCCAATGGAGGCTAGTCCCAGGCAAACCATGGCCCCAAATCCACTATAACCGAAATGTCAGCTGCCTCCTGTCAACGAGGCATTGATTTACTTATCGGATTCCTGACTGGAGCAGGCACTATGCTAAGTGCTGGGTAGATGAGGTGAGCAGAGAGCTCTCTGCCTGCCCTCTTGGATCTTACAGCCTCATGAACCTTTACTTCTGCTGCTAAAAGTTAAACCCCAGGCCTAGAAGGTGTTATTTTTTTCAATACCTTGCCATTTAAAGTAGCCACAGACAAAAATAAAAAATTAAAAAATTAAAAAAAATAAAAATAAAGTAGCCACGGACAGGTACCATCAACACGACCGAGGAACTTGTTAGACATGCCAAATCCCGAGCATCACCCCAGTCCTACTGACTCAGAATCCGTGTCCGACAAGACCCCCAGGGGATTCGGGTGCCCTGGTGCAGGGTACAGCACGTGGTTCTTCCCTTGTGACAGATGAGCGTGCTCAAAGTCCAACCTGCATTGGTTACGGCTGCAGGGAGCATGCTTGTCTCTGGCTCACCAGCTAGCTGAGACATTTCTAAAGGGTTCCCGGCTAGAGAACTTCTTTGAAGCTGCTTTTTCCCAGATGTTTGTCCTCTGCACACAAGCATGTTCTTGATTTCAATAGAATTTCCACATCAGTGTGATGAATTTATCCCAAGAGCAACCTCTTGGGATAAACTCACTTCTATCAGATTTAAGCAAATAATATTAAAAAATTTTTTTTCAACGCTTTTTTATTTATTTTTGGGACAGAGAGAGACAGAGCATGAGTGGGGGAGGGGCAGAGAGAGAGGGAGACACAGAATCGGAAGCAGGGTCCAGACTCCGAGCCATCAGCCCAGAGCCTGACGCGGGGCTCGAACTCACGGACCGCGAGATTGTGACCTGGCTGAAGTCGGACGCTTAACCGACTGCGCCACCCAGGCGCCCCAGCAAATAATATTTTAAAGAGGTTGCATCTTTGCTCCCTCGGGAGAGGAGACTTTTCAACAAGGCTGGTCTTTACCATCTGACTAAACAGAAGAGGTGAGCAACAGAAGCCTCTGGCAGTCACACCCCCAGAGAAACAGTCACCCAGTCGTCACCTGTTTGCAAAGCCCTACCATGCGTTCAGCCCTGGGCTTGTCCTTCAGACCCTCCTGGGGACGTGCGAGTGTGGGGGACTCTGGGGAAGAGACTTTCTCCTTCAACGTACTGACACTGGTCATTTCTGTGCCCTGTGCTTCCCACCCCATCCCCTCCTCCAGCACCTAGAAAACGTGCTCTGTATTCTAGAGACAAGGGAATCTGACTAAAGGCATCCAGGTTACAGGCATTAATTTATACACACACAGGAAATTGGTTGGCTATTAAGTTAAATATGCAAAAATATATATACACACGAGCAAAAAAGATACGCGGAAAGCAGGAATGTTACAATGGTAAAAATTTCATGGTATTTTCCTAAAAATATTCTAATGTTGTTGTGGCCCCAGCATTGTACTCAGTGTCCAGTGGCTGAATGTTAAACGGCAACACCAAAACCTATGTGTAATCTTCCATTAGGGCATCCGAATCTATGTTCCTTTGGGAGACCACCTATAGCACTTTGACTGTTCTCTCCCCCCTTTGTTGTGACTGCTGGCTCCACGAAGAGTGTGGATGAGTTGAGCTGGGAAGCACTGAGTATGCGTATGTGTGCCTGCGCATTATGTGTTTTGGGCAAACTGGTAGATACCCAGTTTCTCCTGATTTTCCTCTGAGACCATCTACAGTGAATGGTTCCTGCCCACACGTGATTCCCTACAGGGACACAGTTCTAGCCTCCATCAAAAATTCCTTAGCCAGTTCTCCCTGGACCAAAGCTAACCCTCCTGCACAATGAGTTGTGGGTGTTGTTGTTGTCTTTCCTCCTGTTGCTTTAGAACTGGGGCAGTGACTTCCTGTGTACAGAGTGGAATCCTTCCAACAGCGTCCCCACCTCAGGTGAGTGGAAATATCATCATTATCCTCTTCAGTTAAGGACTTTGCTAAGTGTCAGGTTGGGGGGACACCCTACAAATATACCTTGGAGCCTTGAGCAGACATTGCTGATTCCCGTGCAGTACGGATCTCGATCCTGGGCAGTCCATGAAAAGCTAGCCTGCAACCACTGCTGGGCTCCCAGGCCTCTCCATAGATCACACTTTTTTAAGAGAGAGAGAGAGAAGGAGAGAGAGGGAAAGAGAGACAGCAAGCACAGGGGAGGGGCAGAGGGAGAGGGAGAGAGAGAAAATCTCCAGCAGGCTCTACACCCAGCATGGAGCCCGACGTGGGGCTCGCTCACAAACCGTGAGATCATGACCTAAGCTGAAATCAAGAGTCAGGTGCTCAGCTGACTGGCCCACCCAGGCATCTGCATGGATCATACTTCTCATCCCTGTTTAGTCTCAGTGGCAGTCCCTCAGGCCTCCCTGCCCAGTAGGGAAGGTATAGTCAGGGATCGGGGCCCTATCTGCCTATGCTCAAGACTCCTGCAACCAGCACATTCCTGGACTACCCCAGTGTGAATGGGGTTCCTCTCAGGATGGACGATAGCCATCAAGCCCATTACCCTCAGTGCCTTGGTTGCTCCAAATGGATGGAAGAGGCAACTTTGTTAAGTCTTAAGCTAGAAATAAATCTAACAGGGGCCCGAGGGACTATAGCAGAATCTCCAACTCCTAGTTAAGCTTCTACTTTACACGGAAGAGTCTCCCTCCCTGATCCTCTGTCTTTTTCCTGTCTCCCCTAGTCCATGAGCTCCGGCCAGGAGACATCAAAGTGGTGGCCGCGATGGGCGACTCATTGACTGTGAGTGCTGAGCCAGGAGGGGCATGGGCACCCCCTAACCCAGCCAGACCCTGTGTAGAATGCACACTTCTTCCACACTGGCTTTGCATTCAGCACTTAGCTGACAGTACTGAGAACCTACCTGTGTCAGGCACTGAAACCCAGCCAGGCAGCCACAAGACCTCACCAGGCAATCTAGAATGCTCTGCCCTCTGCCCTTCCACAGTCCTGCTCAAACACAACCTCTTCTGTGAGGGCGCCCCTTCCGTCCCCACTTTCCTACTGTTCCCAAGCATTTTATCTGTGCATTATGGCGTAGTTATCTGAGTCTGCCTGCCTTTATCAGGGAACTCATCTCCAACCACCCAGACTCACAGAGCGGTATGTGCAGGGCAGGGGGTGGGGGGGGTGGTTACCTACACACTACTTAGCACCCCCTCACCCCATTTGCAGATGTGTTCTTTGGGGGCAGAGAGAGCCCAATTCCTACATATAGTGTAGTTTCTCTGCACAAATTGTATTAGCTATTGCTGTATACAGGATGCTCTGCTAACCATTCTGAGGGAAGTGTGAGATGTGGTCATAATCCTTAAGAAACTTGTCAAGCTGGAAAACTAAGCAACTTACACAGAAGGAGATATATAATCATATAGGCGACACACGGGCCTTTTAAAATCAGGTACTCATTTCTGGAAAAACAACTTCCCCATATGCGTGTGAATGTGGTAAATTTTGATATAAACATGGAGAAAGCTTTGGAAGGATAAACCCCAGGGTCTTAACCATTAATTAGCTCTGATGATGTGTATTTGTGGGTGGGGGTGGGGGAGAGATGTAGAGCAGGTGGCAGGAGGCAAGATTAATAAGGTGGGGGGTAGATTGTTAATTTTTTTACATTTTTTAAATGTTTATTTTCGAGAGAGAGAGACACAGAGCATGAGCAGGGGAGGGGAAGAGAGAGAGGGAGCCACAGAATCTGAAGCAGGCTCCAGGCTCTGAGCTGTCAGCACAGAACCCAATGCAGGGCCCGAACCCAAGAACTGTGAGATCATGACCCGAGCCCAAGTTGGATGCTTAACCGACTGAGCCACCCAGGTGCCCCAGTAGATTTTAATTTTTAACAGAATCTTTGTATCATTTCACTAATTATAATGAACATGTATTACTTTTGTAAGTTTCAAAGAGGAATTTCTCTCTCTTTTTTTTAAGAGAAGACATTGAGAGAAAGCTTCATACAGGAGGCTGAAACTGAGAAGAGTCTTAGAGGAGGAATTAGAGATTTAAGGACTGGAAAGCGGGTAGTTCAGCTTTCCCAGCAAGGATACAGTGGGTGGTAACTAGGGAGGCTGGTCCAAGGACTTCAGGCTTCAGATCAATTTGCTTACACCTGAAGGTTGGTGTGGACTAGAAAGCAGGGGGTGAACGAGGGAAGGGAAGTAGAACCCAGATTGTGGTGAGCTCAAAACATTGGTAATGGGGTTTGGCTTTGACCGAGTGGTAAGAGAGACGCACTGAAAGGCAGAGTCAGGAGGGGGGAGGGGTGTGAAGAAAGAGGTGGGCTCAGAAGTACAGGTGGGCACTCCAGTGAGAAGGGAAGAGACACTGGAGACCATGGGGTCAGGTGGGAGGCCAGAGTGTCGTCTACAACAGGAGGCAAGAGTCTCACTTAGGAATGTAGCACAGAGGACAGACAGAAAGGGATGGGAGCTGGAGAGGCTGGGAAGGAAGAATCTTGATCATTCCAGGACTTGGTTATGAGTTATGTGTAGAGGAGTAGGGAGTCAGGACAACCCAGAGATTAAGTGGCCTGGAGAAAAGCTGGTACAATCTTCAGAAAAGGTAAATCCAACTCCCCACTGCTACATGTGCCAGGGCCACAGGGGCCCTTCCCAGTCCCCTCGGCCTACACCTAGGCCCAGCACAGTTCTGGAGCCTTCTCTTCGCCTTTCACAGACAGCATTGGGAGCCAGACCAAGCAACTCCAGCGACCTACCCATGTCCTGGAGAGGAGTCTCCTGGAGGTGAGGATGCTCTCCACTCATTTTCCAACGATGATTCCCCCCGCCCCTGTCACCCCTCCAGAGACCAGCCTGGGTTCCCACAGTCTGGCCCTGAGATGCAAGGAGGCTCCCTGATGCTCATGTCAGTCCCGAGGGTAGTGGGAATCCTGTGTCAGGGGCAGACTCTCTGGTTCTGACTCAGAAATATGACGACTGGTGGAGAAGCAGGTCAGGGTGACCCTCACACAGGTGCTTTCTCTTCCCCAGCATTGGAGGGGACGGCATCTTGGACACCCACACCACACTGCCCAGTAAGTAGCAACACAGAGAAGCACCGTGACTACGCCCACGACAACCCCTTGCTGAGGCCAGAGCCTCCCCCTGAGCAAGGGCGGAGAAGGTCATCTGCAAGGAGGGGAGTCCACCAGCCCTGAAAAGACCCAGACTGGTCCTGCCCCACGCCTGGGCCCCGAGGCGGCACTCTGTCCCTCTCACCTGTGCTGTCTGCTTCACCCTCTTAAAAGACATTCTGAAGAAGTTCAACCCTCACATCCTTGGGTTCTCCACCGGTACCCTGGAGGAGACAGCAGGACTGAATGTGGCCGTGGAAGGAGCCAGAGCTAGGTGAGTAGCCGTGGAAATGGGAGGAAGAGGAGGGCAAGGCTGAGAGGTCCCAGGAGAATGGGAAGGAGGAGAGAAGGGTGTGTCTGGGAGCCTGGCCCCAGGTGGGCAATGAAAGCTGCTGTGGGCAGGACGCTTCTGCACGCCTGACCCCTCAAGTGGATTAGCTCTTGCAATCCTCACATCCTTCAGGGTGGGGACTAGCACGAGGACACTAAGGCTGACAAAGTTTCCTGAATGCCCCAAGGTTGTCAGAGGAGCCAGGAGAGGCCAGGCTCACTGGGCTGTCACCAGTTCACAGGACAGCAGGAGAGCTTGAGGGTGGCCTGGCCCTGTCCTGCTGACACCAGCTGACCTCTCTGCCTGGAGGAGTGAGGGGGAGCTCAGCGCTAACGGGAAGGGTGCTGAGAACTCAGGGCATGGCCCCACGGGCGGCCTCCCTCCCTCTCTCCACCTGTACCTCGGAACCTGGAGTCTTTGGCTCTGTAAAAGCCATCTTTTGACCCTAGGGAGTTAGAGCTTAGGGCCCCCGACACAGCACAGCGGCTGTTTGCTTTCACTCCGATTTCTGTTGTCGACAACAACCCAGATAATTAAAGCCGGAACGCCTGACAGAGTTCATTGCTTTTCTGCACAGAGTGTGCTGGGTATTTGCTTTGTAGAAGGATTGCTGCGCTCAGATCACCAGGGAAACGACACTGACCCGCTCTGTTTACACGGAGCGTTCCTCTCAGACGTGGTAAGGAGGGCCCCACGCTCGGCCGGAGTCTCCGAACCACAGGAAGCCATGTCAGTTCCTCAACGTCACAAGCAGGAAGAACTTATTTTGTTACACGGGGTTTCATGGGGCCATAAAATCAACATCGAATTACTGTTGTTGCTATGACTGCTGTCACCACTGTCCTCGTTTTATTATGATTGTGCAGCCCAGGCTCCATTCACCAGGGCCTGACTCCTCAGTCTGTTGACATTTGAGCCCCTCTCTCGCTTCACCTCTTACCGCCTTCTCCGTTTTCCTGCTGCTCAGAGCCTCCACCAGGAGTCAGTGGCAGGGGAAGTAGCCGAGACGGGTAGCTTCCCTGTGAGCGTCTCTGATGTCCAGTGATAAGGGACAGGAGAGTAAGCCACTGACCTGAGTAAGCAAGGTTGGAAAGTTGTCCTAGGACTCTCCTTTACCTGCATGGTCATTTGGCACGGTGTTGGATTCGAATGAGCGCACCTCAGGAAAAAGATAAAGACCACAGCAGAGCAACTAGCATAATGAGACCTGGGGTCAGACCATCTGTGTCCGGATCCCAGCTCCCAAATTGCTAGCTGCGAGACCTTGGACAAGTCACTTAGTGCTTCAGTCTTTGTTTCCTCATCCATAAATTGGGATCATAACTGCTCTGCTGTGGTATTTATCTTTTTTCTTGAGGTGCACTCATCCTTATCAACACCATACCAAATGACAATGCAGATAAAGGAGAGTCATAGACCAACTTCCCAGCCTTGCTTACTGAAGTCAATGGCTTACTCTCCTTTCCCTTATTACTTCTCAGCATTGTCCTAAGAATGAAATGAGATTACTAACCCATGGAAAATACTGAGTATAGTATAGGATATGTAGGCCTGCCAAAACGTTTGCCAGTATTAGGATATTTAGTTTCAAAGTTTTATTCAATGTCCAACTTCCCATTCCATCAACCAATAAGCAAGAAGTCATGGAAACCCGGGACGGGGCTCGAACCCCAAGGTAGTTACTAAAAGATACAAAAAATCAAAAGGTGACTTCTTTGCCTATACAAAGAGCTTGCTGTCTCCTTAAGGAGGCCAAACAAACAGGAAATAACTGTTGGAAAGATACCCACATGCAGGTGCAGACCCAGAGGGGACCCCAGGACTCATGGAGTCCAACTCCTCATTTAAAAGATGGAGAAATCGGACCCTAGCCTTGTTCGGTAATTTGGGCGAGTTCACACAGCAAATTAGTAGCAAAGCTGGAGGAGAACCCAGGACTCATAACTCCCAAAGTGGGGGCTCCTCACGCCGGAACTGGAAAAGGAAAAGAAGTTGTGGATAAAGGCACTTGGAGAGAAGGCTCACGGGGGCTGAGGGAGTCTGCTCTGAGCCTGCAGGGTATAAAGAACATGGCTGGGAAAGAGGGAGGAAGCGTGCACTCCTAACTTCGCTCATGCTCAAGAGGGCAGCACGTTAAGATCTGAACAGGCTCTTGAGCCTGTTGAAAGGTTACAGACACTTCTGGGGTCCCCTTTAATCAAAACAGGCTTTCTTTCTAGCTTTCCGATGTATTGCATCAATAGCAACAATGTATGGGATAGCATCCTGGATGTGGAAGTGAGAAATAGGGGAGGGGCGGTTCTGGGTGTGCCTGGCCATGTGCCCAGCTCATCGTGGGCAGGCCAAGATTTAAAACGCCCATTTCGTACCAGTTACCGCTTTTAATGACTTCTTCCACAGGAGCCTCCACTGGCTGTGTCCCTTTGCTGACATAACTTTTCGTACGCTTCACTGTTTTTAAAAACCAGCTTTATTGAAGTACAACCGCCACGCACTACCCTGCACATATTTAAAGTATGCGATTTGATAAGCATGGCTGGCATATGTGCATAGCTGTGAAGTCATCACTGCAATCCAGATTATAAACACCCATCACCCTCCAAGGTTTCCCTGTGCCCTTTGTAATCCAGCTCTCCCTCCCGATCTCTACCGTACTCTCTGGGCCCCAGGTAGCCTCTGTCCTGCTTTCTGTCACTGTAGATCAGTTTTCATTTTCTGGAATGTTATATGAATGGAATCTGACACGAGGTACTCTTGTCTAACTTCCATCCGCCATCGTTTTGAGACACATGCACGTCGTGCCTGTCCACAGTCCTCTCCTCCTTATTGCTGGGTACTGTTCCAACCACATGCTCAGCTCGTACCCAGAGTGTTCATTTTCCTTATTCGTGGCAGACATCGGGGGGAGGAAGGGAGAAAGTAACCCACTCCAGATTTGTCTCCCTGCCCACCCCCCACCCCCCCACCCCCGCAATCCTTTTTGCACTGGGAGAGGGAAAAAGCAAGGGGATGGTGTGGAAGTCCAAAGTAACAACAGAGAAGAAAAAAGGATTAAAGGAATAGAAAGTGGGATTTAGAAGTGAAGGTTAAGGAGTCATGACGCTTGGAAAGGAGAAAGCAGAGCGATAATTTAAGGCTGTGACTTTTTTCAAATATACAAGAGGTTATTTTTAAAACAGGCAGCCAAGTAAGATCTGAACAGGCTCAGCTCGCTGTGAAAGAGCCCGGTGGAATGTAAGGGACCATCTCTATGGGAAAGGGATGATCAGATCCAGATCCCCCCCCCCTCCCCTGCCCAGGGGCCAGCGAGGACCAGGCCTGAAGGAGGCGGCGGGTGGACCCAGGCTAGCCCTGGCAGGGTCCGGATCCATGTGGCTCTGAGGTCTGGGGCACATCTTTGATTTGTACTAGGTTGAGGTTTCTTGAGAATCGAAAGCCTTTGGATACACTCTGAAGGAGTCCAGTTTATATAACATTTCTCTTCTTAGAGCACCTGTCTCACCACGCCAGGATCCCACGGCTTGAGCCTTTGCTTCCCAGCTGGCCCTAAGGTTCCCTTCTCTTCCCCATCTAGGGACATGCCGACGCAGGCCCGGGACCTGGTGGAGCGAATGAAAAACAACCCTGTGAGTACAGGACCCTGGGCCCCCCTATAAGGTGCTTAGTCTCCAGCTATGTAGGGGGGGTGCAGCGGCCCTAAAAGAGCCCGCTCTGCACCGTTTCAGCCCCTGCTTGTCTTTAAGAGGGGCCAGACAAGCCACGAGAAGCAGGCCTTACCACCAAGGCCTCTGCTGCCCTTTCCTGACCCAGGCTCTGGCACCCGCACCCCTGAGGCCCACCGCAGGAGGTAGCAGAACTGGCCTTGGCCTCTGGCAGTTTCCCACCTTACCCAAGAGTTGGCTTTGCAGAGCCCTATTATGTAAACCCCAGGTTCTAAAAATAGGCTTCTCATTCCGATCCTTCCTCCTTCCCGCTCACCCGGCCCCTCTGAAACTTCTCACGGCACTCTTTTAAATGCTCTGTGTGTTTAGGCCTTGGAATTCCAAGTTCAGCGCCTGGCAGGACTCCTGTTATGGTGGTGGCTGAGCGGAAGGCAGGCTCCTCGAGGGCCTCCCCAGCCCCCACCCCACCTCCAGTCCCCGCCAGCCCCCTCTCCCAAGAGGCACCTCTGGGCTTTGCTTCTAGTTGTATCTTTTGCCCTCTGCTCCTTTGAAGGCATTGAGATGACATCTCAGGGGTGTGTTAACACACTCTGCTTCGTGATATACTGCAGCTTGCTTAGGATCTCGAAGGAAAAATAGTCATCCGCTCCTGTGTGAGCAGATACATGCGTGTGCGCGCACACACACACACACACAAGTGCACACAAGTGCACACACTGAATCCACTCTCTGGAGCTCCTTGCCAGGAACCAAGGTGAAGGTCAGGGAGGCTCCAGTTGGCATCTTCTCTCCATCAGGGTACCAAGAGGGCGAAAGACCATGGTTGGGGGGGGGGGGGTGCTGTCTGTCCTGGTGAATGCCATCTGCATATGCACACCAAAAGCCTAAGCTGAGGGCTTCCTGTCCACCCCCCCCCCCCCAGGAAATTGATCTAGAGAACGACTGGAAGCTGATCACACTCTTCATTGGGAGCAACGACATGTGTCATTACTGTGAGAATCAGGTAGGCCCCTGCTCAACCCCGTGGAAGTCACATTGGCCTGCTCTCCCAGGCAGACCCCGGCCTTTCCCATTCCTGAGTGGCCCCTGGGACAGCAGCTTGATTGGTTCCCCAATTCCAGAAGTGTCTAGATGCACCCACTCTTCAGACACTGTTCTTTCTCACACAAATATTGTTCTTGGGTATGCAATGAGTACATGGCAAGCTTCCCCCAACACCTACTTGGCATCCCTACCCATTTTTTGATTTTTCTTTTATGTGTGTGCGTGTGTGTACACAGGGGGAAGCTGAAACAATGTCATAAACAAGGTTGGATAAAATTAAACTGGTCCTAGTAGGAGGGCTTGCTGTCCCGAGGATCTCATAAGTGAACCAACCTCAGCCAGCCAGCCTGAGAATCCAGCCTGTTCCTGATGTTTCTATGGGGAAATATGTCCAGACTTATAGTCTTTGGGAAGCCGTAACTGTTGAAATACAACTTGTTCTAAGTTGGGGATGTCCTGTATTTAGTGGGCCAGAAAAGAGCAGCTGCCATAACTGAGACATTAGAGTAGAATGTTTGAAGTCACAGGCAGGGGGAGAAAGCATTTATCATTCCTCATGGCTCAGAGAGACCAACCACTGAAGGCTGGACAAGAATTACCCTCCCCCACCCAGGGGTTTGTTCTGAGCCTCTTCCTCTCAATTCTCTCCCTTACTAGACTCTAGAGGAGGAAGTGACCCATCACCAGGGGGATTAAATGCCATTGTATCCTGGACTCAACAGGGTCCAGGAAGCCAAGAGAGTCCCCAGAGCTGCCTGTGGACACCTGGTAGAGAAAAATGCCTCTATTATCCCCAGAATACCTGCCCCTCTTGCAAAGCCAGATTTGTAGTCCTGAAAGCATCTTTTTGTGGGAAAGACCTAGAGGCCACCACCAGGATTGACTCAGGCCATGTTCTAGGAAGGGTCAGAGGAGGAAACCCTCGAGGTGAGTCAAAAAGATAGAAGTTAGGGGGAATCAATGGGGCCAGCATGGGCCACAGCGCAAAGGGAAGAGAGTGTGGTCATCATGGTACTGATGTGGCTCAGAAGCCTGATGCTGGTGACAGATGGGACTGGAGAATTGGGGGGTAGGCAGTGCTATCAGAATCTGCCTCTGGGTTTGAGATACTGTGATCGGGGTGAGGATCCCTCGGGATTGTCCATGGTGTCTATTAGGGGTCAAAGGAAGACTTTGCCAACAAGGGCTGGGCTTAGCCTGTCTAGTACCTTTATAGCCCCTCTGTACCCTCTGCCACCATCCCAGATCCTCCTGTGCTAGTCATCAGACCATGATCATCCTCTCACAGAACCCAGGGGATGACAAGAGCCCCCTTCTTTCTTCATAGGAGGCCCACTCAGCTGGGGAGTACATTCGGCACATCCAACAGGCCCTGGACATCTTCTATGAGGAGGTAGGAAAGAGCAGCCGTATGTCTCTCCTCTCCCGCCAGCAACCTATCTACTCCCTCACTGGGCATCACCTCTGGGCACATCTAGGCAAGCTGTGTTTAGTGAGATAGGTGCTGAGAAAAGCCCCGCTGTGAGCAGACAAAGGCACCTGGAGGGGAAGGAAGGGGAGGGAGGCAGGGACAAAGCTCCCTGAAAGGGAAATTCTAACTGGATCACACTGTACTGTTTGGTGGCAAAGAGCTTGCCTCTGGAGCCAGTCGGCCTGTTTGTGGCCAGGCACTGTGGCTTACTAGCAATGTGACTTGAGGCCAGTGATTGCTGTCTCAGCTTCCCAAGCGATAAAGTGGGCCGCTAAAGAAGACTGAGATGATACAAGTCCCATGCCCTCTTTGTTCCTCAGGTTCTTCATTGGTAAAATTGGGGAGGAGGAAGTTAGACTGTAGAGGACCCCCTAGGCTCCTTCCAGTAGTAACCAGCATCCCCCACAACGGCCTGGGGACTAACGAAGCTCACCCCTCTGCTCCCCCACAGCTTCCAAGGGCTTTCATCAACGTGGTGGAGGTCATGGAGTTGGCTGGCCTGCACCAGGGCCAAGGTGGGAAATGTGACCTGCCGCTGGCCGCTCAGTGAGTACACAGCCCCAGGGCGAGGGCACCTGGGGAGGGTGGGACTCACAGGTGCCGACAGATGGACCAGTGCGGGCAGAGGCAGAGGCAGGCGAGCCAATCCAGAAGGCAGACATCGGCAATTAGCCAGGGGCTTGGAAGATCATTCAGAAATACCTCTATGCTATTGAATGCCTACTGTATGCAAGTCATTTTATTTCTCTGGACCCCAGTTTGCTTTTCTGTAAAGTGAGACACACACCAATGATGCTTAAGGCCTCCGGCACCGTCTGTGATTGCCTTGTGCTGCCTCTCAAATATGGAGCAATGGGCGTCTAAGACAGCTGTCTTCCATGTAGGAGCTGTGGGACCTTGCACAAACTAGATAACCTCTCTGGGCCTCCTCTTCACCTGTAATGCGAGGTCTAGAGGAAATGCGTGTCACAGGCTTGGTCCCTGTGGGGCAGGCGCTCAGTATAGCGGTAGCTTTTATAACATCCTTGAAAGCCAGGCTTAGAGCTAAGGTATGGTGTACAAGACATGAATTTCTGTTGGTGGCTGGAATTTATTAAAGCTCAGCTGTGACCCTGGCAGGAAGTTGTCAGCTTCTGAGGCCAGAGGGTCACCCAGACTTCCTGTGAGGCTGCTATGGAAGAGGAGATTCTGCAGGGGGCCGAGGAGTCCCAGCTGGGGGTCCCATGGATTTGCTGGGAAGGTGACCGGCTGGTTCCCATTCCCCTTGGGAACCGGCCAGGGTGGAACAGGCAGTAGCTAGGAGGTGTGAACGGCTCCTGCAGGATCTTCAGGTCTGCTTCCCAAGAGGCTCCCCGCTCTGGAGCCCTGAGGGCAAGCGCTAAGCAGCCGGAGGTAGAGCTGGGGCCCTCCGGACCATGGAGAGAGAGAAGGTGGTGATGACAGTCTTTCCAAACCTCCAGCCCTTCCCTGGAGGAAGCCCAGGCTTGGGCGGGAGCAGCCAGGTGGCAAGGGGACCCAGATATCGGGTGCCAGTTCTCCCACCTTCTCTTTAAACAAGCACCTGCTACCCCTAGTGCCCAGTCTGTGACCTGGGTCCAGGAGTCACCCAAGGCTGTGTGGCAGGGGCACCTGTGTATTACCATCCTCCCATGCAAGGCAATACAGGGTCCAGGCCTTCTTCCCCTGGTGGGGGGAGGGGGTCAGCCACCCAGGCACCTCTCCACAGGACCCCTTCTCTCCCAGGAACAACTGCACTTGCCTCACGCGTTCCCAGGAGAATTCTCTGGAGATGCAAGAACTGAAGAAAATGAACTGGAACTTCCAGGTGAACCCGCAGCCCTCCTCCTCCTGTCCCAGCTGGGAACCCCCTCTACTCCCAGAGCAGGGCTTGCTGAGAGGAAGGCCTCTCCCTAAAGGCAGATCACAGGCCTTGCAACCCTTCTCTGGGTGAAAAGAACACCAAGTCGGGCAGGGAGAAATCTCAGAGGAAGCTGGGAGGATTCCTGCCTCGCTGCCCTGGTGACCAGAGTAGATGCCACGTGCCAGACATCATCTCTCACCCAGAGGAGGCAGGGCAGGTGTCTACCGCCCTGTTGGGCTTTAGCCCACCCCTGCTTCCCTCCATCCCCAACTCTGTGTGCACCCCTGCTGTCCCCTCTTGCTATGCCCACCCCACATCTTTCTTCTACGTCTCCATCTTGTGCACAGGACAGGTCTTCTCACCTCTTCCAAGAAGTTTCCCCGCCTAAACTTCCCCCCAGGTATCTCTGCCTGACCCTGAAGCCCTATCTGGTTCTCATGTTTGTTTTGTTATTGTTTTTAACATCCTGGCCCTTTTTTCCAGATGGAGTAGAAGCTTTTTTTTGTTTTTTTAATGTTTATTTTTGAAAGAGAAAGAGTACAAGATGGTGAGGGGCAGAGAGAGAGACAAAGAACCCACAGCACGGAGCCTGACAGCACAGAGCCTGCTGTGGGGCTCAAACTCATGAACCATGAGGTCACAACCTGGGCCGAAGTCAGACGCTCAATCAGCTGAGCCCCCCCCCCAGGCGCCCCTAAAAGCTTCTGGAAGAGAAGCCCATCTATCCCTTTTACATGGACACTCATCCTCCAAGTTTATAGGCATCTTGGGGAGCTAGTGTTGAAATGCTCCCCATTTGAGCTAGATGTGGAGCCCCGTGTGGTACTTCAGCTCTTCATGCAGCAAGAACAGGGGAGGTCTTTGGCCCAAGCAGTCTGGTCAGAGGCTCAAATCCAGCCTCGGAGACTTCAGAACAGAACGGGTGGTGCCCAGGTACAGGCAGGATGAAGGCCTGCACGTGCACTGGAGCATCCCCTGAAGTCACGTTGGGTGAGGGTGGGCTGGCCCCTCACAGCCAGCACAAGGCAGGACTAGAACCCATCTGCCCAGTCCTGCCAGGAGGGTTGAGGAACCTCTCTCCCATCCCCAGAGTGCCATCTCCAGGTTGTCATACTGGCACCAGTACCTGCAGCGTGAAGATTTCGCAGTGGTCGTGCAGCCTTTCTTCCAGAACACTCTTGTCCCCCTGAACAGCGTAAGCCACGGGCAATTCTGGGAGGCTATTCTTAGGCAATATACTTCCTTCTGTACCTGAGCTTTTTCTGACCATGTAGTTCTAAGAGGGCTCCTAGGGAGTTGCTTTTTCTGTTTACCTTTTCTTTTGGTCTGAATGGAACCTGGATGTACTTGGAAGGAAAGGGAGAATGTCAGCAGTGACCAAGCTCCCCAGGCATGGCCCTGGTATTTGCTAGATTGGGATAGAATGGAAAGCTTCCTATTTTTTTTTTTCCCAACTATCAGGGCAGGGATGCCAAAGGAAAAGGGATGGACTGGGGGTGGCTATAATTTAGGTCTTTTAAAAATTGTCCATCAGTATCCGAGACAACTGGCAGCAGAATTGGAAGGGAAAATGCCCAGGGTGCCCGCAGGGGTGGGTAGCTGCACCTTTTTCCCAGAAAGGTAATCCCTTTGCCTTTGGTCACAGAGAGGGGGCGCTGACCTCACCTTCTTCTCCGAGGACTGTTTCCACTTCTCAGAACGTGGTCACGCGGAGATGGCCATCGCGCTCTGGAACAACATGGTGAGTGGCCAAGCACCTAGTGGGCTGTGTGTCAAAGGAGGCAGCTCAAGGATGTTGACCGTTGCCCAAAACAAAGACCTATTGATGGAAGGAGCCCCTTTCTCCGCAAAGCTCAGAATGGCGGCATACCTTATTATTTGTCCTGACAGATTCCATTATTTTAGCAATTTCCCAGTGCTGGGGTGGGGCGGGGGGGGGGGGGGGGGATAATTTTGTAATCAGATAAACAGGATGAAAATAGCAGCTTCAGCCCCTTACCGTGTGACCTTGTTGAGGGTAACATGTGTGCAGCACCAAACACAATCGTTAGCATCCAATAAATGCCAGCCCCCAGGACTCCAGTCTCAACACATTCCCAGTTATCGTTTTCTGGAACATCACCAAGAAAAGTCTTGTCTTTCCAACCTGGGAAACAGGTTGGAAAGAGACAGGACTGCCTGTCTCTCCAGTCCTTTCTGATGGGGCTAATGGGGACCTTAGGAAACGAACATATAGCCGAGGGGCCACAGGGTCACCTGGCCTTGCCTCTGATGGCTGGCCACTCCTCTACAATCAGCTGTGTCGGCACAGAGCTGGACGGGTCACCACAATAGCTGTATCCTGTGGCGCAGAGCAAATGAAATGCCTTTCCAACCCAGTGGCTTCTTTTGATCTTGGCTCAGCGGGTAACCCAATCCCCACCCCAACCTGCATTCTCCTGTTTCTCCCATGGTGACTAAACACATCCACACTCCCACTTTTACTGCCGTTGGGGCTGGCCGGGGCTCTGCCGGCATTCCCCGGCGCGAATATTCCCACACCTGCCTCCTTAGCCAGCAAGCCCAGCACGGCCGTCCCCTGAGCAGCATGCCAGCACGTTCCATCCTTGGCCAACTTAATCAGTCTCAGCCTTCCTCTCCCTTTGTTTCCTGCTCTTGACACCATAATCTGCCCCCTGCTAAAGGTTTCGTCACAGTCTATCAGCCCAGGACTTGGAATTACAGTCAAAACATCCTTGCACTCCCTCCTACCCAACCTCCACGGTAATCTTTTTAATCAAAGTTTGCACAACATAATTCCTGAGAGCAGTTTTGAAGTCCAGTTCTCCTTCACGGCTGAGTCCCATGACCTCATTCCTTTTACATCCCCTCCAAAGAGTGGGTGTCTGTGCACAGTCCCATGTATCCCCCTGAGAGCTCAGGGAAAGCCACAGGATTTGTTTTTAATGTTTATTTTTGAGAGGGCACGAGCAGGGGAGGGGAAGAGAGAGAGACTCCTAAGTGGGCTCCACGCTGTCAGCAGAGAGCCCGACGCCGGGCTCAATCTCACAAACCGTGAGATCATGACCTGAGCAGAAATCAAGAGTCAGATATTCAACTGACTGAGGAACCCAGGTACCCCCAGGTGAGAGGCTTTTATACACAAAGGCAAGTGGGAGGGGATTCGATATGAAAACAAAAGGTGAATGCTGCCGTATTAGTAACATTACAAGACTGTCTGGGGCTCCCAGCCACCAGTGTCCTGGCCATATCCCTAATTTTAAAAAACTAAAACAAAACTGAAATCATCTGAGAGTATCTTATCCTGTGCTAGATAATTTAGGGAATTTGATAGTCCAGTGTTCTCATCCAAAACCATCTCAGATATAAAGTTATCACATCATGCCAACTTTTCAGATCGTCTTCTGCTGTCACCTCCAGAGTGACATATGTAATAGTCCATTGGAACCAGAAAAGATCTTAACAGTTTGTCTAGCCAGAATGCTCTAACTAGACTACAGGGATATGAAGCATTTTGCCCAGGATCGCACAGCCTGGTCGTGGCCAAGCCGAGATTAGACCATGTCTAATCTATCCCCCTAGTGCCCTGGCCACAGCATCACCCGGCCTCCCCGCTCCCAACTGGATCAGCACATATATAACCAGTGAATTCATGTCTCACAATGACAGTCCTATGACATAGTGTCTGCAGGCTTTGGCTGACGCTTGCCAGGCACTCTACTGTGGCCACAAACACACTTTATGCCTCCTTCTCCAGCGACCTTTGCAAAGCCAACACCAAAAGCACCAGCAGCATGAGGCGGTTTTCCTTTTTTTTCTTCCTACAAGCAGTTTTTCCTTCTTTTTTCTGATGCCTGCTCCCTCTTCACTAGAAATCTTGCTGTCCGCTAACATTTGCATCTGCCCAGGGGCCGGGTGACCACGCGAGCCTCCTAACCGGTGTCCCTGGGTCTGGGCTTACCGCCATTAGAACAGCAAAGCTCAGCTGTGGCCAGAGGTTAGAATAATCTGGGAGATTTTCACACTGGCAGCCAGTTTGGCATATCCACTAAGGCTGAGCATTTGGATTCCCTGTGACCCAGCGACCCCACCCCCACGTAGATCCCCAACAGAAATGTACATGTGGGCTCACCTGAAAAGTCACAGCAGCACCGTTCATAATCCCCAGGCAGGAAGCTTCCCCCATGTCCACCAATAGAATGGATAATCAAAATGTGGCACATTCATGCAATGGAATACCTTACAGTGAATAAATAAGGTTCAACGACACGCAACTATGTCTATACATTTCAAAAACAAGTGAATTACTGTATGGTCTTTGGAGGGGGGAGGGGAGCTCTGGAGTGCTGGCAGTATCCCGTAACTTGATCTGGATGCCGGTTACACGGGTACATTTGATCACAATTTACCAGCTGTTCACTTATGATCTGCACTGCTTCTCCTGTTAGCTTCGGTAGAAAGTTGATTTAAAGAAAAAACAATACAAACAACCACTAGTGCCTGGGCCTCATCCCCAGAAATTCTGGATTAGTCTGGGGTAGCCCACAGGTTTTGTAGATTCCAAAAGGTCTCAAGTGATATTATTGTACAGAGTTTGCAAACCACTGCCTTCCATCTGTTTGCCACAGGGCAACCACAGGAATCTGTGGAAATGAAAATCTGACCAAACTTCCAAGGCCTGCCCCTCCTCGAAGGAGAAAGTCCAGGCCCCTCAGCATAGCACCCCAGGCCTTCTGAGACTTGGCCCCAATTGACCTCTCTAGTGGTCACTCCCGCCACCCTCCGACTGGCAGTTGGGCTGTCTGGGAAGGAGTAGTTTCCTGCACCACCCATGGTGCCTCTGTGTGTCTGCTCTTGCTCATTCCCTTACATCTTGGGCTGCCCTTGCAACCTTCTCCGAATTCATAGCCACCTTAACACTCAACTCAGATGCCAGCTCCTAGAGGAAGCCTTCTCTGAATCCCTAGAACAGACTAGAAGCCCACTCAGCCCATTGCACCCTGCCCCAGGCCTTCTCATCTGAGCTTCTCCACTCAGGGCTCCGTGACTCCAGTTCACCCACCCAGTCCCTCATCTACTCTTTATTGAGCATCACTATGCAGTGGGGACTATTCCAGGTGCTGGGGAAGGGAACATCCTTGCACTCCTGGGCAAACGACAGACAAAAACCAACAAATCATTAAGAATTTCTGACCATATTCATGGGGCCCCTGGGTGGCTCAGTCGGTTGAGCGTCCGACTTCGGCTCAGGTCATGATCTTGCGGTCTGTGAGTTCAAGCCCCGCCCGCATCGGGTTCTGTGCTGACAGCTCAGAGCCTGGAGCCTGTTTTGGATTCTGTGTCTCCCTCTCTCTCTCTGCCCCCCGCTCATGCTCTGTCTCTCTCTCTCTCTCTCTCTCTGTCAAAAATAAATAAACATAAAAAAAAATTAAAAAAAAAAAAGAATTTCTGATCATATTCAGGGCTTTAAAAGAGGGTGGGGGCAGGTACTGTGACAGAATAATGGCGGGAGCAAAGGCCTCATCCAAGAGTGACACGTGAACTGAGAACTGAATGTCAAGAGTCTGCCAGGCATGCAGAGGTCTAGAGCCAGAGTGTTCCAGGCAGAGGAAATAAGACCTGTGTGGGCCCGGAGTCAGGAATGAGTTTGAAGTGTCTGAGCAGCATGGAGGCCAGTGTAACTGGAGGGAAGTGAACAAGGTCAGAGAGGTAAGCAAGAACAGGGCCATGTCCTTGGATGGCTTCCAACAGGGGAGCCACGAGACCTGGTGTGCCCTTTGGCTGCCATATAGCAGTGGACTAGAGGGAAGGAAGTGGAGCCCAGGTGAGAGACGAAGGTGCCTGGGCCCAGGGTGATGACAGTGGAGAAGGAGCAAAGGAGTCAGATTTGGAATAGGTTTTGGACTGGCTGATGGGGGAGGTAGAAAAAGAATAAGGGCCAGAGGGGGGTGGGGGAGGGTGGGGGGGTGGGAGGGATGGGTAAACAGGTGATGGGGATCAAGGAGTGCACTTGTTGTGTCGAGTCCCGGGTGTTGTAGGGACTTGTTGAATCACTGTTATACACCTGAAACTAACATTACACTGGAATTTAAATTTAAAACAAAAAGGAATAAAAGACTCCTTTATTCGGGGTCAAGGAATAAAGAAAAAAAATCAATTGGGTGGGTGGTTGAGGTGGTAGAAAGAAATAAATAGGCTTGAGGGGGAAAAAAATTGAAAGTTCTCTTTTGGCCATAAGAAGTGTGAACTGTCTTCTAGAAATCCACCTGGAGGCATCAGGTAAGCAAGAATGAATCATGATCAGGAACGGAAATTTAGAAAAAACAAAATGTGGGAGTTGTTAATGGGTGGGGGTATTTGAGGCCATGGACTCAGTGAGGCCTCCTAGAGAAGAGTAGTTGGCAAAGAGTGTGGACCAACCACCAGGCCCCTGGACCCTCATTCCAACTTTGGACTCCAGTGACAGAGGAGGAGGGGGTGGGGAAGGCAGGAAGGAGAAAAGAAGAGGACCTTGTTCTGGAAGCCCAGGCGGGAGAGTGTTTCGAGAGGGAAGCACCAACTTTGACAAATGTTGCTGAAAAGTCAAGACAGAAAAGTGAGTAGTGGATCTGGCAAGCTGGAGGTCAAGGTGACCTTGACCAGAGCTTCAGTCAAGCGGTGAAGGTAGCTGGCTGACAGCTGGAAGGTACATTGGGCACTGGTGACAAGGAGCCAGGAGAAAGGGAGAAACAGATGCAGTCATCAACCCCACGTGATCCTTACCTTCCTCTGTGCCAGTCGGTTCCTGGGTTCCTGGAGTGTCCAGGAATCAGCCAACCTGACCTTGAGCGTCTATACTGTCCCTCGACAGTGGTTCCATTACAAGAAGTTTATGCTTCCTCAGCTCTAAGGAAGTAGCAACAATACATATGTAAACCACCTCAGTGAGCTTTCATTTCATCTTCTCAGCTGCTGCTCACAGCCACCGAATCGGGGTGGTCGGGACAGGGTTTAGTGCCCCACCCCTGACCTCAGAGCAACCCAGGAGCCTGCCTGGCATGGCAATAGCAGCAGAACCAGGCCCCAGGTGATGCTCCCACTGTGCTGTGCCAGTCACCGCGATGTCTCTCAGGACCAGAGCAGCCGACCCTACCCTTCTCGTGCGAAGGAACAGGTGTAAAGAAACAACAGAAAGCAAGATCACGGGCCAGGTGTGGTGGTTAGCTGGGATCTTGTGCTTTCGCTTCCCCTACGGGCAGTACCTGAGGGGCTCAGGACCAGGCAGGGAAGCAGATTCTAAGGGTAGAGGCTACACAGTCAGGATGTGCAAACAGGAGGGAGCGCACTTCTCAGCGCTGGCCACGGCAGGAGGTGGCTACAGGCTAACGGTGCCAGGAAGGGGTATAGAGTGGCTTCCAGCTCATCCTCAGAGGGTCCCAGGATTCAAAGTGTTAAGCAGAACCTCTCTGAACAACAATCGCTCCAGGGATGTTTCAGGTAAACCTCTACATCTGTGTGAAAAACAACGTAGCTCAAGTGAGAAACTTTGATTTCTTAAAGTTGGCAAGCCAAGTATATATAGTAAGGACGTCACGGTAACCAACATGTTTTCAAAGTTTTTCTGAAACTGACTAGCCCCACACACTTCAAGTTGGTTAATAGGATGATCAACATTTTATAAAATTAAAACTGCAGAGTGTCTATGATCACAGCCACCCAGAAGGGAAGCAGGAGATGGTGAGGCTGGGCCAGGCCTTTCCACACACTGGCTGTGGCAGGACCGATCCGTGTCTCCTGGGCCCCAGGGTCCTCCTTGGTAAATCCAGGACACAGGCTCAGGGTCCCACCCTGCCTGATGGACTCTGATCCGCCCCTTCTGAATCAGAAGTCAGGTCCAGCTCTGGCCAGGGCAGCTGGGATCTGATGTGGATCTTGTGTTTATTGCTGGTGTCAACCCACCCTTGCAGAAGGAGGGAATCAGGTGTGAGATACTCAGCTTCAGAGGAAATCACAGTGTCCTTTCTCTCTCTCCAGCTGGAGCCAGTGGGCCATAAGACAACCTCCAACAACTTCACCCACAGCCGAACCAAACTCAAATGCCCCTCTCCTGTGAGTAATGTCCTAACATCCGGCCTGTTCCATCCAGCGTGAAACAGATGCCTAGGGGGCAGGGGTCCCTGAGACCTAGAGGCTCAAAGGAGTTCCCTGGGAGCTTTATCATCATGCAGCTGCCATCATTCTCACCTCTCCTCCTTGTCCCTGAAACTTCACAGCTCCTCGGGGTGTGGGGGAAAGCAGCAGGTCCGATGGAAGAGGCACTCAGGGGAGGCAGTTGAAGGGGCACTGGTGGGGGAGGGGGTGCTGTGCAGAAAGAAGTAAGACACCGTGTCTGCTGTGGAGCGCAGATTCCTTTTCATCCCGTCCCAGCACATCCTTTCTTCCCTTACTGCCCTCACCAGGATGGCTGACCAAGCTCCTAACATGTTCCCCAGCTCTCCCCTCCTTTCCCTGCCCTCCTGTAACCGCTGCCAGGCACTACACAGCCTACCTGGAAAGTCACTCTAGTCTTGTCAAGGCTGCTTGAAACCTTTCCCTGGTCCCACTGGAGCATCCAGAGGGGAGACCCAGCTTCCTCTATCGCCTTAGACACACTATGTTCCTGGAGAAAGGATCAGCTGCCCAGCCAAGCCCCACAGTTGCCAGGTCTGTGCTTTCACTCTGCCACCTGCTCCTCCCAGAGGCTCATCCCCATCTCTGCCTGCAGGAGAAAGCCACACCCTGTAAGGCTCAGGTGCTGCCCTCCCTGGTCTACTCTCCTGTCCCCTCACCCTAAGGCTGCTGCCTCCAGCATGCATCCGTGTTCATCCCTTTTCTGTTCACACTTCTCAAAGGACTGGGACTGAGTCTCCTTTGTGATGTGATTGTCTCTGAACTTGGCCAAGACCGTGAGAGTGGTCACGTTCTCGGCACTCTCTCAGCTCCTACACAGGGCTCCACACTCCTGTGCACAGAGGAAGGAGAGAATCCAGGGAGGCAGGCCTGAATACCTCCTCTTCTGGCCCTTCTCACGCTCGGGTCTCAAACCTACCATAGGACCAGCTGTCCTTCCACACCGACTGTCGTCCCTACTCACGGGCACTCCTAGGATGGGGGAATGGGGACAGCTGTCCAGTGGTAGCCTTGAGGAAACAGAGGTGGGGGCTCTGCAGCCCCCAGGACTCTCTCCCTCTGGTCGCCTATCAGTTCCCAATCTCAGTATCAGGTTGACAGGGAAAAGAGATACAGGTGAGAAACTAAAAGGAGGTTACAGCTGGGTACTGACCACTTTGGATACCCATCCGCTTTCAGGAGGTTTGAGCACAGTGTCGATGAAGGATGAGCAGAGAAAATGTGCGAGGTTATTGCACCATTGTTCCCCGGCGCTAGGGACTAAGCGAGCCCAAGGTGGGCAGAAGGATGGTTTTCAGAGACCCGTAACCCCTGACCCTCTCTTCCTCCACAGGAGAGCCCTTACCTCCACACCCTGAGGAATAGTCAGCTACTCCAAGACCATTCTGAAACAGGCCCCACGGTGTTGTCCTGGGCCTTGCCTGTGGCGGCAGGAGGTGGCCTTGCACTTGGTGTCGGCACGGTGATGGCATGGAGAGCCATAGGAGGTCGCCAGCGGGAAAATCCTCCAATGAGCCTCAACACTATGAGATTCTAGGCCTCCAGCCACGGGCATGCACTCATCCCAAATTCCCCAGCCACACTCCTCACCAGCCGTCTACCTCAGCCACCTTGGCCACCACAGAGAGCATTTGCTTCGTCACCTGGTGACATAGGAAGCCAAAGGGACAGTCACGACTCCTTGGGGCCCAGAGCCTATGCTCCTGGAATTGCCAAATTTAAATAAAGGCCAAAGTCATTCTACTCTTGGGTTAACCTGCTTGAAGCTCTCGCTTTCCATCCGTTGTGCGACGCAGGTGTGGGAGCTGGAGCCTCTCATGTCCTGCCTCAGCCAGAGCTGCCCAAGTGATGGCCAACCAGAGCCCAGCCTGGCACCCGCTGAACATATTGCCAGTCACCAAACCCACTATGTAAAAGGTGGGGAAAATGCTGGCCACCAGGTGCTGGCTAGAATAGAGTGGGGCTGGCTGGCCACCATTCACTCCAACACATAGCTTTTCTACACCTGTTTCGTACCCAGGACAACGTAGTGCACAGTGATACTTGCAAGGGTGTGCATGCCACCAGCTCCCTCAAAAGACAAACTCCTTCAAAAAAGCAAGAAGCTCATGACAAGGTACAATTCTGTTCCTGGGCATTGGTAGGTAAAGGTGCCTGATCCCTCCGAGAATAGGAAGAGTTCCTTGGGGAAAGTTATTATCTGGAAGAGAGAAATTTTGAAATGCCTTTAAAAAAAAAAAAAAAGGGATTGGGACGTAAATACTTTATTTACCTTCACCTGATTTTCTCAAAGTGCTAACTTTAGGAAAGAATTCCCCTTTCTACGTTACCAGGTGGTGGAGAGAGCACTAGAGAGAGGCTGAGAATACAGGCTGCATTCCTTGAGCCCCTGAGCTGGATGTCTTACACAGATTCTCATGTATTCTGCACAAAATCCCAGGGAGGAAGTGATTAAAACTAAAGGTGGTAGTTGCACAACATTGTGGATGCCCTTGTTCTGAATGCCACTGAACTGTTCACTTTAAAATGGCAAATTGTAGGCCATGTGAATTTCACCTCAGTAAAAAATAAGAGAGAATTCCATTATCATCTGCATGCCAAGGACCTCCCTGATCCCAAAGATTGGGGTGACCAAGAATGTGAGTTAGAATCCCCAGGCATACCATTTGAATGGGGGGGCCTTCAGAGCAAACCCAACACCAGCCCGGGCCCCGGTTTCTCAGATATTTCATCTGTAAAATGAAAGTCCTCATTTTGCCTGCTTCACAGCACTGCTGGGGGGGGGGGGGGGGGAGCATATAAAAATGCTCTGTAACTCTAAAATACTACATACATAAAAGGGGATTGTTTTCTCATCTGTGAAGAGTTGAGATAGGGTTCAGATGGTCAGGGAAGTGGAGAGGTTCAGAGACGAGTTGGGGAATTGGGCAGTCACGTACCAACAAAGACTGCTTGTCTTCCATTCGTGAAGGTCCACTATCTTATCTCTCTGGCACACAGAATGAGGTCCCCAGAGAACCTCGATCCAGCCCCAGGGTTCATCTGGTCTCCAGTTTCGGTTTCTGTACTATGGGAACAGCATACCTGCCCCCCTCCATTCTTCCTATGGACCAGAAAACATAGTGACCGAACCATACATTTCCTAAAGACCCACCACATTCCAGCTTGTGCTCCTGGCTCACCACAGTTAATAGCAGAGAGCCCGTGAACTCTAAGAGCCCAGTGCCACCATGCGCCTTTTTCTTCTTTCTCAAGTAGCTTCCTCCAGTAGCTCCCACCTCAAGGAAGCACGGAATTCATAATCACACATCCGTCCTCAAACTTGGGTTGGAATATATACTACCCGAGTGATCCAGGAGTCCCCAGTCTGAAAAATTAACCCCCCCAAAAGTAGTCCCAGGCTGGTGCCCAAGGAAACACTCGGCACAAACAGACACAAGCATGAGCCAGACCCTGAATTCCCACTGAATGCGTAATAAAATGCCAAAAATTTTAAGTATATGAGAGTAGCTACTTGCACCTCGTAGAAGTGTGTATACATCGGATATGTGGCATCTTCTACGGGAAAATGGCCAGTCTAGTTAGGACAACACCCATTGCCACACCATGAATGAAACCACCAAATTCTGAGAATGCTGTGCTCCACAGTGCTCTCCACAGAGGGTTCTGAATTCAAAAGAGAGTAGTGTGCATTAAACTTGGTCAAAAGCCTTCATAAAGAGCATGGAACTTTGAGCTCTGAAGGATGGTGTGAGAACTTGGTTAGAGGCCGGGGAAAAAAATGGTGGCGTTGAGACTAGGCAAACTCCATCAAAGTGGAGAGACAAATGAGCGCGGTGTGCACGGGGGGCAACAAGCAAGCCAGAAAAACAAGGACGGAGGAGGATCAGGGGGCACCCTGGAAAGGACAAGGAGTTTGTAATGACTAGACTTGTAATGGTTGTACTATCAGGCTGCATGGGATTTGGGAATGTAAATGTTACCGGCAAAAGAATAGCGCAAAGAAAATAATACCAATAAAAGCTGACAGGGTGTTCACACTATGATGGACACCATGGCACAGGGGAATTAAACTGCAAATCCCTATTCCCCTCTTTTCACAGAGGGGGAAACCCAGACTCAGAGAAGAGGTGGCTGGCCCAGAGTTATACTCACAGAATGGACATTCATCAAAATGAATACTGGTGTCCAGGGTGGGGGAATAACCTGAAAATACAAAACATGTGATTCTAGAAGTGAAGGAGGCCAAATTGTAAACGAATGTGTCGTAAAATAAAAATCTAGAAAGGGGGGATATTATCTTACTGAGGCTGTGATGACACCATGAGTTTCTCTGCTTCCAATTGGTCTAAAGGAGTCCACCATCTCTAGTTAAAAAAAAAAAAAATCTATCATTTTAAAAACTACAGGGACTAAGATTTATTTTGCTAGAGCACGTGTGGAGTTCTAGCAGTGAGCAAATCTTTTAATAAAAAAAAAAAAAACCAAAAAATGAAGACAATGGCTCTGAGAATTTGTAGACACAAATGGAGATTTTACATAACAGCAGTATTGAAGACAGACCATAAATATGTCTAGAAAGATTAAAGGCAAAGGAATTTAAAACATGAAACTAGAATAAGTCATTATTTCTTTTAAAAAGGCAGAAACTGGAGTGCCTGGGTGGCTCAGTTGGTTAAGCATCCGACTTTAGCTCAGGTCATGTTCTCACGGTTCGTGGGTTCGAGCCCCACGTCAGGCTCCGTGCTGACAGCTCAGAGCCTGGAGCCTGCTTCAGATTGTGTCTCCCTCTTGCTCTCTGCCCCTCCCCTGCTTGCGCTCTCTCTCTCCCTCTCTCAAAAATAAACATTAAAAAAAACTTTAAGGCAGAAACTAAGAACCAAATAGAATTCCTAGAAATAGAATATATTGTTATTAAAGAAAAATAAACTTTGGAAGTGTTCAAAAACAGATCACTTCTTGAAACATTTTTGTGTATTTACTGTGTCCTAGGCACTGTTTTTAGCAGTCCATCATTAATTCTCACAACAGTCCAATGAGGTAGACACAGCTATTATCCCAACCTTACAGAGATAACTAAAGCAGATTCTATGTTTATTCAGTCTCTTTATAAGAATGAAATGACATTTAACACAATAGTTTAAAAAAATAGGTATTCAATAATTAACTCCCTTCCCATATCAGTATTAGTTCTAGTAGATTATTCAAGGGGCTTTATAAAACAACCATAGTAATGAAAATATATTTGGTCCCTTACAAAACACTTCATCTCCTCTGATCCTCACTACAGATGTGGAAGCAAAGTACAGTATCATTAAGAAAAAATAACCCAAACTTGGAGAGAAGACAGAAGAGGGACCTTTTGTCCTGCCAATTTAACAAGTTTAACAAGCTCATCTAAGAAATACTTAGTTATCTAGAATATACCTGCATTTGACTTTGCTACACTGTTTGATTAGAGCCCAGACACTAAGAAGTTCTGTTGACTGTTGGATTTCTGACTGATAAAAAAAAAAAAAAGTCACCTAAGGTTACAGTTTTATCACTCTATAGGACATTAACAAGTTTTACATCTATTAGCAACATCCTTTCAACATTTCTGTGACCAACAATGTAAATTTCCATTGCCTAAATTCTCCCTTGAACCAGACTTAACTATCCAAATGATTCCTTCATCAATTACTCAGTTAAACTCTTTGACAAGCGTTCATCCTATATTTGCCTGAAAATCATGTTTTTAACTTTTGAAACATTAAACAAGAATGACCTTGGGGGCGTCTGGTGGCTCAGTCAGTTAAGCATCTGACTTCAGCTCAGGTCATGATCTCAGGGTCTGGTTCGTGGATTCAAGCCCTGTGTCGGGCTCTGTGCTGACAGCTCAGAGCCTGGAGCCTGTTTCGGATTCTGTGTCTCCTCCTCTCCCTGCTCATGATCTCTCAAAGATAAACATTAAAAAAAATTTTTTTTTAAAGAACGACTTTTAAAATAAAGAGAAAACATTTTTAAAAATTAGATATATAGAACCTAAGGATATCCTAGAAAAACCTAGTAAGATTGAACAAGAGGAAATGGACAAGCCAGTAATTCCATCTCTAGGAGACAGTTCCCAAAAAAACATTTGCAAATGCATCCCTCCAGGAAGATATGTTCAAGAACACACACAGCAATGTTTCATAAGGACAATAAAACCAGAAACATGGAGATCAATGCCCATCAATGGCGGATTGGGAAAATAGCTCATGGTATATTAATAATCTGGAGCATTTATGCATCAGTGAAAAATCAATCACAACAGCTGCATTCATCAACTTGGGTGAGTCTTACATATAACGTAGAAAGTTTTACAAAGAATGCATGTGACAGGATTCCATTTAAAAGTGGAGATAGGTAGCAAATGTGGTAAAGGAATTCAATGTAACAAGATCATAAAAGTCAGTAAAATAGTTACCTTTGAAAGGAGGGGGATGGTGATGAGGAGGGACCCATGGAAGGCTTCTGAGACATAAGAATTGCTATTTCTTAGCATGAGCTTGCTTGATAATTATTCTTTAAACTGAATTGAAATGGATTTCAGGCTTTTTCTATGTATATTTCATCATTTTTAAGTTAAAAAAAATGGAAGAACTAAATTAAGTTGCCTATTTATTCGGTGACCAGTGGGAGGGAGCCGTTTTAGGCTCTCAAGCCTGAGGATGTGCCCAGGAAAACCTTGGTTTTCCCAGCCAACATGGAAAGGCTGTTCCAAAGGGCCATATACGGAACTCTGATGAGTATTCATTACAAAGTCACCGCAGCGAAGGAAACAGAAGTCAAAGTTGACGTGAGCGGGGCGGGGGGGGTGGGGGGGGGGGTGGAGAAGGAGCCTGCATCAGGGCAGGCCCTGGATCCAGCTGGCCACAGAAGCAGCCTCCGGCCCTAGAACCGGTAGCCAGTTTAAGGCCAGTTCCCCAGCAACAAAGCACTCAATGTGTAGCAGCAAGAGCTCACTGGGCTTCAGCAGAAGGAGGCCACTGAAGGGCGTGCATCCTGTACCTCTGTGCAATGTCCAGAAGACTCGTCACTACAAGCTTGTCCCACCACTCTGGCAGCTGGCCCTGTCACATACCAACGGCCAAGGGGGTGTATGTCCCCCTGGAGAGGCCCTGAGTTCACCCTTCTGGGGCCCTGGCTCACCATCCGGCAACAAGCAAGCTGCCCTCAGGTGCTCATGCATGGTCCTGAGGAGAGTTGGGGCAGGCACGGGAAAGAAAAGGGAGGAGAGAACACAGGCTTCCCCTAAATACATTCCTCATGGACAGTGCTTCAGTCATTTGAATTTCATTCTTTATGACCAATGAAAGTCTCAAGCACAGTCTGGCTCAGTGATTGAAGAATCCACCCCAAGCAGGGAGTAGGAGAGCTGAAGATCAGACAGGAGCAAGAGAGGATCTAATCCTGGATTATTAGGAATGACCCTGTTTCTTCAACTGTAATCAGTGATAATGTCTACTTTAAAAGGCTGTTTGTTGGGGCGCCTGGGTGGCTCAGTCAGCTGAGTGTCTGACTTCGGCTCAGGTCATGATCTCACGGTTCCTGGGTTCGAGCCCCGTGTTGGGCTCTGTGCTGACAGCTCAGAGCCTGGAGCCTGCTTCGGATTCTGGGTCTCCCTCCCCCCCCCCCCCCCCCCCCGTCTCTCTCTCTCTCTCTGCCCCTCCACCACCACCCCCCCGTGCTCACTCTTTCAAAAATAAACATTTAAAAAAATTGTAAACAAATAAATAAAAGGCTGCTTGTGGATTCTATGGAAACCCTTAGGAGAAAAGGGTCCGGCAGAGGAGGTCTTGATAAACAGAAGCTATAATAATTCTCCTCTCCTGTGTACAACCTGGGCTGAAAGAAGGTCCATGAGTCCTCCGATCCCCACCCTCTGTACCGCATCGCCTACCCTGGGTCGCCGGATGTTCTCAGCCTAAGCCTGAAACAAAACAGCCTTCAGCCTCGAGCTGGCACCCAAGCGGGGGGACCCTCCCTGGGGTGGAAGAACAGAGCCTGGAGCCCTGGGTCCTACACTCAGAGGTGAGCAAGGCAGCCTCTGGGCATGCCTCTGCCCGCTCCTTTCTAAGCATTGCTAAATTCAGTTTTAACTTGTCTAGCTTTACTGATAGCTTTCCAGAAGGCCTATAAGCGAGGCTGATGGTGCGGTCTCCTTTCAAGAGCTACCATCTTGGGTTGGCCCTAAATTTGGGGAACATCCTAGGATGCAGGATACAACAGGAGCAGTCTCTCACTACCTGTTCCCAAGTCACCCGAGGGGCAGCTGCTATCTGCCCACTGGGTCGTATCACAGAGTCCCCCTAGCAAAATCTGGTTTCAGGTTAAGTTTATTTCTAATCTTTATCTCAAGGGTTAAAACGGCCCTGTAGTCCACAGCAGCAGTTGGAACAAATCCCTCAGGCCAGCCCTCCCCAGGACTCCCCCATCCTGGCCTAGATCCATTACTGGCTACATATTTCACAGCGCCCAGAGCAAAATTAAAATACAAGGTCCCTTGCTAAAAATTTAAGAATTTTAAGATTGTGGTGACAGAGCATTAAAACAAGCACGGGGGCCCTTCTGAGAACAGGGTCCAGTGTGACTCACAGGTCACACACCCACAAAGCTGTCCCTGCCCCAAGACCATTCGGTGCTTTGTGCTCTCAAAAGCTGGAGTGACAAACCATCACCGCACCCCTGCCCCGTTGGTGGGGAGAGGAGAGGAGGCAGCCAAGGGGTGTCAACCTCCCAGAGAGGAAGGTGCCCAGGGCCCTGCAGCAGAGCCCAAGAGGCCCTGCCCAAAGGGCAGCTTGTTTTTTTCCCACTTGCTAGAAAAATAGCTCAAAGCATATCTCCTGTGACCAGCAGATCGATGATAACATCATTATATATGGAGGCTCCATTTTGACCTTTTTTTCCAGTTCTATTTCTGTAAGTCATTTTACACAGCAGGGGACTTATTCAGGATCTCTTTGGGTCTGAAATCCCCTGGGAAGACGCAAGAACATAAGTGGTATCCTGAAGTTTCCCCAGTGCAGTCCTCCTTCCAGAAGGCCACTCAGGCACCTGTGAAACCGGCCCCAGGCTGGCTCTGTATCTTCTAAGGCTGTTGTGAGAGTTCCTGCAGGTGCTGGGCGCCAAGCACAGAGCCTCCCCTCGCGCTGAGTGACAATAAATGTAGCTACTTATTGTGCATACGAAGCTGTTTTCATATTTCATTTGATTGCTTTTGTTGCTCTGCAAAACGCTTATTTATTTTTTCCAATTTTTCCCCCCCAAGTTGATACTTCTGCTAATTCTAGGACAGAAACACTGTTACCAAAGATGTCAGCCTATGGAACTGAGCCTCATTCTCCTGCGTCCTGGAAGATACAGGTCACCTCCAAAGATCTTACAGCTGTGTAGCACGGTCACACTTTGATTATGCACCTGCAAAAAATGTTAGCACATGTACCCCAATATACAGATACTTATTTATAAATTATATGTTTAACTGTACTCCTATACCCATCTTAAAACACAAAAATAGAAACCTTTAAAAGAGAAAGATGAAATATACATTTTGCTCTTGCAAAACTCATATTTGGGGGAGAGCATTTTGACTGAATAGGTTTCACTACCTTTTAAAATCTAGATTTAAAGGTGTGTAAGGTAACTATTCATAGGTCTGGCTTGGAATTAATTTTATTACTCAACTAGATTTCAAAGGCTGTTATAGCTTTAAAAAAAAAAAGAAAAAAAAAAAAAAAAGATTTCTGGCAAAGAGGGGTAGCTCCAAACCAAAGATGTACCTTGTTAGTTGTACTAAATAATTCCGGATTCTCAGTCATACAAAGATTTCTGTTGAAATGTCACTAATAAAATGTCTTTCTCTTGAGGTCAATCTTTTTTATTTTTTTAGCAACTTCTAAGATGTACCATTTTTCTTTTTATTTATTTTTTTAATATGAAACTTATTGTCAAATTGGTTTCCATATAACACCCGGTGCTCATCCCAACAGGTGCCCTCCGCAATGCCCATCACTCACTTTCTCCTCCCTCCCACCCCACCCCCGCATCAACCCTCAGTTTATTCTCAGTTTTTTAACAGTCTTTTATAGTTTGGCTCCCTCCCTTTCTGACTTTTTTTTTTCCCCTTACCCTCCCCCATGGTCTTCTGTTAAGTTTCTCAGGATCCATATAAGAGTGAAAACATATGGTACCTGTCTTTCTCTGTATGACTTATTTCACTTAGCATCACACTCTCCAGTTCCATCCACGTTGCTACAAAGGGCCATATTTCATTCTTTCTCATTGCCACATAGTACTCCAGTGTGTATATAAACCATAATTTCTTTATCCATTCGTCAGTTGATGGACATTTAGGCTCTTTCCACAATTTGGCTATTGTTGAGAGTGCTGCTATAAACATTGGGGTACAAGTGCCCCTATGCATCAGTACTCCTGTATCCCTTGGGTAAATTCCTAGCAGTGCTACTGCTGGGTCATAGGGTAGGTCTATTTTTAATTTCTTGAGGAACCTCCACACTGTTTTCCAGAGTGGCTGCATCAGTTTGCATTCCCACCAACAGCGCAAGAGGGTTCCCGTTTCTCCATAAGATGTACCATTCTTCACAAATGGGTTCAAGCCACACTGATACTCTTCATTTTGAAATTTCAAAAACAGGTTTAAAAAGTTTACTTACTAGTTTCTGTTTAATTCACAAAGATACAGATTTTATAGGCGCTCATCGTGATCAGCTACAGAATCACATAACAGTAACATTTCCAAACATCGGTTTCAAAATCAACACCCGTCGCCACCTTTGTTTTTATGAAGCACCTTTAGCACAGCACCCTCCACAAATGACTTTCAAAAAGCAGTCACTTCCCCTCCTTTTCCATGAGGTTTTTTTTTTCCTAAAATATTTGCTAGGTGACATATTACTGACAACCAGTTGTCATCATACAAAAGGTCAGCAAGTTTGAAATAGTTGCCTATTAGTATAAAAAAAAAAAAGCAAGCATAATTCATCTTCAATTTTGACAGCTTTTAAAAGCATGTTGCCAAAAATCCTTTCATCGTGACTCCCCATCTCCTTACAGAATGTGAGGAGGATTCTATCGTACTTTAAGATCCTGTTTTTGTAACAGTTATCACACTGATGATATGTTATCTCACTCTGGGCACTCCTTGGCTTTGCTGCACAAACTCCCCAATAAAGAATATGGTAAAAGAATGTCATCAACAGTGCTGTATTTGTATTCTTACCCAGGAATCTTTATTCTAGTCAAAGCAGTAACTATTAGTGAGGACACTTACTTCTACGGTTTTTCCAAAGCATTGTTTTATTAAAGAAGTAGTTTTCTGTTGAGAATGTATCTTCAGGGATACATTTTTTTTTAATGGTGTGCATGCATCCCAGCTGTATGGATAGCTCATAACTGAAACAGTCCAATAAATACCATAGGCTAAGACATGTTGAGCTTTTTTTAATCTGTGTTTTATCCAGATGCCCAACGCTTCATAATTTGTTCTAACACCTGGCAATGTTTTCTCTGCACCTTCCAACAGTGTATGCAGACAAGTACCTATTCCTTTTGTGCTGTGTGGTTTCCTTGTTTTATTTTAGTCATTATGGCATGTGGCTCTTTGCCTCTGCTGGTAAGAAAACTGAAGAAGGAAAAAAAATACCTCTAAACATTTATCATTACGTTTAGTGAATTTTGAGGGATTGAATTCAGGACCCAGGATTTCAAACCTTGCTTTTAAGAAGTGTAGTGGTTTGGGGACCTGTACCAAATGCCTAGTTTCTAAATATCTTGCTAATCCATATGGCTCGATCATCAGCCTACATTTCAATGTGTCGTATGCACTCAGGGATGGGTGTATTATTACCAGCGAGGGGTGTATATAAATCCATATCCAATCCAGACTTCTCGATAATTTCAATGTTTTGTCATCTTGTCCAGTCTGGTGAGATCATTTGCATTTCATAACACGCTATGGAGAGCCCTCACTGCCAAGGGCCATCAGCCCTTACCAATGTTCTTGTTGCTTTAACTTGCCTGACAGCTTGTTGTCAGACTTCAGTTCTTATTCTATTACTTGCTAACTGTCTGACCTGGGAGGACAATCATCAGAGCACTTTCAACCCCTCTGTGCTCGGTCCACCTGCCACTGCTCATACAGTATGTTTCATGTGACACTTGAGAACACTGGGATCAATCCACAAATATTAGGAAGGCTGATAGCTTATGTTAAAATGCATGTAAGTAGAAATTTTAATATTTTCATCCCCCATCCTAATGGATCATCCTACATACTTCACTTTGGGGATAATCCTCAAATGAAACGTATTGTGTCCCAGGGAACAATTTATCAGAGAACAACAGTTATCGCTACCATCCATTTCTCAAATATTCTTGTAAACCCACGTGCTTTCCCAAGGGAGAGAGAACGGTCTGAAGTTAAAGCTGGTCTCTAGACTCCTGCTTAATGGGAGACGACCATGGAGGGGCCCATGGGACAGGGATTGTTGTCTGTCTCGGGTAGTGGGCATGAACAGTGAGAACTACGGAGCCAGACAGAGAAGAAAATATATAAATAAATGTAGCGAATGCTGTAATAAAGGGGCACTTGTGGACCCATGGGAAACGAAATAAGGAGAAATTCAGGAGGACTTCATACTAGAAGTGGTGGGACCTTTGAGCAAGCTTTGAAAGAAGGGTGAAATTTTAGTGGGAGGGAGGAAGCAGTAGGAACAGAGTTGCAGGATAAATGGTAAAATGTTTGGGGAACATGAAGATATCCAGAGCTGATCAGAAGGAACGGGAAGTGAAACCGATTTCTCTTAAGGACTTAGAATGTACTCTCCTACATTAACATTGTACAGTGTTGTCTTGAAAGAGAGTGGGAGTTTTTATTATCATTATTATTTCCTTGGTAAGAAATGATGTCTCCTAGTGTTTCCTCCATAGGGCTCCAGTCTGGAAATGGTGAAAAAACTTGGAAATGCCATGTTAAGGAGTTGGACTTCATCCAAGATGCATTTGACAATAGCTTCTAGGTGGTAGGCAATGATTGTTTTTAAGCGTAGGTGAGGCATGATTAGATACCTTCCACGGCATTCCTGAGGATATGCTCAAATAGAGTCCAAGTTCCACTAACATCAGAATCACCTGGAAAATGCAAATTACTGGGCCCCACTGTAGATCTTCATAATCAGAATTTCTAGAGCTGCATCCAGACAGCTATTTGCATTTCAACAGACTCTACAGCCAAATTTTTTTCCTGTATTATCATCCCACTGCCTCACCCACACCCCAAATAATTCAGGCACATATGAAAAATTAAGATCAAGTGTATTATTGGTTTTATTACTGTGTGACTGGTTTAGGAGATAGAATGTATCAGCAAGTTATTGTGTTTCTAGCTTAGCGTTCCTGATAGTTACCTAAACTATTCTCAGGTTTGTACTTGAGATTCTATGTTCACTCCTTGTCCAGCTTTAAGCCTATTGTGATTAAAACAGTGTAGTTCTTCCCCCACTCCCAAACTTCTATCCTGCTCCTTTACCTCATTCCCAAGTTTCACATACATCATATGGTCAAGGCCAGGTGCTTCACCTTTTAACATTTTGATCTTCACAACATCATCATGAAGAAGGTTTTATTCTTTCTTTTTTTAAAGTTTATTTATTTTAAGAGAGAGCAAGAAAGAGCATGAGAGGGGCAGAGAGAGAAGGAAAGAGAGAGAATCCCAAGCAGGCCCCGCACTGTCAGCACAGAGGCTGATGCAGGGCTCGAACTCACAAACCGTGAGATCATGACCTGAACCAAAACCAAGAGTCAGACACTTAACCAACTGAGCCACCCTGGCACCCCTATTATTCTCAGTTTTTAAATGAGATTGGAAGCTGGGCTGTAGAAGACGGGAAAGCTTATCCAAGATTATGGCATTAGCAAGTAGCAGAACTAGATTTTGAAATCTGACTTCAAAACCTGTGCTCTTGAAATTAAAAAGACCAACAATCACAAGCATTGGCAAGGATGCGGAAGAACCAGAACCCCCATACACTGCTGATGGGTATGCAGACAGCACAGTCACCCTGGATAACAGTCCGACAGTTTCTCCTAAGGTTAAATGTAGCCTTATCATAGGACACAGTAATATATTCCTGCACTTGTCCCCCTAAAACAAAACCTACATCTACACATAGAGTTGTACATAACGCTGATCATGGTTTTGCTTATAATAGCCCAACACTGGAAGCTACCAAACTGTCCAACGAGATGAATGGGATAAAAATTGCAGTATATCTGTACAACAGAATACTGCTTGGCAATGAGACGGAATGTTCTGAGCCTCACAACAATGCGGATGGATCTCGAAAACGTTAAAGAAGTCAAATATCAAAGAGTATGTACTCTGGTTGCATTATAGGAAATTCTAGGAAAGGTAAGAACACATCTATAGTGATAGCAGGTTCCCTGGGCTTGGGCAGGGGTATTAAGTACAAAAGAGCATGAGGGAGAGAATTTGGGGTGATGAGACTGTTTTATATCTTGATTGTGGTGGACTGACATTTGTCAAAACTCATGAAATTGTATGCTGAAAATGGGTTGGTTGTAGCACATGCGTTATACTCAATAGATTAAAAAAACAAGAACAAACCAAGTTGTGCTCTTTCCCTAAACCACACGGCCTCCATTTTTCTAACTCTACCCTAAATCGCGCACCCCACCCCCAGGCTGAGTGGCTGGTGTGATGTGTTGTGGCTTCTGCAATAGGGGCCTAGGAGCCTGCACAGCACAGCTGCCCCTATGATCTCACACCAAAACCACACTTGGTCACGCCCAAGCTTATTCCTTTATTGGGCTCTCAATGTAGTTTAGCCTGAGCCTTCACCCATCAGGACCTGCCTTTGTGTTCCTGGTTATCTGTGCCCAGGAACTGAAAGGCGGAGTCCCCAGAAACTTCCTCACACTGGGCTGGTAGGGCAGCCCCTCAGAGAGATGTGCTACCTTGTCCCTACCTTGCTGCTCCCCAGCCTCCTGCCAAGAAACGTTTCAGTGGGACCCCAAACCAAAAACAACGACAAAGCTGTTGCCTGTGCTAGTCTCCTTCTGCATACCTCCCAGCCTGGGAAGGGGCCTCTGGAAGGCAGGAGCAGGGTGTATGCTCCATTCTCTAAAACCCAACACTTTCTCAGCCATCCAGAGGCAACTTCAGGAAGCACTTTCTTGACTCCTCCAACTTCTCTGTCACAGGATCACTGTTCCCTTTCCAGCCTCTGAATTTGCTGGTTTCCTTGACTTCCGATGAATAGCTTAATTATAATGCATATGATATTGTCTTATTCACTAATTGCTTTGTGTGTCTTCCCTAAGGTCTCTGAGAGGACAGTTGTTTTACTGCTATACTTACAAGGCAATGATGCTATATTGATGGACTGAGTGACCCCACCTTTACCTCTAGAAAAATACCCCAAATGCCTATGTTTGTCCCCTCTAAAAGGTTATAGCCATACCACAGAAATGCAAAGGATTAGGAGAGACTACTATGAAGAATTACAGGTTTTCTCTGCTATCCAAAAGCAGAGTTCCTATGAAAGCTTTCATAAGCCAAAGTGGCATAAAGCAAAGAAACAATTAGCAATAATTTATATGGAAAAAAAATTGAGCATTCCCAGACCCCAAAAATAACATCCTCAGGCTTTTCTAATACCTTAGAATGCATCTTGCTAATAGATGCACAAAATAAGTCAAGATAAAACACAGATGCTCACAAACACAGCTTAAAGCTATGGCAGCTTAATACTGTGATGCTGAGTATAGTTCCTGGGGAAGGAGCTTTGCAGTGCTACTCTCACTCTCTCACTGCTTGGGTGCATGCGGTCTCTAGGAGATAGATAGATAGATAGATAGATAGATAGATAGATAGATAGATAGATAATGGTTTGCTATAAAACAAACACCTAATGCTATTTTTGTCTATCGGCTTTTTTTGTAAAAGTGAAAATGCTCTTCAGATTTCTGTTGGTTAACAAAAAAAGGTACTAATGTAGGTCTTTCGTGAAAGTGAAGTGGCATAACGCAAAGTTTCAAAAAGCAGGGGGACACCTGCATATGCCAACAAATCGGACAATCTGGGAAAAATGGATAAATTTCTAGAAACACACCAACCTACCAAGAGTGAATCATGAAGAAATAGAAAATCTGAACAGACCAATTACTAGTAAGGGGATTGAATCGGGAATCAAAAACCTCCCAACAAAGAACAGTCCAAGACTAGATGGCTTCACTGGTGAATTCTACCAAATATTTAAAGAATTAATACCAATCCTTTTTCAAATGCTTTCAAGAAATGGAAGAGGAGGGGATACCTCCAAACTCATTTTACAAAGCCAGCATCACTCTGATACCAAAGCCAGATAAGCACAATACAAAACAAAAAGTACAGGCCAATGTCTCTGGTGAATGTAGATGCAAAAATCCTTAACCAAGTGTTAGCAAACCAAATTCAACAGTACATTAAAAGAATCACACACCATGATCAAGTGAGATTCGTTCCAGAGATGCAAGGATGGTTCAACACCTGCAAACCAGTCAATGACCATGTTAACAATAGGATAAAAATTCATCATCTTTTCAGGATAAAAACTCTCAAACTGGGTAGAAGAAATCATACTTTAAAATTAAGGGCCATATATGATAAGCCCACAGGCAACATCATACTCAACCATGAAAAGTTAAACTCTTTTCCTCCAAGGTTAGGAATGAGACAATGATCTTCATTCTCACCACTTTTATTCAAAGTCGAAGTCCTAGACAGTAATTAGGCAAGAAAAAGATATAAAAGGCATCCAAATCAGAAAGGAAGAAGTAAAATGGTCTCTATTTGTAGATGATAGGATACTATATATAGAAAATCCTAAAGACTCCACCAAAAAAAAAAAACAAAAACAAACAAACAAACAAAAAAAAAACTCCACACTTAGAGTTTCAGGCTAAGAAAAAAAAAAAATCAGTATACAAAAATCAGTTGTGTTTCTACATGCCAATAACAAACTAGCAGAAAGAGAAATTAAGAAAACAATCCCATTTACAATAGAATTAAAAGGAATAAAATACTTAGGAATAAATTTAACCAAGGAAGTGGAAAATCTATACACTGACAACTATGTATCATTGATGAAATTAAAAATGACACAAATAAAAGGAAAGATGTTCTGTGCTCACAGATTGAAAAAAATACTGTTAAAGTGTTCATACTATGCAAAATGATCTACAGATTTAAAGTAGTGTTTTTCAAAATTCCAGTTGTATTTTTCACAGAAGTAGGAAAAACAATCCTAAAGTTTGCATGGAACCACAAAAGACACTGAATAGCTAAAGCAATCTTGACAAAGAAGAATATAGCTGAAGACATCATGCTTCCTGGCTTCAAACTATGTTACAAAGCTATGGTAATCAAAACAGTGTGGTATTGGCTTAAAGACAGATACATGAAGAAATGGAACAGAATAGAGAGCTCAAAAATAAATCCATGTATCTATAGTTTATAAGAAGAATATACAAAGTGGAAAGAATCTCTCTTTAATAAATGATTTTGGGAATATGGGACAGTCACGCAGAAAAAAAAAATGAACCTAGACCCCCATGATATGCCATAACACAAAAACTAATTCAAAATGGATTAAAGACTTGAAAACCCAAAACCATAATACATGTAGGAGAAAACAGAGCAGGTAAACTCCTTGACATTGGCCTTGGCAAGGAGTTTTTGGATTTGACACCAAAAGCAAAGTCAACAAAAGCAAAAACATCAGTCTAGAAAGCATCTACATGCAGAGGAAACCATCAACAAAAGGCAATCTATGGAATAGGAGAAAATATTTGCAAACCACATATCCAGTAAAGGGTTAATATCCAAAATATATACGGAACCTCCACAACTCAAGAGCAAAACCCCCAAATGACCCAATATAAAAACAAGCAAAGAACCCAAATAGACATTCTTCCTAAGACATACAAATGGCCTACAGGTACAGGAAAAGGTAGTCAACATCACTAATCATCGAAGACATGCAAATCAAAACCACAATGAGCTATCACTTCCTACCTGTTAAAATGGCTCTGACCAAAAAAGACAAGAGCTAATGAATGCTGGTCAGAATGTGGAGAAAAGAGACCCCTTGCACACGTTGGTAGGAGTGTAAACTGGTACAGTCACTATGAAAGACAATACGGAGATTCCCCAAGAAATTAAAAATAGAACCACTGTATGACCCAGTAATCCCATTTCTGGGTATATTTCCAAAGGAAACAAAACCATCATCTCAAAGAGAGATCTACACCTCCCACGTTCAGTGCAGTATTATTTCCGTATCTTGGCTACTGTGAATAACTTAAGTGTTTATTGACAGATTAATGGGTCAGGAAAATGGGATACACGCATATATGCACACATAATTGAATATTATTCAGCCCTAAAAAAGGAAATCCTGTCATTTACAAAAATATGGATGGATCTAGATGGCATTATGCTAAGTGAAATCAAAGAAAATCATGGTATTACTTGCATGTAGAATCTAGAAGAAAAAGTGTTTTTTAAAGGTCAAACGCACAAAGTATAAAAGTGATTGCCTGGAAGTGGAGGAAACAGAAGTTGGTAAAAGGGTAAAAATTTTCAGCTAGAAGATGAATAAGGTCTGGGGATTTAATGCATAACATAGTGACTATAGTTGATAACACTGTACTGTGAAACTGAAATTTGCAAAGAGACTAGAACTTAGGTGTTCTTAATAATAAAATATGTGAGGTGATGGATGTGTTAATTAACTCCATGGGGGAATCCTTTCACAATGTATACATAAAGCAAACCATCCCATTGTGCACTCTAAATACTTTACAATTTTGTCAGTTATATCCCAATAAATCTGAAAAATAAAATGCTGTAACTATAAATCAACCGACTGTTCCCACAGACAGCTTCTCATTTAGTTTTCTATAGATCAAGTAGTTGATGTGTGTTTTGGGTCTGCAAAATCTCAAAGAGGAGAAATGCGAAATAACTCACCAGGGAGCCTAACATAGGATTTCCCTTGTTTATTTCCTGGAACAATCCAGAATCTTACTGACATAAGCTAAATGTAGTTTTTTGTTCTTTTTGCCCTTTGTCAACTGAGGATATATTTCTAAGTCCTTTTAGCCAGCAGGGACTTAAAAACTGCATGGTGGATCAGAGACTGTCTCAGTTTCAACCCTGACAATGAATTTGAGTCTTTGTGTAATTCACATGCAAGGGGGTAGAGACGGAGAGAAAAGTGAAGATCAGAGCACAAAAGTCCAGGTGATACCAAACTTACAGGGCATTGAGTTACCTGCAGAGGGACGCAGTAAGCCCAGGTTTACACTGTGAGTATGAACACTCTCCCAAAGAGAGGAGGGAGCCAGCAAGACAAGCAAGGTTAAGCAGGATAGCCCAGATCAAGAAGAGAAGGGTAGCTTATTGGCTGTGTAATCCAGAACAATCCTATATAATCCTTTAACCTTCTTGAGCCTCATTTTCTCAGCTGTAAAATAGAGATTTAAAAAACCCAGTTTTATACCCTAACTCTTGACATGTACTACTATGGAGATGTTTTAACCTTTTCCAGAGTTTCATGTAAGTGGAGTCATAGAGTAGGTGTTCTTTGAGGTCTGGTTTAACTTTTTTTTTTTTTTTTTTTGATCCGTCTGTGTTATGAATCTTTTTCATGGTGTTCTTTTCATTGCTAAGGAGAGTTTCATTATATGGATAGAACATGATTTATTCCATTCACCTATTGTTGAGCATTTCAGTAGTTTCCACTTTGAGACCATTGTAAACAAAACTGCTATCAACACTGTGTATAAGTCTTTGTGTATAGGTTTCCTTTTTATTGGGTAAATACCTAGGAATGAGATTGCTAGGTCATATAATAAGGGTACATTTAACTTTAGGAGAAACTACCAAGCTTCTTTCCAAACTGATGGTACCATTTTGTATGCCTATCAGCCACGTATGAATGAGGGTTCCATTTTTTCCACACCCTCACCAACACTTGTTATTGTTAGTCTTCTCAATCTGAAGAGCACAGGTTTCAAAGTCAGACCTCAAATTCTAGTCCTGCCACTTGCTAACCCCATAACTTTGGATAAATCATCTGATCTTATGGAGTCTAGTTTCCCCATTTAAAAAACGAGAATATTCCTACAATGGAGTTTTATGTGGAAGGCAGAGATGTGTTCAATTATTTAGCATGCCTAATTACACCCACTCCATATTTATTCATTCTCGATTCTGCAGACCAATATGTCTGAAGTTCTAATTTAAGGGTCCTATTAAGATGTCTTTTATATATAAATTACCTGAGATTAGGTGCAGCCTGATGCCCATGGACTCACCACAGTGGTGCCCAAGATCAGGAAGAACCATTAGTTCTGCCTGGGTACCTACTCCCAGGTAGAGAAGGGAGGAGCCTACCCTCCACTACCCTCCTAGTGTCTACAAGCACCTAGAGCTTTCTCTCCAGCGCTGGATAATGGGGAAGTGGATGATTGTTGAAGATCAATATGCCATGTAATGAGAGTTTTACTTCCATGGAGAGGTTAAAAAAAGAGAGCATGTATATTCAGATAAGGACCTTCTAAAAACTAATCAAATGGCAAATACAAGTCCCTGTTCTCAACTTCCCTAGCCACATTAGAGGTGATGAGCTTCTGTGGCAATAGGGAGTTGAGAAAGTTCACTACAGAAGGGGCCAACATCCCAATATCCCTATGTAGTGCAGAAGAGAGGGAAGCAGGACATCAGAGGCCAAGTCAGAAAGGCAGACAAAACATTGAGCCCTGACAATCCCAATTCAGTAGATCTGAGGTAAGCTCCAAGAATCTCCATGTACCCAGGCTTCCCAAGCTGACTGATACACAGGTGTAGGAACTATAGACCAGCAGGTTCTCAAAGTGTGGCCATCTGACCAACAACATCAGCATCACATGTGAACTAAATAGAAATGCCAGTTCTTGGAGAGCGTTATGCTAAGTGAATTAAGTCATACAGAGAAAGACAGATACCATATGTTTTCCCTCTTATGTGGGTCCGGAGAAACTTAACAGAAGACCATGGGGGAGGGGAAGGAAAAAAAAAGGTTAGAAAGGGAGGGAGCCAAAACATAGGAGACTCTTAAAAACTGAGAACTGAGGGTTGATGGGGGGTAGGAGGGACGAAAGGGTGGGTGAGGAGTATTGAGGAGGGCGCCTGTTGGGATGAGCACTGGGTGTTGTATGGAAACCAATTTGACAATAAGTTTCATATTAAAGAAAAAACAGAAATGCTAGTTCTCAGGCTCCATCTCAGACCTATTCAATCAGAAATTCTGGAGATGGAACCTAGCAATTGGTGTTTCTAAAAGCTGTTCAGTTAATTCCGATGAATGCCCAAGTTGGAGAACCACTATAGCAGGCCAGTGACCATTAAGGACCTTCCCAATACCGAAGGGCCGACGCCAGTGGGAGAAACAGGAAGGGAACAGATTCCAGAGAGAAAATCAGAGAGCACTGCCAGGTCCAGGCCAGATGGCCATGGTCACACATGGGATGAAGACTGATCCAAAAGGGACAGTAGCGTCTGGCTGCCCCTACTCCACTCTTTCCTTCTGGTTCTTGCTCATTTGGGTGAAGAAGGCGGGCAGCTTCTATCCTGGTGGTCAGAATCAGGTTGAGCTCCCTGGGCTTTGTTGACGTTTTATTTTGAATTTCAGTATAGTGTAGCACATTGGTTGGAACTGGCTGCCAAACCCAGTGTACAAGACACCAAACACAAGTCTGAAATGTATTAGGGGGCTCCTGGGTGGCTCAGTCAGTTGACCATTTCAGCTCAGGTCATGAGCTCATGGTCGTGGGATCGAGCCCCAAGTTGGGCTCTATGCTAGACATGGAGCCTGCTTAAGATTCTCTCTCCCTCTCCTTCTGCCCCTCTTCCCTGCTCATGCACACTCTAAAAAAATAAATAAATAAAATGTATTAGACTGTGCTAACCAAGCTTTAAAAAGGCATAGGAAAAAAAAAAAAAAGGACCAGAAGAAATCATGCCAAGTTAGAGAGGAAAGGGTGGGAAAATTTTAAAATCACAATGCTGTTTTGTCTGGACTCCTAATCCTAACCTCTCCTTCCAGCACACTTATGAGGAGGGAGTTGGGTTAGGGTCCCAGTGTGGGAAGCAGGAAGTGTTGCAGGTATGGCCACTGGCCCAACTAAAGGAGGACAGGACAGAGTTTTCCAAACTGTGTCCCAGGAGATGTAACAGGTGTATCGAGGCCAAAAAATAAATAAATAAAAGGAAGGGGCGGTGGTCAAAAATGTCTGGAAAAATTGCTTTCAACAGCTCTCACCTGGAAATTCACATTGCATATTTGTATGCAATTAGCTCACCTTGCACATTTGTTAAAGGTGCTGAGAACTCGTGTAGTAAGGGAACCTGTTTAACTTCACTTGATACGGTATTTCCCATCTTTATTGGGCACAGACCCTTCCTTCTTGGAGGGGTCTCTTCACACGGAAGAGTGTTCTGCAGAATGTCAGCTTGGAAAACAGAGCGCTAGGAGAATTGTCTGATGGGACTTCCTTGCTGTTCACCTCCTGGTTCTTCCACTGCAGTCCACCAGCCCTCTTGCCTTTCCCCTATGGATCCAGACCAACCTAAACACTTAATTAAACCTAGTTCCATCTTGAACAGGAAGTCTAAAAACAGCCTCTGCTTTATGCAACCCTAGTAAGTGTCAGGCTCTATTCTTGGTCTCTTGCCTAGGCACATTTATTTTTCATCCAGACTCTGTTGCCAGACATTTGTCCTTGACATTCTTCCTCCAGAGTTCTGGACCGGGGCTCTTAAAACCCAGACACTAGCCTGACCTGCCTTCTGCCCCGGGCTCTTCCAGACTGGAGCCCAGCCTGCTGGGTGGCATGCCCTTGCCTATTGGTCCCCACATCAGCTATCTCTGGGCGTGACCTCGGGTGTCCTGGTTCCCAGTACCCATGCCCTTTCCTCTAGAAGCATTCCTGCTCCTCCCCTGGGTGTTCCATGTTCTGTTCCCACTCAGATGCCAACTCAGCAATCAGAGCACTTGCTTAGTAATTTTCAGATGTTTTTCTCAAGAGTGGGGTGTTTTGGTAATAGGGAATGATCTGCTATTAATAGATCTGCCAGGGCTCAGACTGCGTGTCCCATCTGAACTCTCTGCTGGATGGTGACAGTGTATCCAAGTCAGGTAACCATGGCATGTGCAGGTGACCAAAAGAGCACCAGAATTGGGAGTAATTTGCATTCAGGACCTACATCTGGGACCTTACACAAGTCCTTGACCTCTTTGAGCCTCTGCTTTCCCATCTATAAAATGAGAATAATACCTGTCCTGCCTACCTTAAAAGGAGGCATGAGGAGGATTGAGATGAAATAAAGTACCACAGGCTCTTTGAAAATGTACATTGCCTTAACAATGCAATGCGTTTATCATCAGTATTTTATGACTTAGCGTCTTTCTTCCCACATCAGAGACTCAGGACAGGGGCGGGGTAAGGGTTTTTTTTTTTTTCTTTCCTCTTCTTCTTTTTAAAGATATAAATAGCTTTCAAAGGTTGACTCTACAAACTTAAATTATAAAGGGATAGGGACATTGCTGACCACTTCCCCCAGCCACCCCAATGAATTAAGAGTTTAAGTGAAGGGACCCACTCAGCCTGTTGCTTTGGCACAGAAGCACAGCCATAAACCCAATGGGGTGGCCGCTGGACCCAGGGAGATCTGAAGCACCTCTATGGCTGAATTAGCACCGTGCCCAGGGTAGGATGAATCTTCACTTCTCCACAGACCAGGATCTCCCCACCAGAGTAAAAGCCACGGGCCTATTGATGTAACAGAAATCGAAGAGGGATGTGGGACCCATTGGAGGAGACACGGTAACAGTGGGTGACAACAACTGCTCTGGAATCAGAGGACATGGAGTCCCAGCCTTGCCCCTTACTAGGAGGCCTCAGACATAAAACTATTTCTCTAGCCCTTATACTTCTAACTGGAGAGAATGATGCCTGCTCCATGGGTTGACAGGGCAGCAGGTAAAAGCCACCAGTGCACAGTGGGAAGGCAAGCTAGAGGTGGGGTCATGGCGCTGACGGGGCAGCAGTGGTAGTAAAATGGTGGTGGAGACAGAGGGGATGGTAGTTGCGAATCCAGCTCAACTGGATTCTGGAAAGGAATAATGGGGTGTGTCCAAAATCACCAGAAGCCATGTCCAAGCTGGAAAGAGAACCATGTACCTCCAAGGATCCAGACCACAGCAAAGACGCCTAACAAAATGGCCCCTGGTGCCCATGGGATCTTAGTGACCACCTTTCTAGAGTCCAGGAAGGCTTTGGTCAACAGGGGCACTCAGTGGAGGCACAGACCTCTCAGCTATGGGGAGGACCCAGGGTGACAGCAGGGGGAGGAGCAGAAATGCCTGCTTTCTCTTTCTGGGTGGTCCTGGGTCACTGGACCACAGAGCTCAGTGGCCTGCAGACAAGGCTGGCAACTCGATCCTTTTTGAGTCTCAACCTATAATCTTCCACATTCTGGTGAAGCAGGCTTTAGCCATTGTAACAACCATCCAGTGAGGCCCATGTGGGAGCCATTACTTCTGACCTCAGGAATGCTAGGTCAGATCAGGAAAGGATGACTGGCCAGCTCTTAGGAAAAATGAAGAGCTCTGTTGCTCCAAGTGTGTCCCTAGGACCAGCAGCATCTGGGGGCTGGTTAGAAATGCAGACTCCCAGGCCCATCCTTACCCCATACCTACTGAGTTACAGTCGGCATTTGAACATATTTGGGGGTATCAGCAGGGCTGGAGGCTTCCTTCTGGAGGCTCCACAGGAAAAAATCCCTTTCCTTGCTTTTTCCAATCTTAAAGGCCACCTAAATTCCTTGGCTTGAGACTCCTTGCTCTACCTTCAAAGACAGCAGCAGAGCAGTCAAGAAAATTTAAGAGTGCTAATACAGGGAGGTTCATCTGGACTTACAGTCTTTCAGTCTCTGGTGTTGTCTTTCCCAGTATTAAATATTCATTCCTGTTCATTCAGTAGATATTCTGTAGGCACCAACCTCGTGCCAGGCATTGTGGACTCAGGAGACAATCTGGCACAGTCTAGGTCCTAAAGAGCTTTGGAACAATGTATGTTCCAAAGAAATGGAAGCCAAGGCCATGGTCATAGCCAGTCTTCTGGGGCAGATGCTTCCCTGGCTGCATTCAGAGAGATGACCAGCGCTCCCTTCCCTTATAGATACCTCTCCCCTTGCTGTTGATGGCGGAGTCCAATGTAGGTGCTGGAAACAGTACCTTGCATACTATAGGGATATACTGTACACACACAGAACTGAATTGCTCAGCTGTGGCTAACTGCCTTGCCTTCCTCTCCTCCCTTCTTTCTCTACAATCATCTTACCCTGAAGAGGTCTCCTTTATTCTTTCCTACCCTTTTTCCCCCCTAGGTCTTCCAAAAATCTCCAAGTGCATTTTCCCAGTCTATGTAGCAAAAAGAACTGGGGATTCAACAGCTCTCAACAGTTTGTTTTAAGCTGGAATGACAAACATACATCATATACCCCTGACGCACAGCACTTAGAAACGTCTATAGCTTTGTAATGCGATTCTTTCTTTTGAAGACTCTTTGGCTCAAATGCATAGTTGGGGCAAGGCAATCACCCGCCCACAGGCGCCAGGACGCCTCCAGCAGCCCCGCTCCCAAAAGATTAAATGCAGCTGTAATGCTCTGACGTGCCAGGCAGCCCAGCAGCTGGAGGAGGTTTTGAAGGTCCAAGGGACCTCCCCTTTCCTGCTATTAGCAGCAAACACAGCTCAAACTCCAGGCGGGACAGAAGGAGCAAGAATCAAGCAGGGCTATTTGAAGCAGTATAATCCAAACTCACATCCAGGCTAGGAGGCAGGGATTTGAGAAATGCATTCTTAAAGAGAATAAACCATTGGGTTTGTTCCAACGTGGTGGCGCACAACAGATGGCCTGTCCGAGAGCCTGAGCCCACACCCCACCCTGGTTCTCCCCAGCCTGTAACCAGAGCGAGGCTCCTTGTCCACGATCAGTGGGTCAGTGTTGTGGACGAGGCTGCGACTCCAACCTCCCCTGTGATCGTGATGGGTATTATGTGACACCCTCCCGAGAGCACTGAACCTGATCTCTAGGATGGAATGTCTGGCATAGATTCCGTCTTACTAAAAGGAAAAGAAAGAAAACTGCCTCTGGCTTTCCAAGTAAAAAATAGACAAACTCCCTCTCCCCAAGTCCTTTGTTTACAACAAAGCGGACATAGATGAGCTCGTGTGTGTTTACTTAAGGCACTTGGGTTTTCAAAATACAGAGGAGCTTGAGGACTCTGGGTGCGCGCCAGCTGGGAGTGGGGAGCAGGGAGGAGAAAGGGAGGGAGTCGGCGTTGCTTCAGAAGCTCTGTGAAAAGGTAGATTCTCGGGGTGCCTGGGTGGCGCAGTCGGTTAAGCGTCCGACTTCAGCCAGGTCACGATCTCGCGGTCGGTGAGTTCGAGCCCCGCGTCGGGCTCTGGGCTGATGGCTCAGAGCCTGGAGCCTGTTTCCGATTCTGTGTCTCCCTCTCTCTCTGCCCCTCCCCTGTTCATGCTCTGTCTCTCTCTGTCCCAAAAATTAAAAAATAAATAAATAAATAAAAAGAAAAGGTAGATTCTCCACCTCCTTCATCCTCACGACTGCAACGATATTTATGAGGAAGGCATCGCAGGTCCCATTTTCAAGACGGGAAACCCGAACTCCACAAGATGAGAAGCATCTCCCTTGGAACACCCACATTCAAACAGCGGAACCAGGATTCAGAGCCTACTTGGCCGGACTCCGAATGCTTCCCTCTACAACCCGCTGTGTGCAGAAAGCCAACAAATAACTACTCCAGAAACCTCCCCGAGGGAGGGCAAAGATGGAAACAGACAGGTGGAAGGTAGACTTGTAATTAAAGCTTGGAAAATCCATGACGTCCTCAGGAAACTGATAACTCACACCACATTTCCAGGCGGTCCCGCCTCCTGAAAGCCCTGACACCTCTCGCCGTCTGGGGCCGCTCCTGGCAGGTGCACACCTCTCCTCCACCGGCCACGGAGCGGTCCTTCCAGCTACATCTGCTGCGACAGAAACCCACACATCCTCCAGCCTCCTTCAAGCCACCCAGCCACCACCCTGGCTCTTACGTAGCTTTCATTTCTAGGCCTGGAGCCCCTGTCTACCTGGCTGTCCTAGATGTGAAGCCTTGCCCTCGCCCAGCTCCAAACCTGATGGACTGCCAGGTTGGCCACCCACCTACCTTTGCTTCTCACCAACACAGAGCTTCCCCTTTGTGTGTCCCACACTTGGACCCTGATGAACCTTCATCATTTATCTGCCGAATGTAGTTGCTAAGGTGGACCCAGCAAGTTTTCGGCCACCTCCCTCAGAATCCAGCTCCACAAGTGGGTCGCTCTCCTCCCCTCGGTGCCCACCTCTGCCACAAGGTCTCGGTATGCTGCCCGGTTCAGCTCACCAGAGCCAGAACCATTCGCAGGCGGAGCAGACACCGTTAGCGGGATGGCCGTGAGGACTAAGGCATGACGTAGCACGGACGTGTAAAACGTGTAGCATGGAGCTTTCGCCGCCCGACGGTAAACACAGTTATGGGATTTAATCACAGCACTGGAGCAATTAATGGTTTTTCACCAAATAACTTTTAATGAAATGACTTACTGATTTTACCATGACACATCTAACTGGGGCACCCCAGTCCCTGAACACGTGTCATATTGACATCCTACTCCTCATCACTGGAATAACCAAGCCCTGAGTGGCAGAGATGCAAAACTAAAGCCCGAAAGCCCAGTCAAGCAGACCGTGCCAAGGGAGGTGATGCCCCACTTGGCCACCGCGGGGAGCAGGGGAAAGAGGGGTAATGAGAAGTAATAAGAGGTGCCAGACATTCTGTGAAATATGGAGAACTCAAGCTGCTCACCGACGGGGTTCGCTCAGGCAAGGCAGCGGCCAAGGACACTACCGGGTAACAGGGCAGGAAACAGGAACACTGACAGCCGGGCAGCCCAGAACCTCTGGCCTACGTTCAAGAGCACAAGTGCGAGCTTGTGCATCCGCTCTGGCCCGGCCTGCACATTAGGTGTTGGCATGCCTAACCAGGCCCGGCCGTCCCAACTGGCTGGTCTCCCCTCCTCCCCGGTGGGGCCCCACCAGTTCCTTTACCTGTTGCCCCTTGATGGCCATGGCCCCTTCTTTGGGATAGGCCTTCTCCTCCCAGGAATCAGCGTGAAGCGGAAGAACACCCCGGGGCCTCTTCAAAGCCGACACCGCAGACAAGCCAGGACAAGCCTCACCAGCCTCCCCCACGATTCTCGCCACAACCCACAGAGACCGCCATTGCTAGCTTACTGGCCTTTTCACCTCTCACCTGAGCCGCCTTTCACAGAATCACCTGGAGAGCTTGTTAACTCACAGATGGCTGGGATCCAGTTTAATTTAATTAGTGAGCCTGGAAGGAGTGTGAGAATTTGCCTTTCTAGAGAGTTCCCAAGCGATGCTGATGCTGTTGGCCCCAGGACCACCTGTGGAGAACAAGTGTGCCAGAGAATGCCAGAGTGGTCAGAATCAGTGCAAGGCACGGCCAGCTTTCAACCATCCTACAAAACCTGCCTGTCCTGACCCCAAGATGCAACTAGACAGGAAAACACATAAACAGCCCTGCACTCCTGTCCAATACAAGACAGTGTTCACCCCAAGCAGAGATCTGGCTGCAATATTGTCTTTGAGGTCCTGTTTTGGGGCAATCAACAATCAGATGAGATCTTTATGGCACTCTAAGAACACACCATGCGAGCCGTGCCCCAAGACCAACTTCCCCAAGACCAACTTCTGTCTCTTTATTTTTATTTTTTTGTCTTTGGATTGATTTCATTTATGTTATTTTAAACCCCACTATAGTTAACATGCAGTGTTATATTAGTTTCAGGTGTACAATATAGTGATCCAACAGTTCCACACATCCCAGTGCTCATCACAAGCACACTCCTTAATCCCCATCACCCACTTCACCCATCCCCCTACCCACATCCCTTCTGGGAGGTTTGTTCTCTAAGAGTCTGTTTCTTGGTTTCTCTCTCTCTCTCTCTCTCTCTCTCTCTCACTCTCACTCTCTCTCTCTCACTCTCTCTTTCGTTTGCTTGTTTTTGTTTGTTTCTTTCTTTCTTAAATTCTATTTATAAGTGGAATTATTCTCACCAGCTTACTTCACTTAGCATTACACTCTTTGCTCCATCCATGTCATTGAAAATGGCAGGATCTCATATATGAAAAACCCTCAGCTAACATTATCCTCGATGAGGAAAAGCTGCAAGCTTTTCCCCTAAGTTCAGGAACAAGACAGGAACATCCACTCTTACCACTTTTATTCAACATAGTACTGGAAGTCCTAGCCACAGCAATCAGACAACAAAAAGGAAAAAAAATGCATCCAAATTTGTAAGGAAGAAGTAAAACTTTCACTGTGTACAGACAACATGACACTATATACAGAAAATCTGAAAGACTCCACCAGAAAACTACTAGGACTGATCAATGAATTCAGTAAAGTCACAGGATACAAAATCAATGTGCAGAAATCTGTTGCACTTCTATACCCTAATAATGAAGTAGCAGGAAGAGAAATTAAGAAAACAGTCCCATTTGGGGGCGCCTGGGTGGCTCAGTCAGTTAAGCAGCCAACTTCAGCTCAGGTCATGATCTTGCAGTTTGTGAGTTCGGGTCCCGCAATGGGGCTCGTGCTGACAGCTCGGAGCCTGGAGCCTGCTTTGGATTGTTGTCTCCCTCTCTCGGCCCCTGCCCTGGTCATCTGCGCTCTCTCTCTCTCTGTCTCAAAAATAAATAAACATTTAAAAAAATGTAATAAAAAATTATTAAAATTATTAAAAAATGTTTTTAAAAAGAAAACAACCCATTTGCAATTGCACCAAAAATAATACATAGGAATAAACCTAACCAAGGAAGTGAAAGGCCTGTACTCTGAAAACTATAAAACATGGTTGCAAGACAGACTTCTTACTGAAGTCCTGACAGCCATGGTTTCCAGGGTCTTAGCCTCCCTTGTATTTACAAGGCTGCAAGCGACAGGGGCAAGGCAGCCTGAGGGGGCAGCCCCAACCCCAGGAAGGCATTCTCCGGAGCTCCTCTTTGGGCCCCCTCCAGAGCTGCTCCTTCTGGCTGAAGTGCCCGTCAGTATTTCCTTCATTTACAAACCATGGAGTTTCGTGCACTAGAGATAGTGTGATTCTGCAGCCTTCGCACATCTGGGGAAGAGAACACGGGGTTTGAAGTGAAGGAAAACAAGTCCCTAACTGGGCATGTGACCTCAAACAGTGTCTCAGCATCACTGAATCTGTTGCTTCTTCTGTTAAGGGGAAAAACAAAGCTGTCCTAATTCATAAGGTTATCCCAAATGGCATGATGATGTATTGTGACATTATTTATTTTATGACATTGTTCATTAGCATTTGCTGTTACTTTTTCTAGGACAGGATTATTTACCCACAAGTAGCCCTCCCCTTACTCTAGGACACTTTCCTGAGCCCCTCTTTCCTCCTTTATTTTTTTCCACTGGCAGCTATATTCATTAAACACTTGTTGAGCCCCTTTACCTTGCCAAACACTGCACCAAATACCATAGTCCAAAAATGAAGCAGACAAGATACTCAGCCTTAAAGAGCTCTCAGCCTAGTGGAATCTCAGCAAGGGTCCAATAATCCCACTCGAGCAGAACACGTTGATACAGGAGTATACAGAGGGCACTCGGAAGCAGACATGAGGCCTGTGGCAGTCTGTTCCTACTCAATTATTTAGCCTTCCTTCTTCCTTAGTAACAGAACTCCCAATTTCTAGTTTGATATAGGGCTACCCAGAATAAAGATTGTGTATATTTTCCACCCTCCCAGGAAGTTAGTTGTGACCACGTGACTAAGTTCTAGCTAATGGAATATAATTGGAAATGGTATAAAGATACTTCTAGAAAACCTCCTTAAACAGCAATTGGCATGGAGAGCCTGGGTGGCTCAGTCGGTTAAGTGTCTGACTTCAGCTCAGGTCATAAGCTCACGGTTTGTGGGTTTGAGCCCCGTATTGGGCTCTGTGCTGACTGGAGCCTGGAATCTGCTTCTCCCTCTCTCTCTGCCTATCCCCTGCTCACACTCTGTCTCTCCCTAAAAGAAATAAACATTAAAAATTTTTTAGAAAACCAACAAGTGGCATGTGCCTTTTATCCTTACCCTTGCCTCAATCTTGTGGCCTGGAATGCAGATGGGATGGCTGGAGCCCCAGCTGCATCTTAAACCATGAGGATAGGGATGTCCCTGGGATGATAGAGCAGTGAACTGTAAGGGGTCTGCATCTCTGACAGCTTCGTATACCAGTCCTGGGCTGCCTATCTCCAGAATTTATTCACATGAGAGAAAATAAACTTCTATCTCTTTTTAAGCCACTATTATTTTGGGATTTCTGACACATACAACTGAACCTAATTGCAACAAATTTGAAACCAGACCATGAGTGGCCTGAGGACTTTGGACTTCATTATGTGGGCAATAAGGAGCTATAAACGGTTTACTTTGGAGTAACTTGATGTGAGGAAGTGGAGGAAGAAGCAATAGAAATGACCCAAGATGTAAGGAGACTGTCAAAACTTATTTCTATCAGTAGAAATGAGGAGTCCTGATTTGAAGAAAAGGCAGGTGAGCATGGTTTTAGACATGTGGACTCTGAGTTGTCTGCAATGATGGAAAAGCCCAAAAGGGAGCTGGAGATATAGAAGTGAATCTTGAGAGTGAGGTAAGGCCTGAAGCTATAGTTTTGGAATCACTCATGTTAAAGTAATAGCTGACATGCTACAGCATGGATGAACTTTGAGGACAATAGGTTCAGAAACCTCTCCGGAACTGCCCTGGAGAATCTGAAACTGACCCCCGTGTACAGAGGGCAGGGAGAGACCAAAGAAAGAGGCCACTCCATGTTGCTAGGTGGCAATTCTAGAAACAGCAAAGAGAACTTAAATACAAGGTTTGTCTTGGGCAGCAGCAAAATGAACAGATCTCCAGACCCACCCTCTAAATTTTAAAAGTTTATAAATAGGCTCTAACTGGGCTCAGTCACATATACCGTGCAGGTGTTTTCAACACCACATCACCATGTCAAGGCTGTGTGCTTGGAGCAGGCTCTGGGTGTGAGAAAGTCAAGTGGAATCTACATTCTAAGGACAGAGAGGTATAAGGAGCCTCCAGGTGCCTGGGTCCAGCTCATGGGTCATTTTCTTGATAATGTTCCCCAACAAGGACATTATGCTAAGTGAGATAAGCCGGTAACAAAAGGATAAAAACTATCTGATTCCACATATGTGAAGGACCTAGAGGAGTCAAATTCATAGAAACTCAAATTAAAATAGTGGTTGCAGGGCTGGAGAAGGGGAGAATGTGGAGTTAGTATCTAATGGGGAGACAGTTTCCGTTTTATAAGATGAGAAAGTTCTGTAGATGGATGGTGGAGACAGTTGCACAACTGCATGAGTGTCCTCAATACCACTGCCCTGTACACACACAAATGGTTAGGATGGAAAAAACCACATATGTGCATAAATGCAGGAAGGATGGAAGGAAGGAAGGAAGGAAGGAAGGAAGGAAGGAAGGAAGGAAAGAAGGAAAGAAGGAAGAAAAAAAATATCTAATAACTTCTAAAGTAATAGCTAAGGGGCACCTGGGTGGCTCAGTCAGTTAAGCGTCTGACTCTTGATTTTGGCTCAGGTCACGATCTCACGGTTCATGAGATTGAGCCCCACATTGGGCTCTGCGCTGACAGCACAGAGCCTGCTTGGGATTCTCTCTCCCTCTCTCTCTGTCCCTCCTCTGCTCATTCTCTCTCTCTCTCTCTCTCTCTCAAAATAAATAAACATTAAAATAAAAAAAAAAAAGCAATAGCTGAAACCCCAAAAGTAGGTAAGTTTTCCTGAGAAAAAAAGGAAAAAGTGAGCCAAAAGGGCTCACCTTTGAGGAACAGAAGAAAGAAGTTGGTCTAAGAGAGACCGTTGGCTTGAGTGGTGGGAAGAGAAGGAAAGACTTTATGTCACAAAAGGGAAAGAGGGAGAGAATAGGCAACATGATCGGGACTTCTGGAGAGTAGCAGTGCCAGAGAGAGAGACTGTTCAACAGTGTCTAGCTGGATTATTTTTTTTAATGTTTATTTATTTTTGAGAGAAAGAGACAGAGCATGAAGGGGCAGAGAGAGAGGGAGACACAGAATCCAAAGCAGGCTCCAGGCTCCGAGATGTTAACACAGAGCTCGACGTGGGGCTCAAACTCACGGATCGCAAGATCATGACCTAGGCCAAAGCCAGACGCATAACCCACTGAGCCACCCAGGCGCCCCACAGCTGGATTATTTTGATAACAAAGGAGTCTCTGCATTAGCACTGAGTTCAAGACCAAGTGCAGGTGATGACCATCTAAATTGGATTTTTTAAAGCCGCTCAAAGCAAATGTCACATACAACAAGTGCAGGCCTGCACGGAGAACAACCCTAGCCCCTATTCCATCATAACCGTTTTCAAAGTAAAAGGTGCAGTGGAGAATCCATCAAATCAGAAGTGGTTTCTGGGCTCCTGTGGAAACTCAGAAATACAGAGTAAAAAGTGCCTACAGCATGCTGGGGTGGGGGAGCAGGGGGGGATGCCAAGGAAAAGGGAGACAAATGGTCCCAGAGAGAAGAGAATTCTAGAAAAGAATCTTCACTCTGTCAAAACTGCTCCCCTCTACTTTGAGTCAGTCTGGGAGGTAACCTTTAACGTTTGATCCATCTGTGGTCACTTCAAGAACTAACTGAGGCACATGAAGAAAAACAAAACAAAACAAAACCAAAAACCCGTAGCTTACTGGCTGGGAATGGAATTCCTCATGGTGGGGGAGGAAAGTACATTTTCCACAGGAAAGTACATTTATAAACCTTCAGGTGGCGGGTATGGCTGGAGGCATAGGTTGGCAGGAGACAAGCTAACAAAAGAGAAAGTTAAAAACGCAGCTGCCTCAGTGCTGGGGGAGACAACAGAGCCAGAGGACCAGTAGGACTGCAGAATCACCAAAGAACTTCAAAGAATCAAGGGCTCTCCTAGTCCATTGTTTGCTACTCTGTAAGGAAAATGCACTCCTTCTGTCTCCTCAAACTTTACTAAAGTAGGCAGTTTTGAATAAAAACTGAGGACCAGTGGATGGATTCCACGTTGGCACATCAGGGTAGCGATAAAGGGAGAGCCCCAAAGCCGGAGCAGAGAACAAGGACTCACTGGACACAGGAGGTTGGAACCAGAGGTGACCGTGAGGATGAGAGCAGGAAGCCCCAGGCAACATCTGGGGTGAATCACCATAGAGGACTGGCTCCGGGAACAGCCATGCCGGGGCTTGAGTTGGTTGTAATGGCCAATCAATCTCTTTGGCAATAAACCACCTGTATCCTTGTTCTGTCTGGTCCTGTCTCCTTCAATCCTACGTAACAAGTTGCAAGGATGCGGGAGTGGCTCACAGGTATCACGGAAGACTGAGAGATGATTAAAGAAAAGGAGAATTCAGGAAAGGTCATCAGATGTGCAAAACTGCAAGGCACAGGTGACATGGAAAAGAGGATGTTCAGCAGGAGCAGGGCCAGGGTCATGCAGCCTGTGCACAGCACAAAGACAGCCCATCTGCAGGGTACCACTCCCTCCCCAGGCACCACAGAGTGGATGTTCACCACAATCCTCCAGCCAAAGGGAGAAAAATGTCTTGAGAAATGGGTCCCTCTGCTTACCTGGCACTGATGGTGGCTGATGGGCTAGCAGCAGCTTTGGTGGGGACAGAGGCAGATGGCAAGAAGGTTATGAATGAGTCGCTGGTGAAGAAATGAAAGCCATGTGGGGCGCCTGGGTGGCTCAATCAGTTATGCGTCTGACTCTTAATTTCGGCTCAGGTCACCATCTCAAGGTTGTGGGATCGAGCCCCATACAGGCTCTATGCTGACAGCATGGAGCCTGCTTGGGATTCTCTCTCTCTCTCTCTCTCTCTCTCTCTCTCTCTCTCTCTCTCTCTCTCTCTCCCCCTCTCTGCCCCTCTCCCACTCTCTTCTCTCTCTCTCTCAAAATAAATAAACATTAAAAAAAAAGAAGAAGAAATGAAAGCCATGTATTCGGAGCTCCTATACAGGAATGCATATTATTTATCTATTGCTGCAAAACAAATCACTCCAAAATTTGGCAGCTTAAAACAACAAACATTTCTTATCTCATTGTTCTGTGAATCAGGAAACCAGGAGCAACTTAGCTGAGTGATTCTGGCTCAGCCTCATTCATAACGCTGCAGTAAAGCTCTCAGCTGGGGCTGAAGGACCCACTTCTAAGCTTACTCATGGGGAAGTTGGCAGCCTTCAGTTCCTCACAGCTGCTGGGCTGAGGGTCTCAGGTCTTTGCCACACCACGTGGGCTTTTCCACAGAGTTGCTCATAGCCTGGCGGTTTGCTTCCCCCAATGTAAATGATCCAAGAGTGGTGGGGGGGGGGGGGGGGAGGGTGGGGAGAGAGTAGAGATGGAGAGGGGAGAGAATGAGAGGGAAGGGGAGGGACAGGAAGGGAAGGGAAAACAAGAGGAGAAAAGTGGGTGTTCAATACAGAAGCCAAATGTTTTATAACCTAATCTCAGAAGTGACATCCATCCCTTTTGCTGAATCTGATTCTTTCAATAGGTCAATAAGGCCAGTCCTCAGGGCGCCTGGGTGGCTCAGGCGGTTAAGCGTCCAACTCTTGATTTCTGCTCAGGTCATGATCTCACAGTTCATGGGATCGAGCCCCATGCTGGGCTCTGCGCTGACAGCACAAAGCCTGCTTGGGATCCTGTCTCTCCCACTCTCTCTGCCAATCTCTCTCTCTCTCTCTCTCTCTCTCTCTCAAAATAAATTAAAAAATAAGTAAACTTTAAAAATAAATAAATTAGTCCTTATTCAAAGCGAGGGGATTACATAAGAGTATTAATACTGGGGGATGGGGATCATTGGAGGCCATCTTAGAGGCTATCAGGATATAAAGGCTCAATCACTATTTCACAAAAAAAAGGTAAAACCTTTCTCTCACCCTGGGGGGTAAAATAAAAAAAAGACATACAGAATTTGAGAAAAGTTCCAAGCTCACTTAACGCAGGGACTAGAGTGTTCTCCGGTTAGTGACACGGTGGCCGAACTGAGCGGGGTGGCAAAAATAATGGCCAATGGTGGCCACTCAGCAGGTGTCTGGTCATCTGCCTCATAGGCCTTTAACTTTGGTGCTCACGCAAGTTGTCTGCATCTACCTTGTGTGGGTGTGAAGAAAGTTCATGGATGCCAACAAAGGTTTCTAATCCAGAGAAACAGCCCATGCAAAAACCTAAAAAGGCATTCAAAGAAAACAAAGCACCTCCCGGGTCAGCTTTGTTTTTGCTGTGTGGGCAGATCTGTTCTGAGGAAGTGTGGAGGGAAGAAAATACTCCCCAGATCAGCCAGTAACAGGCAGCACCTGTGTCCCACACCGCCCCTCCCTGGGGCTGTCCAGGCCCCCCAGGTGGCTGGGCTTGAGAAGTTTTATGTGAAGAGTTTCTCATCTCAGCCTGCCTCACACCCACCATGAGACTCTCTTTGCTTTCTTTTCAACTTCTGGAGCACAGAGAAGCACAGGAATGAAAGAGAGAGATTCTCAACTCAGAACATACGATTAGCCAACTCTTCTGGATTCTTTCGGAGGCTCCTGACATTTCTGAACCACTCTGGAATTGCTTTAATTCGTAAATGTATATCAAGGGTCTGTTAGGATGGGTCGGCTCCGGGCCACGGGTTGCCTGAGATGAAGTGAGCCAAGGAGGGACAGAACTAGAAGGCAGGCCAAGCTGGGTAGGCATGATGGCAGGAAGTTGTCACACGTGAGATTATAGCTGGGGGTCAGCTCATCGGCGAAGGAGATGCACGGTTACCGTGAACCCGAACATCAAAGTCAAGGGCAGAGACTGACATGAGATCAAAGGGAGGATGTACATAAACAAGGTAGAATCTGTGTAATAGAGTCAAAGCTAATGCTCAGCAGTTCCAAGTGAACAGGGAAAACATCGATAGCTCCGGCCAGAGAGTAGAGGCCAAGAACCAGAAGCCATTCCTAAAAATGGGAGCCAAGTCTGACTTGTTTAACATCCTATCCCCAATAACTGGCACAGAGACAAATTCAGGTGCTCAGGCCAAGCAGGAGAACACAGTGGTATCCACATAGATACCCACAAATCAAGGCATAGGGTCCAACCAAGATGGGCATCGGGAAACTAGTGGGAATACTACAGATCCGGAGGCTGGGGAAGGCAGCTCAGGATCCAGAACATGAGCCCAACCAAGTTGTGAATGCTGATTGCAAGGCATTCTCAGGATTAATTATGGATTTAAGTAACTCCAGGATTAATCATTTGAAGCAGCCTTTCTGCTTCTGCTAGACTGAGGACTAGAACCATGTCTGTCTTGCTTATTGGGTATCCCCTGGTCTAGCACAAGGCCTTGTATGAAATAAGTGCTCTGTAAATGTGTGTTGAGGAAACAACTTTTCCCCTAAAAAGGTGGGACCCTGCAGGGAATCCTGGGGTGCAGGTCTCAGACCCAAAAAGCATGGGTCAGTACAAAAGTAGACACTTTTTTTTCCAAGTGAAAGGGAATCAGGGAAAGCCAACTGAGCCCAGATTTCAGAGTTAAAGCAAGCAATAAGATGCCAACCTTCCAGTCCGTGGTCTTCACCCTGTCTCTCCCAGGTCTCCTTTAAATGACAACAGCCATTCATCTTTCCCAGGGCCTAATCTCCAGATTGTGGATATGTGTAGACAGAAACCAAGCTAGCAACTTCCACATGAGACTGAAATGTTTCCTGTACCTAGAGCTAGGGGTGGCCCTGAGCAAGTCACTTACCCTGTCTCTATTATAGCCTCAAATTATTTTCTCATCTGTACTGGGCAGAAGCTTTTCAGTTTGATGTAGTCCCCCTTTCGATTTTTGCTTTTGTTGCATTTGCTTTTGGTGTCAAACACAAAAAGTCATTTCCAAGACCGATGTCAAGGAACTTACCCCCGATGTTTTCTTCCTGGGGTGTTACAGTCTTACATTCAAGTTTGAACCCATTTTGAGTTGATTTGTGTGTAGAGCATAAGATACAGATACAGTTTTATTCTTTTGCATGTGGCTGTCCAGTTTTCTCAATACCATGTATTGAAGAAACTATCCTTTTCCCATTGTGTCTTTTTGGCTCCTTTGTTGAAAATTAACTGACCATCTATTCATGGACTTATTTCTGAGCTCTGTTCTATTCCACTGGTCTACATGCCTGTTTGGTTGTTTTTTTTTTTTTAATTTTTTAAATGTTTATTTATTTTTGAAAGAGAGCGAGAGAGTGGGGGAGGGGTAGTGAGAGAGGGAGACACAGAATCCGAAGCAGGCTCCAGGCTCTGAGCTGTCAGCACAGAGCCCAACATGGGGCTCGAACTCACAAACCGCGAGGTCATGACCTGAGCCGAAGTCTGACACTCAACTGACTGAGCCACCCAGGCGCCCCATACATGCCTGTTTTTATGTGAGTGCTATACTGTTTCAATTACTATGGGTTTGAAATGTAGTTTGAAATCAGGAAGTGTGATGCCTCCAACTTTACTCTTCTTCCTCAAGATTGCTTTGGGTACTTGGGAGCTTTCATGGTTTCATACATATTTTAGGATTGCTTTTTCTATTCCTGTGAAAAATGTCATTGGAATTTTGATTAAAATTGCATTGAGGGGTGGCTGCATGGCTCAGTCAGGTAAGCGTCCAACTTCGACTCAGGTCATGATCTCACAGTTTGTGAGATCCAGCCCCCATCAAGCTCGGCACTGACAGCGTGGAGCCTGCTTGGGATTACCTCTCTCCCTCTCTCCCTACCCCTTCCCTGCTCTTTCTCTAAATAAACAAACAAACAAACAAACTTAACAAAAAGATTGCATTGAATCTATAGATTGCTTCAAGTCCTATGGACATTTTAACAATATTAATTCTTCCTGTCCATGAACATAGAATAACGTCAACAAAATGAAAAGACAACCTATAATCTAGGAGAAACTATTTGCAAACCACATAGCTGATGAAGGGTTCCTATCCTAAGTATACAAGGAACTCACAACTCAATAGCTAAAAAAAACCAACCCAACTTAAAAATGGGGGAAAGATCTGAACACACGATTTCCCAAAGATGATATATAAATGGCCAACAGGTGCATGAAAATGTGCTCGACATCATTAATCATCAAAGAAATGCAAATCAAAACCACAGGGAGATAAACATCTCACACCTCTCAGAATGGCTAGTATCAAAAACAAATAACAAATGCTGGCTTGGATATAGAGAAAAGGGAACCCTTGTCCACTGTTGTTGGGAATCTCAACTGGTGCAGCCACTATGGAAAACAGTGTGGAAGTTCTTCAAGAAGTTACAAATAGAACCACCGTACGATGCCCGCTTCTGGGCGTATACCTAGAGGAAATGAAAGTATTATCTCGAAGGGCCATCTGCATCCCGTGTTCACTGCAGCATTATTCACAATAGCCAAGTTACGGAAACAACCTAAGTGTCTGTCAGTGGATAAATGGATCAAGAAAAATGTGGTTTAGATGTACAGTGGAATATTATTCAGCCTTAAAAGAGAAGGAAGTTATGTCATTTGCAACAACCTGGACAGACCGAGAGGGAATTACGCTACGTGAGACAAAGCAGACAGAGAAAGACAAATGCTGCATGGTATCATTTAACGTGTGAGACCTAGGGAGAAAAAAAAAAATTTTTTTTTAAAGCTGAACTCATGGAACAGGAGAGTAGAGAAGTAGCTGGCAGGGATTGGGGTGGGAGAAATAAGGAGAGGCTGGTGAAAGGGTAAAAATAGCCAGCTAGATGATGGATAAGGTCTGAGGATCTAATGTATGACATGGAGACTGTAGTTGATAACACCATACCGTATGACCGGAATTTGCTGAGAGAGTAGAACTTAAAAGTTCACTAAAAAATAATAATAAATAAATATCCACGTATCAAGTCATCACATCGTAACTTTAAATATCTTACAATTCTCATATTGCCAGCAAAGCTGAAAAACAAAACCAAAAAAAACTGTCTCCTCGTCTGCAGAAGGAAGGGGCATTAGACCAGAAAGAAGATTCTGTGGTTCCCTTTCTTCTCTGATACCCTGTGATTCAATTATCCTGGTCTGTTTTGAAGAAGGGTACAAGGGGCGCCTGGGTGGCTCAGTCGGTTGAGCGTCCGACTTCCGCTCAGGTCATGATCTCGCGGTTCGTGAGTTCGAGCCCCGCATCGGGCTCTGTGCGGACAGCTCAGAGCCTGGAGCCTGCTTCGGATTCTGTGTCCCCCTCTCTCTCTGCCCCACCCCTGCTTGTGCTCGGTCTCTCTCTGTCTTTCAAAAATGAATAAACATAAAAAAAAAAAAAAAAACTGAAGAAGGGTACAAACAGGGACCGACCCACCAGGAAAATATGTGGTGGCTCCCCAGCCTCTCTCATGAGAAGTGGATGGGCCCAGAAGAAAGGTCGTGGACACACCCTCTCCATTCTGTTTCCATGGAGTTTGGTTCTCCGGGAACGCGGTGTCTGTGGGGAAGGGAAGGGAAGCATATTTCCTGTAGGCAGTTACTTATGCTTCCTTAGCCCCCTGGGGAAGAGGCAACATGACAAAGCCGAAGGCTCACTGGGTTTGAAAATGAGAGGAACTGGATGTTGGTGCCAAACCGGGCATGTGAGCTTGGCAATTCACCCCGCTCCCTTTGCCCATCTGTAAGGCACAGAAAACCTGCCCTGCCCGCCTCAAAGACGGCTAGGGGGAAAAAAAGCCACTGCAAACAGTAAACACTCAACAGGTGTGCAGTATTGTTGGGACAATCCAGTCAATTCGAATGTCTGGCAGGACGTGAGAAAACGTGGAGGCAAATGGGCCATGGTCTGGAGACACAAAGGACTTCTGAAATACCTTTACGTTCTAGAAAATTAAAATGAAAACTGGACTTTGTGAGTCTGCCTGCTAAGAGACAACATGACAAGGCTGTTGAACCAGTAAAACCGGAGGATCATTGTTCCACCTTTGCCATTTATTTGGCACATCACTTGACCTCCCTGGAGTCTCAGTTTTCTCATCTATAACACGGGTACAAGGGCCACCTGGGTGGCTTCATCGGTTGAGCGTCCGACTTCAGCTCAGGTCGTGATCTCACAGTGTGTGGATTCAAGCCCCGCGTTGGGCTCTGTGCTGTCAGTGCAGAGCCTGCTTTTTCTTTAGCTCCTCTGTCCCCCTCTGCCGTTCACACTCTGTCTCTCAAAAATAGAAAAATAAACATTTCGTTTTTACAAATGGGCATAAGATTCTTGCCCTTCCTTCTTCCCAAAGTTGTCATTGGGTCAAATAAGGTCATGCTCCTGAGAACACGGCCCGCCGTGAAGGCACACACACTCTGCTTCTGCAAGTGCTGGGTTCTCAGTAGGGGCTCCTTGCTGAGCCAGTGAGATACATCCAGCCTCCAGCACCAGAGTAGATGAAATAGCTTCCTGAAATGGTCTGTGGGCAACTACAAGGCTTCATTTGCCACCAAAACTTTCCTCCCGAGCCTGGAATCTTTCCCATGAGTATCTCTCTTGTGGGGTGCATTCAGTTAAGAGATAACTCAGAGCATAGGGGTGTCCAGGCAAGGGGTAAATAAGGGCTAGAACCCCACCTCAACTCTACCCAACAGGTCCTGTGCCTGCCTGGAGTATTCTCGAATTCTCTTGCACAGCCTGCCACATGGACCAGCATAGACCTCACCTGGAGGTTAGGAAAACAAGAGATCAGGGTTTAAATGAACAGTTGTGCTGCAAAATGGGAGGTCACTCTTCCCCTGCCTCCCGTTAGTAAATAGGACTCTGGGAAGATACAATGCCAACCAGTGAATTTTGCATGTGTGTCTGTGTAAACCTTAGTCCTCGAGGGTGTAAACCATAGCCCAGGAAAGGGTAGTATGATGGAACCCATGCAGGAAGCCCAGCATTAGCCCTGGGAGCTGAGAGGCATGGGCAAATGCTGGATGGGAGACCAGAGCAGGAAGGCGCCCCCGTGGGTTCTAGGGGGAAGAAGCAATGAAGAGTAGCTTAACCAACACCAACTTGCCTGACCTCATGCTCTTGCTGAAGGTCAACTCTTCCAGCTTAGGCTATGGGGGAACAACTACAGTGTGGGATACTACACGAGGGGTCACTGGGCTCCACCTCTGACCTCTGAGCCCTCAGCCTTCCCCCAAGTGCTCATTAGAGCACTTCCTGTCCCCTCATTTTGGCAACACGGTCAGACCCTGAGCACTGCTGGCTAGCTTCAGTCAATGGGAATAAGCAGGTACAGCCACTCCAAGGTCAAAGTGTCCACGTGGACCCTGGTGACTTCCATGCCCCTCCTTTCTCTCCACATGAGACACCTCATTGTCTGAGGCTTGTGAATCCTCCAGAGAGTTCTGGGAACTGGATGCTGGCAATAAACAGAGATGGTGAACATGTCATCAGGGGAGGGAAGGAGGTTTTCCTTCAGGGATGGCAGCACAATAGCCTGGGGTGTAGCTTCCTATAAACCTTGGCAGTACAGCCTCACAGCCAAGGGCACGCTCACCTCGCAGCAAGAGGGCGGGTCTGCAGCCGGGCTGCTTCTCCAGCTTTCTAGACAAGCTGACGAACACAGAAAAGGGCTTATTTTTGGTGGAATGAAGGCTCTAACCTAACCCTGTCCCGTAGTGCCCATCCCCTCACCTTTGAGTCTGAGAAACTGACCCATGGAGAGAAGGCCGAGGAAGAAGACATGTATAGGGAAACTGCACACCCTCCCTGAACCCCTGGTTTTGAGGAATGGGGAATAAAGGGCTATTTATTATAAGAGGCCTTGTTGGTCTGGATGATGGCCTGGAAGTGAACCCTTTACAGCCTTGTCAAAGTTTCCTTCAATTTTAAAGCAAAATTGATCTGAAGACCAGAGTCAACTCTTTTCAAGAACAGATATTATATTAACAGAACAGTACAGATGATTCTTCCAGTCCTACTTACAACCTATTCAGATTTCTTATACAACTAGCTGTGCTTCTTGATAGGCTTGGACAGCCACCGGCCGTTAGGGAAAAGAAACACTCAGACGTGTTGTCCCAGTCATCTCATCCAGTGATTCTCTAGCTTTTTAATTGGGGCTCCCCTTTGGGCTCTCCAAACAGATCACCACGGTGCAGGCCACTCCTAACATTTGTAGGGTGCAGCACAAGAGTGCAAATGAAGGCCCATACACAGAGGTCTAATATTTAAGAGTTGCAGATCAAGCTAACAAATAAAATACATTATATCATCCTATCTTGACAACTACATATTCACCATGACTTAGAAGTCCAGGTTCAAATGCAGAACTCTTTTTTTTCTTTTAATGTTTATTCGTTTGTTTGTTTGTTTGTTTGTTTGTTTGTTTTTGAGAGAGAGAGAGAGAGAGAGAGAGAGAGCGAGCACCATATGCAATCAGGGGAGGGGCAGAGAGAGAGGGAGACAGAGAATCTCAAGCAGGCTCCGCACTGGCAGTACAGAGCCCGACACAGGGCTCAGTCTCATGACTGTGAGATCATGACCTGAGGCGAAATCAAGAGTCAGAAGCTTAACCAACTGAGCCACCCAAGCACTCCTCAAATGTAGAACTCTTATCCTCCTTAGAATTCTGCGATACAGGGGCACCTGGGTGGCTCAGTTGGTTAAGCGTCCCACTTCAGTGCAGGTCATGGTCCTGCAGATTGTAAGTTTTAGTTCCATATTGGGCTCTGTGCTGACAGTTCAGGTCTGGAACCTGCTTCAGATTCTGTGTCTCCTTCTCTGCCCCTCGCCGACTCACACACTCTTTCTCTCTCTCTCAGAAATAAATAAACACTTAAAGAATTAAAAAAAAAAAAATTCTGCTGTACAGACAGAGCCTGCCCACAAATGCCCAGCCCTGGACTCATGGATTCCTCTTCCTATCCCCACTCTCCTTGCCCATGTCCCAAACCACATGTCCAAACTCCATCCATGCACCACTAACAGCCCCCCAATTTGCCACTCTTTGAGCCTAGGGGTGCACAGACTGGCCATACTGGCTTTGATCTCTGCCTTTGGTAGGATGGATGTGGAAAAGAGGCCCGAAGAAGATTGGAAGAGGCCTGAAGAAGACTGGAAGAGGTCATTTGGGCAGGAAATTCTAGGTTCCCTAAAGATTACCTAGGTAGCCAGAGAATGTTCTAGAATTCTCTAGGTATGTAGAGAATGATCTCAAAGAGGGGCAGAGACTCTAGGCAGTCACATCTTCCTGGCCCTGTGAACTCCTTACTCAAAAGAGAGGCATGGCTGGAGGAGGGTTGTAGTGGGGGATGGGGGGCAGTCCTCTAAATTCCAGAGCCAAGAATAGGACAGGGCATCTAAGGATATCATTGCATCGTTAAAATGCCCATACCACCAAAAGCAATTTACAGATTCAATTGATCCCTATCAAAATTCCAATGGCATTTTTCGCAGAAGTAGAAAGATTGATTCTAAAATTTGTATGGAACCACAAAAACAAACAAACTAATAAACAAAACAAAAAAACACCAAAGAGCCAAAGCAATCCTGAGAAAGAAGAACAAAGCTGGAGGCCTCATGCTCCCTGATTTAAAACTATATTACAAAGCTATATTAATTAAAACAGTATGGTATTGGCATAAAAACAGACACATAGAGAAATGGAAAAGAATAGAGAGCTCAGAAGTAAACCCACATATATATGGCCAACTATTTTATGACAAAGGAGCCAAGAATAGACATGGGGAAAGGACAGTCTCTTCAATAAATGGTGTTGGGAGACCTGGACAGCAACATGCAAAAGAATGAGACTGGGCCACTTTCTTATACCATACACAAAACCTAACTCAAAATGGATTAGACTTGAACACAAGACCTGAAACAACAAAACTCCTAGAAGAAAACATAGGCAGGAAGCTCCTTGACATCAATCTTGGTGATGAATTTTTAGATTTGACACCAAAAGCAAAAATCAACAAGTGGGACTACATCAAACCAAAAGCTCTGTGCAGCAAAAGGAACCATCAAGAAAATGAAAAGGCAACCTGATGAATGGGAGGAAACATTTGTAAATTATATATCAGATAAGAGGGTAATATTCAAAACATATAAAGAACTCATACAAATTAATGGCAAAAAAAATCCAATTAAAAAAAATGGGCAGAGGATCTGAATATATCTTTTTCAAAGAAGACATAAAGATGGCCAACAGGGATATGAAAACATCACTAATCATCAGAAAAATGCAAATCAAAACTGCAATGAGATATCACCTCACACTTGTTAGAATGGCTATCATCAAAAAAGATAAGAGATAACAAGTATTGACTGGCAAGAATGTGGAGAAAAGAGAATCCTTCTGCACTGTTGGTAGGAATGTAAATTGGTACCGCCACTACTGGAAACAGTGTGGAAGTTCCTCAAAAATATAAATATAGAACTACCATATGATCCAGCAATCCCACTTCTTGGTATTCATCTGAAGAAAGTAAAAACATTAGCTCAAAAAGATACATGCATCCCTATGTTCATTGCAGCATTGTTTACAATAGTTAAGCTATGGAAACAACTTAAGTGTCTATCAACAGACGAATGGATAAAGAAGACGTTATGTATACACATACACATAAATACATGCACACACACACATATACAGAGTGGAATAGTAGTCAGCAATAATAAAGAAGGCAATCTTGCCATTTGTGACAACATGGATGGACCTGGAAGGTATTATGCTAAGTGAAATAAGTCAGAAACAGAAAGTCAAATACCCTATGATCTCACCTATAAGTGGAATCTAAAAAAAGACAACAATAACAACAACAAGCTCAAAGACACAGAGAACAGATTGATGGCTGCCAGAGGCAGGGGTATGAGGTGGGTGAAATGGGTGAAGGGAGTCAGAAGGTGCAAACTTCCAATCATAAAATAAATAAGTCATAGGGAAATTAACACTGTGTTGCATATCTGAAAGTTGCTATGAGAATAAATCTTAAAAGTTCTCATCACAAGAGAAAAAAAAATTCTGTAATTATATATGGTGACAGATGCTAACTAGAGTGATTATGATGATCATTTAGGAATATATGCAAATATCTAATCATTATGTTATACACCTGAAACTAATATAATGTATGTTGATTATACCTCAATTTAAAAAGAAGGGGGTGCCTGGGTGGCTCAGTCAGTTAAGCATCCTATTGATTTGAGCTCAAGGGATGATCTCACAGTTCGTGGGTTCAAGCTCCCCATTGGGCTCTGAGCTGACAGCACAGAGCCTGCTTGGAATTCTCTCTCCCTCTCTCTCTGCCCCTCCCCTGCTCACACGTGCATTTTCTCTCTCAAAAATAAACAAATAAACTTAAAAAAAATTAAAAGGAGGGCATTATTGTTACTATCCGGGCATTCAGAGTGCTCACCCAGGTCACTCCTCTTATGAATTTGGGCAAGCTGCTAAACGTCTGGGGTCTAATCTCTTCATCTGTAAAGATGTGGAGTCTGAGTCAAGAACTTTTAAGTTCCTTTACAGAACTAAAATCCTATGCTTCCACTCTAAAGTGAATTCCAATAACACGGATGGAGTACCTACCACGGGGACTCACTGTGGTGAGTGCTTCTGCACCCATGATCCTGTTGAATCCATGATTCCATCACTCCACACCCCTTTCTAGCAGACAAGTGCTGTGCCCAGGATGGAGGTCCCAAAGATGGCCAGGGAGGAACACCAAACATGATGCAATGCTAAGTGGAAGGGTATCCAAGAGGCCACACCCAAGATCCAAGCAGACACAAGTCCACCTGTCACAGAAGTCCTGAGGGGCAAGGCAGAGAGAGGCAGACACTTCGTTAACAGACCCAGGGGACAGGGATGGCTCCAGCCTAGTCTACAGGTGGGAAGGAGCTGCTTGGGGGTGCAGCTCAGACACTATTCCAAGCTCACAAAAACCAGTTGAAAACTCCTGGGTCATATTTGCTCCTGAAGGGAGAGATCTGGGCCAGGCAAAGAGCAGTAGTGAGGAAAGGGAAGCTAAAATTTTGAAGGAAGCATGAAGGCCGATCCCATAATCCTTGTGTGAAGACTGAGGCAGGCCTGCAGTTGTTTGGGAACGAGGCTTCTCATCCCTTTTTCTGTTTCCCTCGGCTTCTCTCGCCCTTCATAGGCCCTGTCGTGTGAAAGTGCCTCTTCTGTAAGGCCTACTTCTGTAAGGCCAACTTAAGGGTCTATCAACAGACGAAGGCCCCTGTTCTTGAGGTTGAGTTGACCCCTATACTGCTTCTCCTCGGTTAGCTGGCCCTTCTCAGTCACAACTCACAACTTGACCTTGAGCAAGTGTCTTACTTGTCAAGGCCTCAGTTTTCTCAACTGTAAAATGAGCCTCCTGAGGACTAAGGGAGTTAAGGCCCAGGATAAGCGGTCAGTAATATCATTTCCCTCTCGAAAGGGAGAGAAAGAAAATGAGAGTAGCTGGTTTGGAGCCAGATCAGCCCTGCTGTATTTCCTAAAGGACAAATGTGCCACTCCCTCCCTTAGGACGTGGGTCTTGGGCATGTCACATCAGGTACAGGACACCTTGTAGTCACAGAGCAATCAGCCAGCCAAGCCCACAGCACCTCCCGGGGCCTCATCAAATATTGACACAGTGTATAATGTCTTCTGAACACAATACGCTGCTTCTCAAACAGAAGCCTGACCTTCTCTGACCCCAGAGGAGGGTGAGGACTTTTTACATCCCTCAAGTGGCTGCAGATTAGTAAATTGTTAGGAGCAAACATCACGTGAGCCGTCCCTTTCATGGCAGGATGAAAGCTCCACTGCCTGCTTTTAGGTTTTTCCTGCTAACCCAGCTCCCCAGGAAGGGAAGAGGAGACGAAAAGTAATGTTGGAAGCACCTCTTCTGTGCCGAGCACCGGACAAAGGGCCAGGCATGCGTGATCCAATTCAATCCCCGCAGGAACCCCATAAAGTGGGCCATGCTGGCTACAGTTTATAGATGAAGGCACTGGGATGCAAGGGGGTTAAGTAAGCAGCTGAAGCAAGCATTTGTCCAGGGGGGGAGTTGAGGTTTAGGATACGAGACTCAGGATAAGGGAACCGAGGAAGGGGAGAAATCCCCACAGCCCCACTGGGTTCATGGGACCACTGCCTGAGGTCAGGCCCACTTAGAAAGCCAGCCACGGCAATGAGCAAAGTCAAAACTCTAAGTTCTAGTGGCCCCTGTGAAGCAATCCCTGACCAGATCCTCTCTCCTGACCCTCAGAACCAAACCCTGTGTTCACCTTCTTTGTAAGTAACACTACATCTATTTCTTAAGAATCCCCATTCATAATAGATATCTGCTGAGCTGCCCTGTGATGGGGCCCTGAGCTAGGCTGGGGCAGGATAAGACATAAGGGTGGCACCTCCATTTCTCAGCACAGGTGAAAATCAGTATTGCCCTTGATTTATTTATAATCTACTTAACAATTCGCAGGAATCATCATCATAATCGACATTTATTTAAAAAACGCATTACAGTTCAGAAATTAACTCCACAATAGGGTGCCATCAAAGCAATACCATACAACTCATGTGACCTTCATGACAACCCTGTAAGTTCAGTAGGGATAACTCTGAGGAAGCTTGGTCACAAAGTAGGTAAGTTGACTATGCCAGAGTCACATAGCTAGTTAGTGGCTGAGTCAGGATTGGAACCTGGGTCTGTCTTACAAATTATATGAACCACCATTTTAGAGATGAAAAAATAAAAACCAAACACTGAGGCACAGAGAAATTAAGAGGAATGGCTTGCCTAAGGTCACACAGCTACCTGGGATTTGAACCCAAACAGTCTGATTCAAGAGTCCGAGTGCTTAGCCCCTATTCTCTTCCTCTGTAAGAACTTAATTTTTATACCACGTCTCCTCACCGGGGAAGCAGAAACCTCAGTTCTGTCATGTTATGACTTCTCTTACCTTTCTCTGAAGTGTCTGTAAGTTCTAGGGGGCTTGAGGCATGCCGCGGACATCTCAACCTCAGGTCTTTCTGGGGTTCACTGACACATCAGTCGACATGCCCCATGCGGGTTGCCCAGGCGGTTTTCTGCTCCTGACCTCCTTCAGGGTGTTCTGTGCTTAGGGCAGGGGACTCATTCCCCTATTCTGTGCCATGCTGGGCATAGGAAGTTCTGTGAGGATATTCAAGGCCTCACTGGCCAAGGTTCACCACTAGGCCATCCCCTGAGAAGGCCTTGCCACCTGCCCAGGGTTCCCTTTCTCTGTACCCACTCTCAACTCCCCCTCTCGCCCCCCAGCTCCATGCTCTTAAACTTACACAGGTGTTTCCCCCCAAACTTTCTGTGTCCAGAGTCCCCTCTGGTCTCCTAAAGATAAATATCATGGTGCCCCCAAAACAAGATGCTTCTGTTTCTTCCTTTGCCCTGCCACATCCTTCCCTGAGGTGACAGGTTCAGAAAGGCCTGGCTGCTTATGGAGGGATGGGGGTTAGAGCAGGAGAGGGAAACCATTGGAGACGGGAAAAGCAAAAACAAAAAACTTTGATCGATACACAAAAAACATATATACATATTGAGGGAGATCTGCGAGAGTGATCTTAGTAAGGCTTCACAGAGTAAATGTTTTGGAGAGCAGTCTTACAGCAAGCAAGCATCCATCACTGGAGAGGAGAAGAAAGAGAAATATTTCTCCCTGGCAAGTCAAGGGATACCAGCCCTCACAGAGCCAGAGAAACTGAGGGGTTGTGTCCTACATGCTCAAATTGGAGCAGACAAGACACCTAACATTAGCCATTCCTGAGCACTTACTATGTGCCTGGTACTGGGGATTCAGCCGAGAAGATGTGCAGCAGGCCGAGGACTGGTGACAGGCCAACAGGGCCAGCATTCCAGGTGGAGGCCACGGCTATGTCCTCAAAGCCACCAGCCCCAGCGTGAGGGGTGGCCATGAGGTCACACATGGAGAGCTCCAGGCAGCGTGACTGCTTACGGTGAGCGCTCAGCGAACAGCAGCTGCTGTAATGATTATCCCCATTTTGAGTCTTCCCTACTCAGGAGACACATAACTGTTTGGAGTCACATGGGCACCTCCACTGTAGGCATAGACCAGGCAGAGGAAGCCCAGGCCTCTACATCATGCTCAGTGACCCCAGGGACCTGTGTCTCCCTGTGTCTGTGGCCCCAGGGCCCCAGACATTAGCATCGGCTCAAGCACTCCAGGCCCTGGAGCCTAGAGAGAAACCTGCTTTCCAGCACATTCCTTCTGGGTGGAATGCCTTTATATGGCCAAGTCCCCATGGGCAGAGATTTAATTAACTCTTTACATACCTTTACAAAACCCCACAAGGGCAAACAATTCCTCCACTATCCTCAGAAAGTGCTGATGCCAAGAGAATGTTTTTATTTGATTATTATCCTATCTTCTCTTGATGAGATCCTGTGGTGCCAGTTAACCAAGGGTGGGGATCTGTCTAAGCATCTTGGGGACAGGGCTGAATAATTCGGGGGGAGTTACGGAGAGTTTGTTTCATTGGGTTTGTAGTTGGCGAGAATGTTGCATGCCTGGTGCGTACAAAGCAAGGAGTGAGGTATACAAGGTTAGAAAAGATGAAGTTCCTGATTTCAGGGGAGTTCCTAGTACAAGAAAGTAAACACTGGTGAATAAAAAGGAACAAGTTACCCCGTAAACATCATGAGCTTTAAAAGAAAAAAAAAAGGAACAAGGAGTCTGAAAGGAAGATGACCCCCCCTCGACCATCAGGCACTCATAAAAAGCCCAAGTTTGGAAGCAGAGGGCTGACTGGAAAGGGACAAGCCAGGTGCAGCTATCTGATCCTCTCCCACCCCCACTCAAAGTGACTGGATAAGGTCAGGGTGTGAGGGAGGATCCTGCTTATCTGTGACACATCTACCAAGCCTCGGTCCCTGCCTGACCAGCCTCTGTAACCTGGCCACCTTATCAGGAGCCCTGTCTGGCATTGCAAGGGCAGGACAGCACAGCAAGAAGGGTGACAAGGTGGCTCCAGGTCCTTCTCAGGAAAATGACAAAGCTCAGGTTATCACTAGACTGTAGCAACAGCCTTCTAGAAGGCCTCCCTGGTGCCAGGCACCGCCTACTCCGATCCACGCTAGGTAGGACTTCCATTCTGAACTCTGAAAGCCAGTTTGACTCATGTCATTGTCAGTGTGTCCCCTGCCCTAAACCGTCAGTGGCTGCTTCCTGGAGCCAAGCTGTTATTTGAACTCCTCAGCCCCCCATCTGGTACCTTTTACCATTGGACTGCAGCTTACCCTTCCGGCACCGCCCCCTCTTCACTCCAGTCCCCCACCTACAACACCCTCCCGCCCCCTTTCTCAGGGCTGTCTGAAATGCCCTCACCCTCACAGGGCTTCCCTGGCCCACCACAACCTCCCCCCACCCCCAAACAACCGAATATTTTATACCTGCCCGGTGTCACCTGCCCCATTCCACCTGGTATAGGGCCTCCCTTACTTACTCCATCCACTTGGAAGTTCCCTGAGGTCAGTCTCTAATGTCCTTCTCTTTCTCCTCACATATTAAAGGTGCCCACTGTGCTTTTATGCCCTCCGAGTCTCTTGCTGTCTGTGTTCCCCTCCACGAGCTACACCTGCTCCCTCTCACAAGGCAGGGGGTCAGGGCCACGAGAGGACCCACTGGAAGACCCTGGGAGATTCTTTATTGGTGGTGTTGCTGTTGGTCTGTTTCAACATTAGCACAGAATTTAAAAAATTGTTTTAAGTTTATTTTTGAGAGAGAGAAAGTGGGAGGGGGCAGAGAGAGAGAGAGAGAGAGAGAGAGAGAGAGAGAATCCTAAGCAGGCTCTGCTCTGTCAGCACAGAGCCTGCTAAGGGGCTCAAACTCCTGAACTGTGAGGTCATGACCTGAGTTGAACTCAGAGGCTTAACCAACTGAGCCACCCCGGTGTCCCCACGGGCATAGAATTAAATTGCTATGAGTCCTAATGGGCCCCACCCCTTCTCCTGACCTTGAAAAGCTTGGTTTATCCTTTGGCATAAAGTGAATTGAGGAGGGAACCTGCGTGGGCATTCCTCCAATACTGACTTCTTGCTCAGATCTTCCACGGGAAACAGGCCCACTCCTGAATCAAGAAAGCTTTGTCTAAACCCTGGCTTTTCTTTTGAGGTGCCTCGTCTGCTTCTCATCCTACCACACTGACTTCTCTCTGGGCCCCTGCTCCTCCAGCCCCCAAGTCCCTTTGGTCCTCAGCCCTCTTCCCTCCCCGATGGTCTCTCCCTCACAAGATGGACCCACTACTTCAGCGTCAACCACCTCTTCAAAGTTGTTGACCCCAAAACCTCCAAAACTCAAGTTCCTATCTCCCAACAGCCCCCTGGGCATTGGTGTTTGTACATGCAAATAGCATCTGAGACTCGGCATGCTATAGCCCCCAAATATCCCAGTCCAGAGCAAACCCTTTCTCCTCCTCCTGTACTTCCCTGTTTCTGCCAATAAAACTGCCCAGTGTGAGTGGGGCCTTCCAGACCCCTCAAGGGCCTGCCCTCAAGTGCCCAGAGCGCTCTCAGAAGTGAGCGCTCTCAGAATCCATCCCCGAGCTACCCTTTCACCCTGCTGTGCATGTTTCCCCTCTGGCCTGGCTGCTCCCACCCATCCCTGCCTTCAGGCCGACCTCCTCCAGTACCAGGCACAGATGGACTCCTTCCCTGGTTGTCAGTCTTCTTGCGGTGTCCCAGCCTCAGGCTCCCTTACCAAGTATGTATGCAGGCCAAAGATGGAGTAACAGATGTCCCTTCAGCCAGGCCCTGTGTCCTCACACGTTCCCTACTCATGGCGGCCCTGGCCAGGCTCGGGCACTTCTCAGACAGACACCATTGGTATTCCAGGCTGGAAAGCGCAGTATCGGGCTTAACCTCTCCCTGTCCTTCAGTGCCCAGATCCACGCTGTCTTCTTGTATAATGACTCGAGAATCTCCCTCTTCAGTTCTGTCACGCTTGTTCATCATCACCCTCAAACACCCATTCCACAATTACTCCCTCCCTCCGCAGGCTCCCCAGCTTGAGCTGTGGTCCCACTTTCGTTCCAGTGCTGAGCACTTGGCTGTAAGTCTGTGTCTCCTACCACACAGTAAGGCTTTAGCTAGCTTTTATTGAGCACCTACTAGATACTGAATACTAATCTCTGCCTTGTTCATGAATTATCTCATTTATTCCTTACAAACTTCTGGGGTAATTTCTGTGATTATACCCCTTAGACAAATGAGGAAACTAAGGCACAGAATGGTTGCATTACTTGCCAGGGTTACCAGGATTAAATGGTAGAGCAGGAATTCAAGCCCAGAAAGTGTGATGCCAGATCTCACACTCATATCCATTACCCTCAACAGCCTCTCAGGATGACAAGACTTGGTCTTTATCCTGACAGAAGCATGGAGATATTAACAATGGGTGGGCAGGAAGAGGAGAGAAAGAAGGGTGTCCTATACCCCTCAGAGGTTTGGAGTAATCCTCTGCAAGCACTCTATAGTATAGATTTGAAGAGGAAAACCGAAGACTATCGGGTTAAGTCAGAAGCAAAGGGCAAAACAATGCTGAGAAAGAGCCCTGGACTTCAGAGGGAAGCCTGGGTTTGAATTCTACATTGGTACTGATTAAGACAACCCAATCCTTTCTCGGGGACTCAGTTTTCCCATCTGCACATTGACAGAACTGGAGTCCCTTCCAGCTGCTCTGAAGTTCTATGGTTTTATGAGAATTTTGTGATGTGTGAAGATGGTTGCCTGAATTAATCCATGGCATTGGATCACCCAAACCCCGGCTTCAGCCCCACACCCTTTATGGAGTCTGCCTGATACAGCCTCTAACTCCCGTGTCCTTGTTCGCATCACACATTGGTCACTTGGCATACACTACTTCATAATATTGTGGGGCTTTTGTGTCCTCAACTAAACCCACGGCCTCTGGAGCCCAATACAGTCTTGTCTCATACGTCTCTGGGTTTCTCTCTCAGCATCTAGCTTCGTACATGTGCACAACAGATCTTTACTAAAGACGTTGACTTTTGAATAACCTACATGGTGTGCAAAGCTAAGGTGACCTTGCCTATATTTTTAGATCTGTCGTTTACACCATACATCAGTTAACCAGGGCATACCCCCGTGACAGAGTTCTAACCTGCATGAGCTTTGTACCCTTGTTGCAGACCCCTTCCCTGGATTCAAGGCTGAGCAGCTTCTTGGCTGAGTGATTCTTAATCCCTCTAAGTGTCCTTCATCTGTAAAATCAGACTCATAATGCCCACTCTTAATATGGTTGTGAGAATCCAATAAGACAATATGTGTAAATGCATTTTGTATTTTATGAAATGCCATCTAAATATAAAGCAATGTCAACTCTGCAAGGCACTGAACCACGTTCAAGTTCTGCCTCCAAAGCTGTAGGACTTTGGACTAGCCATTTAATCTCTAGTCTCGTCCATCCTCATATGCATGATATCCCTGTAAAACTTCTGTGGTCCAACTTGACCAGCTCTTTCCCACCCCTTCCCACCCTGAGGCTCCAAGGATCAATTTCCTTCTCAGCCTTCAAAGCCTGGCTTAAAAATCCTTATACCTACCCAAGTCAGAATTGATTCTTTCTTTTTCAGGAGCATCAATTGATATTTTTTTGAAAGTTTATTTCTTTTGAGAGAGAGAGCGAGAAAAAGCACAAGTCGGGGAGGCACAGGGAGGGGGAGAGAGAGAGAGAGAGAGAGAGAGAGAGAGAATCCCAAGCAGGCTCCACACTGTCCTTGCAGAGCCTGACACAGGGCTCAACCCCACAAACCATGAGATCACAACCTAAGCCAAAGTTGGATGCTTAACCAACTGAGCCACCCTGGCGCCCTGGGCCATCAATTTAGATGATTCACACATTTCCTGCAACTGGCTTCATCCTGATTACATATCTATCTTCTCCTCCAGACCAAGAGTCAACTAACTTTTTCTATAAAGGTCCAGATAGTAACTATTTTGGGCTTTGTGGGTCATATGGTCCCTGTTGCAATTACTTGCTTCCACTGTTGTAGCATCACAGCAGTCACGGACAATATGCGAATGAATGCAATGGCTGTGTTCTAATTACACTTCATTTACAATAACAGACACTAGGCCAGAATTGACCCACAGGCCATAGTTTGCCCATCCCTACTGTCAGCTTCCTACAGTACTGACAAGATCCTATTCATCTCTGACGCTTCACTTGTGGCCTTGAGGCCAAGCTCGGGTCCCCAAGAGGTCCCAGATAATTAATAAACTAATAAATAGGAGTTATAATAATAGTGTCCTTTTATTGAAGTCTTATCAGATGCAAAGTACTCAGAACTCTTATAAGGTAGGTATTTATCATTCTATTTCACAGATGAGAAAAAATGAGTGATTAAGTAATTGGTCTACATGGCAAGAGAGCTACTATGGAGCATATAAGAGAGCAGAAATTCACACCCAGGTCTGTGCAAAGCACAACCGCCATGCTGCACTACATGCACTTGAAAACATTAATTGGATTGAATTTGAGTGGTGTGGTTGAACTAGATGCCTCTAGCTCTCCCAGCAAAGTCAGTAAAGGATCTTTAAGTCCCAGTGTGACTTCTCGTGCAGTCACAAGCTACCCACCTGGTCGTGGGGAAGCACATTGTGCTCATCCGTCTTTGGCTCACTTGTCCAGAGCCAGACCTCACATCTGCTCTGGCACACACAGCTTGGCAGCAGGCATCCTGAGACCTCTCTGAGCATGAACTAAGCCTGCCGGGGCGTGGGGTGGGGGTGCTGGTCCCTTCTGTGCATTCTCTCTCAGGAGCCCAGAGAGTCAGAACCACGATGAGTGACCTCCAGGCTGCTGGCTTGGGGCCACCATTCCAGACTTTTGAAGAGCCAAAAGGAATTTGTAGGAGGAGGAAGACCAGTAGGGTCAAGGGTCAGACCTGAGTTCAGTTACCCAGCTTTTCTTTCTCCAGCCCTGTCTCAGATCACGGTTGGATCCCAGGCCTTAAAAGGACAAAAATAGAAACCGAGGAAGCAGGTTGAAGGAACAGGACTGAGAGTAAGGACCATCCCTGATAGATCTCCCTAGGAGTGGGGAAGAGTCCAGGCTGAAAGTGGGTACTAGGAAGTGAGGCTTGGAAGTATACAGCGGCAGACTTTCATCGCTGCCCGTCTAAAAGCCACCAGTGCATTTTGACTCAAGCAACTGAGATTGTGATTTTGGAAAAGTCCCCTGAAGCAGTGGACAGGAAGACCAGAGACCAGGACACCAGTTGGGAGGCTGTTGTCAGAGGGGAGTTATCTGGAAGCCCTGAAGCAAGGTGCCAGCTGTGGGAATGGAGACAACGTTCCAAAGATCTCTGCCAGTACTACCCACACTGTCTGCCTGTTCTTCCACTTCCTCTATTCTTTCATTCATTCAACAAGCATCAGTTGAGCCCTACTGTGTAAAGACTCTGTGCTAAACGCAAATGCACCTGTTCCACGCTCTCTTCCCCATCTTTCCCTTTCCTTTCCTCCTTTCTCCATGCCTGTCATTCTTGCACCAGCTCCTTGCCTCCCCTTTGTGATACTTTTCCAAAGGGATCTCAGGAGCTAAGGCCCCCTCCCCCGTCTTCTCCCCATGAGGCAGGGGGCTGGAGACAAGTGTCCTCCGCAGTCACTGAAGCCCAAGGGCCTGTTACCTATATGGGACTTGTACCGAGGACCCTCAGAGCTCAAACTGAGCAGCAATGGGGCTGGCACACCAGACAAATGTACTCAACTCTCCCCATCTGGTTTAAATATACACACCATACAACCATACCCTATAATCAACTAGAAAAAGACAAAAATAAACACACCATCTCCTCCAAGGTAATATCAGTGACCTTACCCCCTACAGTGGGACACTAAACTGAACTTGTATATTGGTCAGGGTCGAAACAAACTGAATATTTATAAGGGGGGTTAATACAGGGAATTGGTTACATGACTGACAGAGGAGCCCAGGATCTCCCAGGAGATGACGAAGCATCCCCCAGCAGCTGGAAGCAACTATCATCCCTGAGGGCCAGAGGGACAAACAGAAGGAGAGGCAGTTACCTGAGCCCAGGGTCAGGGAATAGTGACAGGCCTATCTGGCAGAAATCAGAGACCCAAAACTCCCAGCAAGAAATACCACGAGGCTAAGAGAGACAGAAAAGCATACCCTCACTTGTCTTCCTCTCACCTTCCAGTTTCCCACCAACATGCACAGTGGTCAAACCCAGCCGGAAGCCACTGACATGAAACCTCCGTGGTCAGCCTCCCTGTGGTTCAGAGCAGAGCAAGAGACAGGCAAGGAATAGATCTGGGAGCAAATGGGCTGGTTCGGCTTTTCATTTTCTCCTACCGTGTTCCAGAGCCAGGCCTCCAGAAGCCCACCTTGCTTTGCCTTTGATCCACAAGATTGGGGACTGGGAATCAAAGAGAAGCCACCTCATGGCTTCTTCATCCTAGTGGCCAGATGCTACCCTGGGCTTCATTCCTCCACCCCCTTGGATGGTGCTTCTGGATCCTCATTCATTTGTTTCCATCATATAGTCCTTCTTCCCCCCTTCCTTCTTTCCTTCCTTCCAACATTACTCACTCTTTTGATCATGTATGGATAACCGGCTTTATGTCAGGCCCTGTGCTGGGCACTGGGGACATGTTGGATGATGAGAAATACTCCCTGCCATCCAGGAGCCCAGTGTCTAGTGACAATTCCACATAAACAGACATTTTTAGTGCAGGTCCATACCTAACCCACAAAAGTAGAGGGAGGAATGGTCAGTTCTGCCTGGGGGTTGACCAGAGAAGGCTCACAGAGGAGCCCATGTTTAAGCTGAATCCTGAACATCTCACAGCTAAGTAAGCCCGCATACGGCTCTCCAGGCAGATGGAACAGCATAGGCAAAGATATGGAGGCAAGAAAGAGAATTCTAATCGGGTGGGGCACAGGGTATGACAGTGAGGTGATGGGGTGACAACAAATAGAGCTGGTGGCTGGAGGGCCATGAGAGAATATTTCTCTTGGGAGCTATTGAAGACTTTTAAGTAATAGAGGAAGCTTATCAGAACTGAGCTCTACAAAGATCAATCTGGCTGTCTTGTGAAGGGAGGGGGTGAGGCCTGAGATTGGAGGGTGGGGCGAAAGCTGGTGCCCATGAGAGAGTCCATGCAAAAACAATTTTTTTTTTTTTTGGAGGAATTCACAAGAACATTTTTATAGTCAAGGTTTTGATTATTCGGAAAAAAAAAAAAAAAGAACGAAGGAAGGAAGGAAAGAAGAGGAAGGCAAGGAGGAAAAGACAGGAGAGGGGAGGAGAGAGGAAGAGAAGAGAAAAGAGAAAACCTGCCCCAAGAAAGTCGAGCTGTTTGTTTTTCAGTAAATCAGTTGTCAGAGGCTCAGGTTGCTAAGCTACAGGGAAACTGGAACAGCCCGCGCTAAAAGGAGCTTTGGGAGAGGTGGGTGTGATCAGGCAGGTCGCTCCTCTCCTCCCGCCGTGCAGGGCTGCTGGGGGGAGAGGCGGGGAGGGGCGCTGCTCCACCTCCAGGAAGGCCCCGGGGGTCACAGCGCTGCAGCGCAGCGGCGAGGGGAGGCTTCAGGGCCCCGGCCGCGTCTGACGCGGAGCTGGGTGTGCACCTGTCGTTACTCACCGCGGCTGCGCGCAGGGCTCCTGTGCCGGAGCTCCCAGGCCGAGAAGCGCCGCGCTGCTTCACCAGGCAGAACCCCGAGCTCCAATCCCTCTTTCACCTGTCCTAAAGCCGTGACGCGGGGGCTTTCTGGATCTCTGTTCTTTCAGGTTTGCCCTGTGTAACCAAAGTGGCTTTTTTTTTTTTTTTTAATTCCATCATCCAATGACTTGACTACCACCACCTGTAGCTTCTTAAATTCCGGGACGGGGCAGGGGTGGAGAGCACACGGCTGCATTGCAGCAAGAAGGCCAGTAGTGTGGGCTCAGTTTCCTTTCCAAGGCCTTGAATTAACAGTTTTTTCCCTAGAATTCAAACGTGAAGCCACACGCGTTATTTGGGTCTGGGGTTGAGTGTGGCCAAGAGCTCCAGATACACATTCCTTCCACTCTGCTTCCCTGTACCAGGCACAGCACATACCAGCTCTGGGTTTGCTTTATAATAACAGCTGCTCGGAGGCAGAGTACTCTTAAAAGTCAGTCACAGCCAACCTCCCTCTTCTACTCTGGCATGCACATGTCCCTAGAGCGAGGAGGAGGCTGGGTTGCCGGCCCTAAACGTGTAGGGAGCAGAAGCCAGTGTAAGTTGCATCCCAGGATCAGTCTCTGAGAAGTGAGTAGAGGCAAGTGATGGGGTGCCTGGAACTAGAGAAACCAGAGGAGCAAAAGACAGGAGACTGCGAGTTCTGCAAGGATGGGAGTTAGTGAGGGGTGATGGAGTCAAGACTGATTGAGGACAGACAGCCTAACAGGAGAGGTAAACTGAGTCACAAGAGCTGCAGCTGAAAACAGCAGAGAGGAAATCAAGGCTGGAGATAAGAGTCACCACTGGGGGAAATGACCAAGGTGGGGAGCACCTGGAAGAAGAAACTGATCACTGACAACATTACCCCTGAGCTCCCGCTTGAGCCTGTGCGGGGCACCGAGGTGGTACGAACAGGGGCCAGCTCTTCCCCGGTCCTCACAGATCTCTGTACCCCCCAGTCCCAGGGGTTTATCTGTACCCTTCTTACTGAACTCTTGTACTTACTCCTATGGGGCCTTCTGCAACTTAGCCTCTATGTGCATCAGTTTCCTCATCTGTGAAATGGGTACCAAGGCGACCTCTATGTCACAGAGTTGCGGGAAGGATTAAAGAAGTTAATATATGGATCATGCTTACAACAGTGTCTGGTACATAGTAATTACTCCGTGTGTGAACTACTATGATTTTCATCGTCACCTGAATTTTCTTTTCAGCATGAGATGAATAGGGCACTAAAAATGTCAGAGGCAGGGGGCACCTGGGTGGCTCAGTCGGTTAAGTGTCCAACTTTGGTTCAGGTCATGATCTCACAGTTCGTGGGTTCGAGCCTCATGTCAGCCTCTGCACTGGCAGTGCGGAGCCTGCTTGGGATTCTCTCTCTCTCTCTCTCTCTCTCTGTCTCTCTCTCTCTCTCTCTCTCTCCTCTCTCTCTGCCCTTCCCCCGCTGGTGCTGTCTCTCTCAAAATAAATAAATAAACTTAAAAAATAAATAAAATTAAATAAATAATAATGTCAGAGGCAGGGGCGCCTGGGTGGCTCAGTCAGTTAAGTGTCTAACTTCGGCTCAGGTCATGATCTCACAGTTCGTGAGTTTGAGCCCCACATCGGGGCTCTGAGCTGACAGCTCAGAGCCTGGAGCCTGCTTTGGATTCTGTCTCCCTCTCTCTCGCTGTCCCTCCCCGACTCATGCTCTGTCTCTCTCTCTCTCTCTCTTTCAAAAATAAATAAATATTAAAAATGTTTTTAAAAAGTCAGAGGCAGGAGCTCTCAGCCCACTCAATAACTAGGGAAAATGAGGCAGAGAAAGTCAAATACTTGCTAAGGCCGCACAGCAAATGAGTGTTGGAGCCAACATGCAAAGTCAGGTGTGCTGGCTCCACAGCTCGGGTTCTTTCCACTGTGTCCATTCTTGTCTCTTTGGTACTCGCGTCCTTGTTAATGACATAGGTGGGACCTGGAACACATTACTTCCCCTCTCTGGACCTCAGCTTCCCCGTGTAAATGGATCACGGCACTATCTCTGAGGGATGTGGTGAGAGGATAAAGCTATCACGGCAAACACACCAACACAGAGCATTTTCTGTGTCTTGTCCTACACAATCAAAAAGCATTCGATGGTTCTAAATCTTCTTCCCACCACATGTGGATCTTTCGTTGCTCTTTCTCGGTCCTTGTCTTCACCCCCTGCCCAGGGAAATCTGGGCCTCAATTCTGAATTCTCAATTCTGAACCTCAATTTCTGAAATACCTTTCTGCCCTTTGTTCATTCTTTGTGCTCATATTTTCTTTCTCTGGAAGTTTCCAAGTACTTCTGAGATTCTAATCATTGTTAGTGCCTAAACCTGTGCATGTACCCAGGCCCTTAACTAGAAAATTAAGATACAGCCTCATGCCAGGGACCAACCCCAGGCAAAGTTCAGGATTGAGTAGAGCTGGTCTTTGACTTCGTTTTCATCTGCCCAGCTGGCTGAAACCTTCCTCCTTCCAGCCCTCTGATATGGGGTCCCTGGGTTTTCTCTCCTTCGAACCTAACCTAATCTCTAGACAGAATCTGAAATTCCTTCCCACTCAGGTGAAAGTAACAGATAACCACTAATACCTCCCAAAGAGCATTTATATTTTAACAAGGGTCAGAACCCTCTGCCCAAACGCTGAAATTCTCCCTGCAGAATTTTACTTCTCTCCAAAGGGAAGATGTTTGATTCCAAGTATAGGGCTTTTTCCATACCATGCAGGTCACTAGGACACACATAGGCACCTGCCCGGCCCTGGCGATGTCTCTAGAATGTTTCCTTGCTTTGAGGGCAGTATTGTAGTCAAACTAGTCACATCTATGACATCTCTTATCTCTGTGCCTTAAAGAGCTCTGGGAAGGTTAATTAATGCAAGACACAGTCTAAAAAAGCAGACTTGAAGGCGGTAACCTCCAACTACAACTACAGTTTCTTTTATAATCACAAGACTCCATTAAGAAAGAAATTCAAAGTTTCTAGGGGCACCAGGGTGGCTCAGTCAGTTAAGCGTCCAACTTGAGCTCAGGTCATGAACTCACAGTTCGTGGGTTCAAGCCCCGCATTGGTCTCTCTGCTGTCAGCACAGAACCTGCTTTAGATCTCCTGTCCCTCCCTCTCTGCCCCTCCCCCCTCATGCTCTCTCTCAAGAAAAAAAAACACTGAAAAAAAAAAGAAAGGAAAGAAATTCAAGGTTCTAAAACCCATGTCAGCCCTCGTTCTAGCAACGAGATAACGTGCCTCCAGTGTTTCGGACTACGGTTTTAGCTACATTCTCAGCTGATTTTTTTTTTTAATGTTGATTTATTTTTGAGAGACAGAGAGAGATAGAGCATAAGTGGGGAAGGGGCAGAGAGAGGGAGACACAGAATCTGAAACAGGCTCCAGGCTCTGAGCTGTCAACGCAGAGCCCGACACGGGGCTCGAACTCACCAACTGTGAGATCCTGACCTGAGCCGAAGTCAGGCGCTCAACCAACTGAGCCACCCAGGCGCCCCTCAGCTGATTTCCAAAACAATATTTTATCGTTACTCCTCTTGTGTTAGGGCACGTAAGCAATATATGGGTTCCAGCTCTGAATCCCAAGTGCACAACCTCAGGCAAGTCTTATGAGCTTTCTGCCTCTATTTCCTTCTCTATAAAATGAGATAATAGTGCCTATCTCTGGAGATTGTTGTGACCTTGAGTCAGACAACATCAACAAAGTACCTACCTCCATGCCTGGTACTTAGAGTCACTCAGTAAAAATCAGTTCCCTTCTCCCTCCCTCCCCACGTTTCCACCCCCTTGCCACATAGGCTGCAGAAAAATAAATGGAAAGATACATTCAGAACCATGTGTTCTAAAAGGAGGTACAGTTTGGTTATTAAAAAACCTCAGACACACATTCCTTTTGTTTAAAGACTTCAAATGTTCACCTTCACCCTTTCCTGCCCTTTGCTAAGAAAGAGAAGAAAGAGTAAAGCAGGAACAGAAGATAAAGTTGGGGAAAGCTGGATGTGGTGGTCATTGTGTTAGACACACCAAAATAAACAGATTGCCTTGAACAAAGCGATCATTGACTGCCTACAAAGTGGAGCTATTAACCTGAGCTAAGCTGTAATGCATAAGGAAGAAGCAGCCAAGTAAGTGTTCCCTCCTTGGCGAGCACCGTGACAATTTAACTGTCAGTTTGTGTAGCTGGCATTCATCTCAAGATCACAATAACATAGAAATCTTGTTCAGTTTGTTTTGACCTTCTTTAACCTGCTCTGGGTGCCCCACCATCCTAGATCCAGGCAGGTGGGGCAGGTCAATAACTATAAATTACTAACACCCTTTCGATTCAGGGTCAGAATCAGGAGGGCAAGAGCAGTGACTTAATCCAAAGACAGAATGTGAAGTTACTTTCAGGAGGTGAAGTAGGATGTGAGGAGACAAGGCCAGAAAATAGAATCACAAATGGTGGGTCCACGATGGTGTGCTGGCTGGATAGGGCAGTCGGGATCATCTGATCCACAAGGGCCAGGCTGGGCCAGGCATATGGCAGGCTGAGTACCATCCCTCGAAAGGCAAAGGAGACGATGGGAAGAGGAGAAGGGACCAGGAAATAGCAGGGGCTGAAAACAAGTAGAACAAGAGGTTAAGGTCGGAACCCAATATCTACAACCCCACTGCCAAACCCAAGTGTAAGCCACAGAGCCCAAGACCCAGGCCCAGGGCTGGTGCAATTCCACCAAACTGGGAACTCTGCAAGAATGGGGGTCCTGCCTGCCTGGCTCACGGCCTTGAGCTCAGAGCCTTTGGTAGGCCAACAGTAAGGGCTACATAAATAGTGCTTGTCCTTGCTGTTGCCAAAATTGGCAGAAGCTAATGAATGAACAAGGGGACAGAGGTTGGAGATGGAGTCAAGTGAGACCACAGCATCTAACAACGGGCCTCTCTCCAGGAGTGCCTCTGTCTGTTCCCCGGGTGCCAGTGCTCAATGCCTGTAGCCTGACTTGCCTCAGACCTTCCCTCTGTGTTTCCCTGTGCCTCCCACATCCTGGCTTAGTTTCCTGCAGTTGCCATAATGAATTTCAAGGTATTTGGTGGCTTTGAACACTTGAAATTTATTCTTCCACGGTTCTGGAAGCCAGAAGTCCAAAATCAGTGTCCCTGGGCTGAAATCACAGTGTAGGCTACAGAGGCTCTAGGGGACAATCCTTCCTTGCCTCTTCCAGCTTCTGTGCCCCTGACATTCCTTGCTTTGTGGCTGCATCACTCCAATCTTTGCCTCTGGCTTCACATGGCCGATCTCTCTTTCTGTGTGTGTGTGTGTGTGTGTGTGTGTGTGTGTGTGTGTGTGTGTGTGAAATCTCCCTCTGCTTCTCTCTCACAGGAACACTGCGGGGGCACTTGGGGCTCACCTGGAGAATCCAAGGTCATCTCCCCGTCTCTAGAGCCTTAATTTAAGCACACCTGCAAAGACCCTTCTTTTTCTTGGAAGATAACCTTACGCTCAGGGATTATTCTGCCTCCACGGAGCCTAACACATCAGTGGCTGGGTGAAGATCCCAGCTTGCCTTTCTTTGGAGTGAGGTGGCAGGGACAGGAGTGTGATGAGGAGGGGAGGAAAGCTGCCACCAAGGCAGAGGCAAGACAAAGCAGGGCAGAGCAGGGGTGTGGGAGAGGCTGGTGGGGATCACATGGCCACGGGCAGGCTGACATCAGCGAAGCCATGGGGCAGAGTGGAGCTCCGCACCAGCATCTGGGCAGGGGCATGTTAATGGCCTCCAGGGAAAGGCATGAGTCACTTGGACACCTGGCCAGGAGAAGGAGGAGGCCAAGGCCTGCTTGACCGAGGGCCCTTGCCCAACCTCCCTCCACTGAGTCCAGCTGAGCCACACTAACTAGGACACAGTCCCTGTCCTTGATGAGCTTATCCTAATGCAGGAGGCAGGCATATCTTCATTTTCACAGGGTGTTCCCTCTTTCTTCTTCTGTCATATCTCTTAAAGGACACTTCTTGGACTCAGAGCCCCCTCAAATAATCCAGGGTGGTCTCATCTCTAGATCCTTGACTTGATTACATTTGCAGGGACTCCTTTTCAAAATGAAGTCAGTCGTATTCACAGGTTCTGGATGTGGCCTACCTTTTGGAGGTCATCTTTCCATCCACTATACCTCCCCTGTCAAAGTTTACCTGCCCTCTGCTTTGTTCCTTCAGGTTCCAGGAAGATGTTAAATATTTTGAGCTACAATGTTAATGACTTCATTTGTGACTTCTCTGATGTAGCAGATGATGTCTAGGGATTTAACCCCTTTGTCAAGAGAATGACTTTCTGGGAGCTAGAATATCAGGCTCCACTTGGGCCACTGAAAAAAAAATGGCTCTGGGAGGAGGGTCTTGTGCACTGCCTTCCCAGAAGATCACAGCTCACTGGATTTGCTGCCCCTCTGCCCCAATCACAGGAAATCATGGGACAACGGGAAGCACTGTTTAACCATCCCGGCTCTTCCTGGGTTTCTTTTTTGTTTTTTGTTTTTCTAAGACTTTATACAACATAGGTTTACTGATTAATTTGATGTAATAAAAATTGGGTCAAATAAAAATTACAACAAAGTAAATAATATTAATGATGTGATGTCTATTTTTTCAGATGAACAAACTATGTTTTTTTTAAATATAATTTATTGTCAAATTGGTTTCTGTACAACAACCAGTGCTCATCCCAACAAGTGCCCTCCTCCCTACCCACCACCCACTTTCCCGTCTCCCCCACCCCCATCTACTCTTAGTTTGTTCTCAGTCCTTAAGGGTCTCTTATGGTTTGCCTCCCTCCCTCTCTGTAACTTTTTCCCCCCTTCCCCTCCCCCATGGTCTTCTGTTAAGTTTCTCAAGCTCCACATAAGTGAAAACATATGGTATCTGTCTTTCTCTGCCTGGCTTATTTCACTTAGCATAATACCCTCCAGTTCCATCCATGTTGCTGCAAATGGCCAGATTTCATTCTTTCTCGTTGCCAAGTAGTAGTCCATTGTGTATATAAACCACATCTTCTTCATCCATTCTTCAGTTGCTGGACATTTTAGGCCTGGGTTTCTATACAACTTTTCCTTCTTTCTGTTCCTAACCCTTCCCTTCCAGCCCAGTTAATAGTAGCCCTACACTGTGCTGAGTAATTTACAATATCTTATTTAATCCTTAAGACATTCCTGTCAGTGTTTCTATGAGTATCAGTATCGCACTTTGTGGAAGAAGACACTGAGGCCTCCAGGTTCAAGGGCAGAGCGAAGACTTAAACCCAGACTATCTCTTGTCCCAAATCCCATGCTCTTAGCTACTCTCCTGAGGAAACTCCTACAGACCTTATAATGGTGTTGCTCTTGGAACTGGGCTGTCAGAAGCATGATGGGAGTGGTCAAGGGAGCCATGGTGGAGAGCACTGGCCCTGCTTCCAGAAAGTCAGGATGACAGAGTGTGATAGTTGATCCTTGAGGTCAAGAGTGTATGTGTGTTTTTTTATTAATGCCACTATGACTGAGAGACCCCCTTCTTTTTAGGAGCGAACAGTCTCAGGGCATCTGGGTGGCTCAGTCAGTTAAGTGTCCAATTTCAGCTCAGGTCACAATCTTGCAGTCCATGGGTTTGAGCCCCAAGTCGAGCTCTGTGCTGACAGCTCAGAGCCTGGAGCCTACTTCAGATTCTGTCTCCCTCTCTCCTACCCCTCCCCGATTCACACTCTGTCTCTCTCTGTCTCTGAAAAATGAATAAATGTTTAAAAAGAAAAAGGAGTGAATAGTCTCAAATCAGCAAAACTGAGAGGGATGAATGTGAAGCAGAATCCCTCCCAGTGTTTTCCTGTGAGCATTGGTAAAGGCAAGAATGAGGAAAAAAAAGACCATTGAGAAAACCAGCCTGAGTTTATGGTTAAGGTAGGATGCCTGTGATGCCCATAAAGGTATTAAGTAACCTCATTGTCACAGCCCAACCAGGAAGAACATTTGCCCCAGTGATGATCTGTCAGACTTAACTGCCTTACTTCTCAGGAGGGAAGGAAACTGACATGTATTTGATTTTCAGACTATTTCCCTTACATTATTGTACTTACTCCCGAAATGATCCCCTGTGGAAGATATTACCGCCCTCGTTTTATAGAGAGGACGATGGGGCTCAGAGAGTGTTTGTGGTTTGCCCAAGGTCAGTCAACAAGTCAATGGCAAAGCCACGATTTGAGCTCATGTCTTCTCACTGTAATTTCAGGGCTTTTCTTAATATTTCAGCTCCACAGTGATTATAAAACCCTGGCAATGTTCGATGGCCTGTTTAGATTAAAGAAGGAGCCACTTGTCTTACAGCAAGGTGAAATCTGGAGACACGCCAAGTCACGACTGGTTTCCACAACTGCCCTGTGCCTCCTTATCACCCTGCTGGACTTTGTCCACCTCTGCCTAGAAGACTCCTTCTTGAACTTTAAGATCCATCTGAAATGTCTCACCTCTTTGAAACTTTCTAGATCCACCACTCTCTGGCCCCAAGTAGAATAGCATTCTTTTTTTTTTTTTTAATTTTTATTTATTTATTTTGAGAAAGGGAGAGAGAAAGAATCCCAAGCAGGCTCGACACTGTCAGCCCAGAGCCTGATGCGGGGTCAATCATATGAACTGTGATATCATGACCTGAGCCAAAACCAAGAGTCGGACACTTAACCAGCTGAGCCACCCAGATGCCCCAGTGTTCTTTTTATACACATTCCCTCAGATCCATATAGATAGGTATGCTTTACTAATAGAGCACTTTGAATATGCCTGCCTCCTGCACAGGATGTGAGCTCATTAAGGACAGGGACTGTGTCCTAGTCAGTGTGGCCCAGCTGGACTCAGTAGAGGGAGGTTGGGCAAGGGCCCTCGGTCTGAGGCTCCCAATGCAGTCCACCATGGCTCTGAACCCACCAGTGCAATCAGGCAAGCCTTGGCCTCCTCCTTCTCCTGGCCAGGTGTCCAAGTGACTCATGCCTTTCCCTGGAGGCCATTAACATGCCCCTGCCCAGATGCTGGTGCGGAGCTCCACTCTGCCCCATGGCTTCGCTGATGTCAGCCTGCCCGTGGCCATGTGATCCCCACCAGCCTCTCCCACACCCCTGCTCTGCCCTGCTTTGTCTTGCCTCTGCCCTGGTGGCAGCTTTCCTCCCCTCCTCATCACATTCCTGTCCTTGCCACCTCACTCCAAAGAAAGGCAAGCTGGGATCTTCGCCCAGCCACTGATGTGTTAGGCTCCGTGGAGGCAGAATAATCCCTGAGTGTAAGGTTATCTTCCAAGAAAAAGAAGGGTCTTTGCAGGTGTGCTTAAATTAAGGCTCTAGAGATGGGGAGATGACCCTGGATTCTCCAGGTGAGCCCCAAGTGCCCCCGCAGTGTTCCTGTGAGAGAGAAGCAGAGGGAGATTTCACACACACACACACACACACACACACACACACACACACAGAAAGAGAGATCGGCCATGTGAAGCCAGAGGCAAAGATTGGAGTGATGCAGCCACAAAGCAAGGAATGTCAGGGGCACAGAAGCTGGAAGAGGCAAGGAAGGATTGTCCCCTAGAGCCTCTGTAGCCTACACTGTGATTTCAGCCCAGGGACACTGATTTCGGACTTCTGGCTTCCAGAACCGTGGAAGAATAAACTTCAACTGTTCGAAGCCACCAACTTCATGGTAATTTGTTACAGCAGCCCAGGAGACTAATATAAGCTCCAAAGAGGTTAATCTTGCTCTCCTAGTTTCTTCGAACTCCTCCCCCACTCTCAGTTTAACAACTCTCTTATCTGCCTCACACCTTCCTGTTTCTTATGTCCCCTTTCTCTCAGAACCTAGAACAATAACTGCCATTTACTGAGCATCTACCATGTGCAAGGCACTAAGGCAGCAGCTTCACACGGGCTCATCACTAATCCAGGCAGGAATGCCATGAGATGGGTCGTGAGGCCCAAAGAAGTGAGGTAACTTATCCAGGACAACACAGCTGGAAAATTCTGGAGCTGAAGTCTAAACCCAGCTAACTTCAAAGCCTTTAGCCGTAGGCCTGGTGCCTCACTGCCCAAATGGAGGCCTTCTCTGGTTGACTGTTAGTTGCCCAGAAACCTATTGACACGTCATACAAATAAATGTTTCTTATGTGCCAGGCGTTGGGCTCAGCATCTTGCATACATTATTATATTTTTATTGTCAAAGGAACTTCATCAGGTGAGAACTATTATTATCCCTTTTCATAGACCAGGAAACTAGTGCTAATGGTAGAACGAGCACCTGGCTCTGTGGGGGAGGGGGTGGGGTCCCGGACCAGTGTCATTTCCTCTGATCTGCTCTGCCTCCCATTTGCACAAGTACACTGGGCTGTAATTTGACTTGGACTTGGGTCAGACTTCTGAAAGGCTCCTGTGTTATCCGAAGCCTGGAGGACTTCCATCAAGTGTATGTGTGGAGCTAGCTTGTTAGTTTCCAGAGAGTTCAAAACACCCACCAGGCCGCAAAAATATTCCACTGCCCAGACATTCACAAACACCCTGCCCACATTTTCAAAGTGTCTCTACCTAGTCCTATCTGCACCCTCCTCCTCATTAGAAAAGTTAAGAGTTATACTGCAAATTAATATACTAAAAAATTCTACAAAATATAAATCATTATAACATTGGTCATTATTAACGATGGTAATATAAAGATTGGGAAAGAAGAAAGCTGTTAAAATATGTATCCCAAGTAAAGCCTTAAAAAAAGAAAGCATCTTAACGGAGGCGAGTGTAGGGAATAAATCCAGGGAAAAGAGAAATAAGAGGAAAGCGAGATTGTCCATATTTATAAACCCTGAATAAACTCTGATTTATTTAAAGTCAGTGGTAATTTGCATAATTTCATGTGAAATGTTGAAAAACTTAATTGAAACAGCAAGCTGCACAGCATGGCCAAGAGACAACAAAGTGTCTTTGGAAGTGAGTTAGGATTTCCTGGATCATCTTGTTTTTTTGGGGGGCTTAGGAAGGAAGAACAGTCTGACAAAAGGAGAAAAGAACTCTCCCTGGTTGTCAACAGAAGGAGAATAATGAAAAGAGAAGAGAACCATCGGCTGAGAACCTGGGTTTCAGGCTTTGCTCTTGACTCCTTTGCTGTGTGACCTTGAAGAAGACACTTCCCTTCTCTGGGCTTTGGCTTTTCCCATCTACAGATGACTTCTGTGATGCCTTCAAATTCCATAAGGATATTTTTAACTACTATAGAGTCATAACCATGGTGGTTGATTTTTTTTTTTTTTGAGAGAGAGAGAGAGAGAGAGGAAAAGCATGAGCAAGGGAGGGGAGAGAGAGAGAGGGAGAGAGAGAATCCCAGGCAGGCTCCACACTATCAGCTCAGAGCCCAACCTTGGGCTCAAACCCACGAACCATGAGATCATGACCTGAACTAAAACCAAGAGTCAGACACCTAACCACCTAAGCCATCCAGACACCCCACAACCATGTTTTATATTTTGTTTTGACTTTCTTCTCACAGTCTCATAAACAACTAAGAGAATGAGTCCAGGAGATATGGTTGCTGCTGAACACACCCATTTCTCCGAGAGGCAAAATCACGCAGGTATTTGGCTAAAAATCTTCAGAAAAGAGTTCTGTCTCACAACCAAATCCTAAACTCAGTGGAACTACCTTCGCGGTGCTGGTTGGAGCAGATTTACTAACAAGGAGGTCCATGGACGCCTCTGTTTGAGTCTCTTTGTTTCAACACTCCCAGGAAGCCAGCCCTGTCCTTAAGCCTGCAAAGTAAACATTATCCTCTGCAAAGACTGGAGTTAGCAGTCACCTAAAGTCAACGGTACTCCTTGAAAGGGAGAGTGTTCACCATTCATCACTCCACCAGTCCCTTCTTTCAAAGTGTAAACATATACTCGGGTCCCCTAGCAGATCACTGTGGCCTTTTATCCCAAATCACCAAAAACCGTGGGCAAGATTCAGAATTGTATTTCACGGCTGGTCCAGACCATAGTTTGGGGGCAGAAACAGACACAGGGAACAAAGAGGCAAGATTCTGGGGGTGGAGGGCAGGAAGAAAAGGGTGTCTCTGCTGTGCTTTCCACAGAGCTTTGGGTGATATTAACATGCTCAGAAAATTTTACCTGTAAGTCCAGAATTTAGACTCATCAGTAAGCATTTCTTGCCTTAAACATTTATTGTAGGTACCATATCATTTTGTTCTTGTTAATTAAGATGCTGCTTCATTATTGTGTTAAATCTGCATCTTGTATGTATGTCCTGGATCCACACCGGACTGGCAAATTCTTCAAAGGTAGAGGAAGTTCCACCTGTTTGGTTTCCAAGCCCAACAAGACGTCCAGCACAGAACTGAGCCAAGACAGGCAGATCGCCTTCGCCAGGAAGTCAACAACAGCTCCTCACTGTGCCCCCAAGGCCCCTTTCCCACCAGTCCAACCCCATCCATTTCTGTGACCGACAAGGCAGTACCTCCTCTCCCAGGTCTGGGAAGAGTAAGGAGGGCACTGAGGAAAGTGCTATTAGTTTCCTACATTGCTCAGACCAGTCTATACCCCATCTTGGACTTTCTGAATAATGATAACATTTATTGAGTACTTACTATGTGCAGGCATTGCTAAGTGCTTTATCTTGCAACACAACTCTCATGACAATACTATGGGATAACCACTTTTATCATCATTTTGCAGATGAAAAAGCAGAGACCCTAAATACACAGCTATTAAATGGTAGACCTGAGACTCAGATCGGGGCTGGCTGATTTGGATCCTGTGTTTTAAGATCTAGGATATTCTGCTTCCTGAATTAGTTTGTGAGTTTCTTAAGAGCAGAGATCCTGTCTTTTTCTTTTCTATACTCTCACAGAGAGTAGAGGAATCCTGGGCAATAGTAGACTTTTGGCATCTACCTGTTAACTGACTGACTGTTGAGAGATCCACACCCAGCGCAGTCAAACACCAGAGATAAGAGTGACAGGAGGACACAGAATGATCTTACAAGGATTGTTTAGGGAACTGCTTAGAGTCAGGCCAATTTTGGGGGAAGAAGTATAGACATAGAGACACCACCCCACCCCAGGAAATCTCAGAAACTTCCAGAAAGCCTTGGAAAGGAAGGTAGTCCTCTCTGAGGAAGACTCTCGAAAGAATAATGAGTCATCCAGATACAGGAGAGCACAATGGGTGGCTATGAGATCAAACCTAATTCAATGTCCCCATGACTGGTGGTCACTAAGGAGCCACAGTTGTTCTTTGCAAGAAACTGCTCATCTACTGTCCTGTCTAAATTCCAGTTTAGAAAAATGCACAATGTTCAATTGTTCCTACATTTTGGGTGGCCTACAGAATTTTCCTTCCTTTTCCTGTACTAAAGATGTGCAAGATTGCAGGCCCATTTTCCTAACAGTGGATGTTTCTATATTTTATTTGTAAATCAGTTATTTGGAACTGAAAATACATTTGCCATAGGGAAGCATGTTATTTAAAGAGGTTAGAATCTCAGGTAGGTCCTGAAGATCTTTTTTTTTTCTTTTACCCATTATTAATAGCATGAATCTGATACTACACATCACCTACAAATAATCACGTGTCATAGGAAAATGAATTCCCAATTCTAACTCAGCATGCTAGGACAGGACTCCCTCTCACCCTTGAAACAGGGATTCCTGAGAATGAGAAGTTTGGTGGCAATGTGGTATCTGATGGTTTTCTAAGTGGGTTTGGAGAGGAAATCAAGATTTGAGGGCATAAAGTCATGCCATAGTGTCATCAAGGAGGACACATCTGTTGAAACAGAGTTTACCAACATCCCTGATATCTGTTGGCTCAGGATAGTACATATGAGGACAGAAGTCACACTCTTGATCTCCTTTAGAGCATCTTAAACTTCAAAAGGATTTCTACCACACCCAGCCTATTAAGTCCCTGAAGTAAAAAGATCAGTCATCCCCCAGTTCCAGCTCCAGCCCAATAACCCAACATATTATTCCATTATTTCATGTTAAGGGACAAGGGGTTGAAGAAGGAATGACTCCAAAAAGTCCTCATTTATGTAAAAAAAAGTAATAATAATAACAGCTATCATATTTTAGTACTCACTTTATGCCAAAGGCCTTATAATTTACTATGTTTTAATTTATCAAATTCTCACAACAACCCTGTGTGTAGATTTAATATTGGCCTCACAGGAAATATGAGGAAACCGAGGGTTAGCATGATCAAGTAACTTGCCTTAGATCACATGGCTAGTTCGTGGAAGAAGAATCAGGATTCAGACCCTAGATTTCAGGCTATTCACTGCTATGCTGTACTTGTTTTTCCAGAAAAAAAAAATCCAAAGAAAGATACCAAAAGCAAAACTTGCTGTAAGTATGTTAAAAATACATATTTATATTTAAATGATAATCTTAAAAAGTGATACAAACATATGCTGGATCACTAAGCAACCCAGTTATAACTGAGTCCTGTCACGCAATTTAATGACTCCCTTTTCTTTTTGTTTATGATGGATTTCAAGTCAAGGGGAGGCCAAATACTATTATGGCACACCGAATGAATGGGGGGGGGGGGGTTGCAGTAGATTCAACAAAGACAAATCATGGGAAAACTGTTTCTCCATGCAGTCAAGCAGCATATGGTACAGACACGTCACACTCTCAAGGACCTCCCCTTAGCTACCGTCCTCACAGTGGAAGCAGAGACATTACACAAATTCCATCTTTCTGTATCCAGCGTTACACTCTATGTTGACTCATCATTTTGAGAACCAGCTACTTGGCTGTTAAAGTGTTTTAGTCCTCACTGAGAATTGTTAACAAATAAAGCTTGTCTCCAAGTCTTCTCTTAGCTATTCTTCTTTTTTGATAAGATAATGAGTAGTCATAAATATCCTTTAGAATTTTCTCATTTACCTAGTTAAAAGAAGAAGTTCTAAGAAACAGGAAGGCAGAAACCTGCTAGTTCAATCCTCCCATACGAGTAGCACATCCAGCCTGTTTACAAAAATGAAAGAATCACAAAGTTGAAGTTTATTACAACGTCAGAAAAAGTGGGAGAGCAGGAAGCAGAGAAAAAGCAGTACAAATAGAAAGCACAAAACATGAGATTATAGCAATAAATCCAAGTAATCAATTATCAGTAATCACAATAAATGTAAATGGATAAAACTGTCCTATTAAAAATACAGAAAATATTAGACTGAAAAATATTATAAATCCGGATATACTTTTCATAAGAGGCTTGCTGAATTCTAAGGATGCAGAAGGACAGAAAATAGAAGTAATGTAAAAAGACAGAGCTGGCAAATACTAACCAAAAAAAGCCAATGTGGCTATTAGTAATATCAGACAAATGAGCTTAAGGCAAAAAAGGATTAGAGATAAAGCGAGTCACTAAATTTTGATAAAAGTCTTAATTCATCAGGGATATGTAACAACTCTAAATATATATATTTAAAATTCACATAGAAGGAAGGGTGCCTGGCTGGCTCAGTCAGTGGAGCAGGTGACTCTTAATCTCGGGGTTGTGAGTTCAAGCCCCACGTTGGATGTAGAGATTACTTTAAAATAAAATAAAATTAAAATAAAAACAAATAAAGAAAATTCACATAGGAGGAGTCACTTGAAATGGTCTTAAAGGTTGAGTAGGAGTTCACTAGATAGACAAGGGGTCAAAGCCAGGGAGAGGGGCATGTGAGACAGAGGAAACATCCCACACCAAAATCCAGAGATGTGGGAAAATGTAGCACATACAGAGGTCTAGAGCATTGGATAATTACATTAAGAAAGAAAAACTAAAACATTTGAAGTGGCAATGATTGCACATCCACAAAGCCTTAGTTTCTGTGGCACTTTTAGGTACCAGAAAGAAAAACGGACCAAGTTCCTCTTCAGCATAAAATGAAAGCCACTAGAAAAAGAATACTGCATCCATGAGGGGGGATGGGAGGAGTAAAAACAGCTGATGGTTTCATTTTCCCGGGGCAAATCCTCCATTGCAGATTTGCAAAGCCCCAGAGTAATTCACTCTGGTGATGTCATTTTAGCCTTGGTTGGTTGCACATCCTAAACAATCATGTGACCAACACCCTTTGGCTCTCACCGAGAGTCCTAAACAAGACAGGCAGCATTGCTCAGCCTGTGTGCTAGCAAGCTGCTTGAGTTCCTCACTTTCATAATTACAATCTGACTTGTTACATGTAATACAAAGGCGGTAAGAAAGGAGAAAGACAAACAAGCGTGGAAACTATTTCATATTAATGCCATGACCTAACACATCCATTTGATTTCAGTTGGCAAAGGAAGCAGAAGATCCAGTTTGACAAAAAAAAAAGATCAAGAAAAGTTGCACAATGGGGTTCTGAGTTGGGAACATCCTTTATACAATGTCAGTTTCTACAATGACAGGTACTTCACTCAGTCGTGAGCAAAAGTACTTCAGTGAGTGGCCAAAAGTCTTAGGAAGTAATGTGCACTTCAGAAGAAACTGCTTTTAAAATTTTCAGACAAGTTAGACAATTTGTGTCCTTTGAATCCCATTTTTGTTGATATTTTTAACTAGGGAATCACCAAATACGCAGTGGGAATTGACACCCACCTGCCCATTTTTTATTTTGATGGTGAAACCTGGAAACTGAGGAGGAGTGGCTGGAGGGATGGGGGAGAGATTGTCTCCTTTTCTGGTGTTTTCAGAAATGTCCTTTTCTGCAAGTGAAACCTGGATTTGGCTTTAATCACAACGGAGATTATTTTCCACATCAGGGAGAGTGGAAAACAGGTCTCAAACCCTGTGCCCTATTTTGTCTCTAGCTATCTATATTTGTCCCTTGCCCCGCAAGAGCTCGTATCCCCTCTTCTCTTGTCTGCTCCTCCTTTCTTTGTTCATTCCTCCATTCTTTTCTAGCCCACAGAATGGCAGAACTTACGCAACCCAGTACTTTTTGTAGAAGCTGCTTTGTTCCAGTAATTGAGCAGGTATGTATCTGCTGCCTGCCACATGCCAGCACTGTTATAGGTGCTAGGAAGACAGCAGTGAACAAAGCAGATAACAAAGAGAACAGAAATCCTCTGCCACTGAGCTGCATTGGAGGGCTGTCAGGGAAGGGGCTCAGAGGAATTGCGCCGTGGGCTGAGATCTGAGTAATGGAAGGAGTGAGCCCAGGGGAAAATACCTGGAAAGGTGTTCTCCAGCCACCGGGAACAGCCCAATGCAAAGGCTATGAGCAGAGCATTAGCTCTGCGCATTCCAGGAAAAGGAAGGAATTCACTGAGCCATTCCTAGGGTCTAGTCACCCACACATGAAGGCCACTCGTAGCTGCTAGGTTGCTGGGCTGGAACCATGTCAAGGAATGCCCCTGCCAAAGGTAAGAAGGTCAGATTATAAAAAGCCTCTAATTCCATTCCAAGCTGGAGGGGTGGGGAGGGAGGGTCTGTGATTCCAGAAAATCAGTGTGGCAGCCATGGCATAGAGTAGTAAGAGACTGGAACCTGAAGAGAGGAGAGGAGAGGCCTGCACGGCAGTGCAGACTCCAAAGGTGGTGGCAGAGAGCAAGAGAAAGATGGGGTCTCCCTAAGAAAGAGGGAATGGGGTGGGGAGGGTACGGGACAAGTGTCTTCAGGAGGAGGTGATCAGTGTGGATGAGGATGTGGGGGGGGTTGGAAGTATGAGATGGGAGAAATGAAAACATTTTGTCCACAGAGTTCCAGAGTTTGAGGAGAAGGAGGACAGAGAACCCTCGCAAGAGGTCTGACAAGGGAGAACATAGAACTGGACAGGAAGCGGAGCGGGAGCTTCAGGTTCACGGAGGGGTGGAGGAGACGGGTGGACCGGTGCTCACATGCACACAGGCACAGGCCCTAGCCCAGCCTGACACACACACACACACACACGGCAACGGCAGGTGCCTTTTCAAAGTGTGCCAGGTTGAGGGAAATGAGCTAACCGTGTCTTTCTTAGCCTTAGAGGATGGCCAAGCCTCTGTTTTTATGGACTGCGTTCGAATACCTTCTTAACATTTGTTCTCTTTCCGTAAACATAAAATCCACATACCCTCTTTTGAAATAATTTGGAATTTCAAAACCAATACAGTAACTAAAAACAAAGCAAGGTGATTTCTCAGGTCTCTTCAGGTCTCTTATACACCCTCTTCCCATGTGGTCTGTACCCTCTGACTTATGGGACTTTCCTGGAGAACCCTTGCTGAGTTGCTACAGCCTGGCAGTGTGGCCTAGTCTGCATCCCAGCCTCAGGCTGCATTCATTAGCTCAAAAGGGAAAGGAAACAAGGTAACAACTTAGTGGACTGCAGACACTTGTCCTTACAAATACGTAGAGGGATTTAGTCCAGTGAAGGAGAAGGGTGCTGGGATGAAGACAAAAGCTTGCCTTGCTTCAGAGTGCAAAGCTAGACTCAGTGACTAAGTCTCAGTGACTCAGTTTCAGATTTAAGAAAAATAGTTCTCAGTGACTCAGTTTCAGATTTAAAAAAAGCAGTTCTCATTAAAGATCAGGACTTTCTGACAGTGGAAGTAGTAAACATTCAGCACAGCAGGTGAGCTGTGTTGTAAAGCAGGAGCCCGCCCTGGGTCCAAGGTCCCTTCTAACACATTTGTCCTATGAGCTGATTTCTATCTAACTACCATGAGCAAGGCACTGAGTGATGGCGTTCACAAAGACTTCTGTTCTTTCTCATCAGGAAAAGCCACTTGAAAAGAACTATCAATGGCATTAGCCATCAGAGAAATATAAATCAAAGTCACATTGAGATACCACTTTCCACCAACTAGGATGGCCAAAATCCTAAAAAAGACAGACAGTAAAAAATGTTAGCAAGGACATGGAGAACTTGGAACCTTCATGCATGGCCAGTGGGAATGTAAAATGGTGCAGCCTCTTTGGAAAACAGTCTGGCAATTCCTCAAAAGTTAAACATAGAGTCAGCATATGACCCAGTAATTCCACTCCTAGGTACACACCAAAGAGAAATGAAAATTTATGTCCACACAAAAAACTTGTATGCAAATGTTCGTAGCAGTCTGACCCATCATAGCCAAAAAGTGGAAACAATTCAAATGTCCATCAACTGATGAATGGACAAATAAAATATGGTCTATCCACACAATGGAATATTATTCAACAACAAAAAGGAATGAAATCCTGACTGACAGCTGCTATAACATGGGTGGACCTTGAAAACATTATAAGTGAAAGAAGCCAGTCACAAAGATCACATATGGTAAGATACCAATTATACGAAATGGCTATAATAGGCAAATCTATAAAGACAAAAGTAGATTAGTGATTGTCTGGGGTCAAGGCGTGAAGGGAAAAGAGGGGGGAAATAAGGAGTGTCTACAAGTGGCAATGGAGTTTTCTTTTGGGATAATGAAAATGTTCTAAAGTTGATTGCGATGATGGTTGCACAACTCTGTGAACATACAGAAATAATTGATGTGTATACTTGAAATGGATAAAGTGTACAGTATGTGAATTATATCTCAATAAGACTGGTAACTAAAAAGAAGAAAGGAAGGAGGGAGGGAGGGAGGGAGGAAGAGAGGGAGGAAGGAAGGAAGGAAGGAAGGAAGGAAGGAAGGAAGGAAGGAAGGAATCTGATACAAAGCTCAGAATGCAAATTGATTGGTTGATCCCAGACCTGTTTAGATTCAGGCTGGCAATGCGTTGTGGAGGGAGGGGGAGGGGAGTTGAGTGGAGAGAGAAAAGAAAAGGAGAGAGTGAAAAGGAAAGGGGAAAGGAAGGGAAGAGGAGGTAAAGAAGAAGAAGAAGGAGAAAAGATAAGGAAAAAGAAAAAAAAGAACTACTCTCAGCAAAATGGGAAGTAAAGTTTAAGCACAACTGTTATTTGTAATTTGCTTGTTATAGCAGGATCTCTACCATATAAATTCATCTGCTTCTGAATTCTGACACTGGAAGTATTTTTTAAGATGATTTCTCCCAACCCTCCAGACAGCACCATCCTGATACCCACACAACAGAGCCCCCTCACTTGTACCGCATGTCTACCACCCACACACCAGATTGATCAGAAGGAAGAGGGGAATAGGGGTGCCTCTGGCCCTTGAGATCCAGCACGCCACACTGGCCCAGGGAGCTCCCTGACCCTAAACATTTGTTCTTGAGATAACACCATCCAGGACTCCCAGAAACACTGCGGGACCTCTCTTGCTCTCTGTCTTCAAAACAAAAGAAGGTTCATGGGCTGTGTCGCTCGTGATCTTAGAAATAAAAATTGCTTTGGAAAGATTTGAGCAGTGGAAGCTCCTAGGTAAGAAAAGACAAATTAATTAAGTTGTCAAATCCTTTCTCTCAAAGAGTATGAATGCAATAGACTCTTGCATAACGAAGTATCATTACCCAGCAATGCTGAGCATCCCTATTCTTGCTTCCCTTTATCTCACAGTCCTGGTGGTACTTTGAGAATTACATTGTACTCGCAACAGTTGTACACAGGGACTGAGGACATTTTGCAACAGCAAACAGTTCGTATGACTCCTCAAATATAAATATATAAATGTAGCTGTGGCACGCATGAAACAGAATGCTGATTCTTTATATTGACAACTGGGTATTAAACACTAGGATGGCAATAATTTAATATGTATATAAATGTATTTAGTAAGATTTCACAACTCTTCAGAGTTAAATTTAAAAGTTCAACTCTAGGGGTGCCTGGGTGGCTCAGTCGGTTGAGCGTCCGACTTTGGCTCAGGTCACAATCTCACGGTCCGTGAGTTCGAGCCCTGCGTCGGGCTCTGGGCTGACAGCTTAGAGCCTAGAGCCTGCTTCTGATTCTGTGTCTCCCTCTCTCTCTGACCCTCTCCCGTTCATGCTCTGCCTCTCTCTGTCTCAAAAATAAATAAAAGTTAAAAAAAATTTAAAAAATATTTTAAAAAATATTTAAAAAATATTTTAAAAAAAGAAAAAATAAAAGTTCAACTCTATTTAAACAATTTTTACTTAAAATGTTGTTGTTTTCATGTATTTTTATTTTGCCTTTTAATTTTAATAGATAATATGAATATTTTAAAATAAGAACTTTTGAAAATATACAAAGTAATTACAACTTCAAAATTTCCATTCACTTTAATTTACATTTTGGTAGAAGTATACTCAAATTTTTAAACATTTTGAGAACAATTGCACTTTGTTTTTCATCTGTTATGACTGTCAATGGAACACAAATGACATGAAAATCTTTATGTAACAGCACAATTAATGGTTTTGCTGAAATGAAGAAAATAAAACAGATGTTGTAGAATAAGTGAATGATTTGTGAATTATTTATGTCTTTTGTTACTCATACAAAATGTCGCTAGCTCATCCAAACATGTGCAAAATAACTGAATGTACTCATCTTTGGTATATTGCCAATTTTCATCATATAAAGACCAAAGCTTTGTTTTTTTGTTTTTTGTTTGTTTGTTTGTTTGTTTGTTTGTTTTAAAGACCAGAGCTTTGTAAACATTTTCGGATTTCATCATTGATTTGTCAAGACAGAAAGCTACGACACATTTTACTTAACATCTTTTAGCTTTCTTTACAACTTTTAAATGTATGGACATAGGGTATGTGGAGCTCTGTCTGCGCCCTGACCTGGCCTGCTTTTTGAGTGGTCCAAGTTACCCAGGCAAATATAAAGGATGCATTGGGGACTTCAAAGGAACGCTTGAATCTATGCCTTTCTCTCCAAAAATAAAAATAAAAATTTCAGGAATTCCATTGGGTGGTCATAATTCTTTGAGCACACTTAAAATTCATCAGAGAGGGAAAATGAAACATGCCCCCACAACTTTGGAGATGGGGAAGGTTTATGACTCTTCCTTTGGGGTGAAGGAGTGGTGAGAAGGGAGGAAGAGGGAGAGGAAAAGCAGGAACTCACTCACACTTCCCAGTGCTGGTGGCAGGGGCCATTAGGAGCCTCCCACCCCACTTCACAGTGGAGGTGAGGGGGGTGGGTGGCGGGGATTGGGACTAAGAGATAGCCTCCTGCTCAGGACTTGATTCCCAGGGAGATACCCCTCTTTGGTGCTGATCTGGGGGCTCCTCATCCTAGTGGGGGGTACTACAACCCCAAGGACACACAGGCCAGAAAGATCAAGACAGGAGTGGGATCAGAAGCTCTTTCTAGAACATGCTCAGCCTTGGGCCTGGGCCTTGCCAGCTCCTAAGACTTTTGTGCTAGGAAGAAAACCGAATCCCCTTCAGGCAAATGAAACATGAAAAGAGCCCTTTCCTCCTTGCAGAAGCAGCCCTGAGCCAGGGAGCTGAATTTGGCAAGGGGAGCCAGGCCTGGATTTTAGCCCTCCGCAGCTCCCTTGTCTGGGCACCAAGCACAGGCACAACTTGTCCCACCACACATGTGGCTCTGGCCTGGGCAGTGGCGGCCACATAGAGCGGGGAAGGTGACCTGACTTCTGGTGGCAGCACACTGGAGCAATGATTCCGAAATTCCATTCCATGCATCCCTTGGTTCCATTGAGCTGTGTCTGACCCCCACTCCCCAAAACACATCAGCCACAGCAGCTCGTTGTCGCCTGATATCTAGTGTAGGTTGTGTTCTTGGCTTTGGCTTTGTTTTTGTTTGAAAGAAGGGATTGTACAACTTAAAAAAATTTTTTTTTCTTTACTCCAGATCTAGACCAGCCACATCATGGTCTCTGGAGGCAATGTGAGAGGAGGGACAATGAGAGAGTGCAGTGGTGCATTTCAGGAACATCAACAGCCACTGGTTTTGGGCCCCTATAGCAACAGATGGGCTCCTCTCTTTGACCCCACCAGGCACTGTCCTTTGCAGTGCCTGCAACTTAGAATTTTTTTTGGACCTTGGATGGGGAGTCTCTGTGAATCCAAATTACCACTTTGTTAAACCTTTCACATGCCAAAGTAGGCAAATTTTATACATATATATATATATATTTTTTTTTAATGTTTATTTATTTTTGAGAGAGAGAGAAAGAGACGGTGTGTGAGCAGGGGAGGGGTAAAGAGACAGGGAGACACAGAACCCAAGGCAGTCTCTAGGCTCTGAGCTGTCAGCACAGAGTGCAACGTGGGGCTCGAACCCACGAACCACGAGATCATGACCTGAGCTGAAGTGGGATGATCAACCATCTGAGCCACCCAGGCACCCCAACAATATATATTTTTTAAACTTCCACATTTGAAAACCCTTCTAGGTATAATCCACAGTAACATACAGCCAACACAGCAATCATGACAGTCCCTCATTTTCCTGACTAAATTTAGAAACAAACATTTTCGGAGTATGAAATTAAATAACAAAGGTCATAGGACAATGAATAATATGCCATGTGTGGTTAATTACACTTGGTTCTAAAAAAAGTCATCGTAGCCTGTACATAAAAATTGCATGTGTAGTTATTTCAGCTTGAAATATCATAGGGTTACTTGGTTTCAAAGAGAAAATGGAAAAGCACAAAGATATTTACATAATACTGATAAAAAATACTTCTTAAGAGAATGTAATATTTAATTCTTTATTGCTTCCCTTTGTCCTGTGGCTGACTTATAAATATGCAATGCACAATTCTTTGTGTCATTGAAATTAAGGGTTCATAGTATTTTCAGTCTTTTCAGAGAAAAGAACCAAATAATTTAGATACAGAAAAGATATGATTGTTTCCCAGCAGTTACCAAATCTGATGAACCACTGTAATCATAAAGTAGATAGAATTACATTTAATCTTTTTCCACGAGGAGATAACCTGTACTTTTAACTTCCAACAATGCTGTTTTGATGTTCCCTTAATACCTCAGGTTTCAAAAGTGAAACATGTCTGAGATCCTTGAATGAAAATCACTTGTCTGCCCAATTTTTATTCTTGCCATAATTAAAGCAGGAGACTTCATTGTGAATGAACTCATTCTAATACTCGAATAAGACAAAATAAGCAAGCCACATTGTTAGTAGCAACGATAGAAGTGATAGCTCTGGGCAGTCTAGCAAAAGCTAATGTGACTTGGGGTGTTCACCCAGAAAAAGACACACACTGAGGTCAAGATCACCATTGCTGTTTTGGGTGATTTTGCCCCACCATTGCCTAAGAGATCAGAGAAGGATTTTCCCTATTTGTGTTTCCTATCGCCCTAGGATTTACACTTTTGCTCCTTCTGATTGGTTTGCAAACATTATTGAATACTTATGAAGTGCTACACACTGTGCTAAGCATTAGGAATTCAAAGATGAAAAAAAAAATACAGTCCCTGTGGTCAAGGAGCCCAGTTTAGAGGATTCAGTGGGGATACTGGGGATACTCAGTGGGAATACTTTGAGATCAGAGGAGGGATTCAGTTTCTCCATCCGGATATCTTCTCTAGGGTCCATTCAAACTCTAAAATGTACATGATTCTACTTGATGACTCTGGGTTTCATATTATTTCAGATAAGGTGTTTAATAGCTATACTGATACAGCCACAGTACTTCTAGAATGCTGATGCCAGGATCAGCCCTAGTGTTTTCCAGGTTCCTCTTAAAGTTTTCCTGGTGTTATTACCCTACCTAAAGCCCCACAGTTACCTTTTGCTCCTGGCAGGAGGGGTGTTGATACGAGCATGTTTTGCAGGTGCAATGCACCTTCAATTCACCCTCATTTGGTGGAGAATAGTTTTGTCATCTTATTCAAGTTACTTACTTGCCACAGATTGAAATTCTAAACGAATTTACTTGTCTTCATTCCTTTCAGAATAAATACAAGTCTGACACACTCCCCTCTCCTATTTTAGAAGAGAGAGGCCTTAAAATGGTTCTATCTTGTGATTTATTGGGCGGCTTCTTGCCAGTGAATGAGACTGATCCCAGCCACAGTCTCTTGGTTTTGCATCATCCAAACTTGTGGGGTTTGCTGATTCAGGAATCATTCTGTTCTTTATAGCTCTTCTGTTGGCTGCTTCTAAATAAGGAGAACCATTCTCCAGCTTGAGTTATAAAACTCATGTTTGTTTTGGTTTGGTTCGGCTTTTTAAATTTTATTTGAAGAGGTGTCAAGAAGATCCAAAGCAACAGAAGATGAATTGTAGATCATTGGATGTCAACTGGGGGTAAGGAGGGGTAAGAGTTTTTTCAAACTACATAGCTTGAAAATCTGCTTCCACTCACCCTATCCATTGCGGCATTTGAGAATCACGGCAGTAGAGTGACAACAGATTAGAACCCGGAACCCAGGTTCCATTTGCGTTTCTGCCACCAACTCCCCAAATGCTCTGTGATCCTGGTTTACCCTCTGGTCAATTACACTTATATGTTCATCTGCATATTTTGAATTTGATAAATCACCTACCTACCTCTTCTTACTCAGATTTCATGCTCTACATGCAGAATTTATTTATAGATTCCAGAGGGGAGGTGGGTAGGGAAATGGGCAAAAGGGTGAAAGGAAGTAGGAGGTACAGGCTTCCAGTTATGGAATGAATAAGTCACAGGGATAAAAAGTACAGCATAGAGAATTAAAAAAAAATATAAAGTGATTTAAGTTCCCAAGAATAAAATATATAATGAAAAAGCTATCATGGAAAAAAATATATTTAGACTGTCCCTATACTTAACCCCAAACAGAAAAGTCGGTTAATTAAATCTTGTCCCCCCCTTCCCCATCAAGGAAACAGATATTCTATCGTGTTTTTTTTTTTTTAATATTTATCTTATGTTTGAGAGAGAAGGAGAAAGCATGTGCATGAGCAGCGGAGGGGCAGAGAGAGAGGGTGAGAGAGAATCCCAAGCAGGCTCATTGCCACCAGTGCAGAGCTTGACATAGAGTTCGATCTCATGACCCAAGCTGAAATCAAGAGTTGGACGGTTAACCGACTGAGCCACCCAGGCATGCAGTATAGATATTCAATTGTAGCTGGAGGATTGTGTTTCAACATGATGTCCATTCATTCATTGGGGTGCAATTGAGGTGTGTTATCCAAGCTTGGGGCGGGGGGCAGATCCCTTTACCCAGATAAATAGTAGAGAACTGACAGAACCCAGCAGAGCCAATCAGTTACAGATCCACAAAAGGGTGAGTGTGTAGCTTTGAGACCTTTATAAGATGTCTCAGAGATCCCTTGGATTTGGTATTTTCCACCAATTAATTACCTGAGCTCATCACATTCCTGGCCAAGGGCACTTTCTCCTTAGTTTTCTCTAGAAAACCTCATCTTGCTCTTACCCACCCCACCTTTAATTCTGGTAACCCTAGTTCTCCCAAGTGTTCTAGGAGGCAACAGTTCTTCTCTGGCCCCTCCAGTCCACATTCCCTTTCTGGGCTCACTTGTCTCCTCAATGAGCAAAGTCTGATGTGTTCATTATCTGGTCCTTTACAGGAAAAGTTTGTCACCCCAGGAACCAGAATGTGGCACTTGTGGCTCCTCTGCTAAAGCCTTGCAGTTCTTGAGGATGTGTCCAGCTGGAATACACTCCTGGCCTCTCATCTTTCTGTCACTCAATATCTCCTCGGAACATGAGTTATAGCACTGGTGAATTTGAGAGAAAGAACCGAGCTTAGGTCAGCCCTTGTCTTCTCAGAGCCAGCCTGTCACAGGCAGTATAAACTCTGGTCCATTCTCTGCCATGCGGTATGGAGCCAACATAAGTCACTCTGCACTCAAACTTTATCTGAGGGGTAGACTCACACTAATCCAAGTTCACAGAGACTGCTGTATAGCCAGAATTAAAGTGTATTCCATTTTGGGGGTGCCAGGCAGGCTCAGTCGGTAGAGCGTAGGACCCTTGATCTCAAGGTTGTGAGTTCAAGACCCACATTGGGCCTGGAACTTACTTTAAAAAATAATAATAATAAATAAAGTGTATTCCATTTTAATGATAAATGCAACCAGCTATCAGATGGACCCTCGTATCAGCAGATCCCTGTGGACATGGAGCAAAATCATTTAAATTTTGTACTTAGAGCATGAACTCTGAATAAGGAGAGGTAGGTAGATGATTTATCATTTGCCACAGACACCTGAGAGCTCAAGTCCTTGGGCCAAGGCTCCTTTTCCCCTAACCCCTGAACAGAATTTGGGAAGGTACTCGCAACTTCTGGCTTCTTAGGCTTAGATTTTCCATGATAGGCTGGTAGCATCTCTGCTCACCATCTCTATTCATCCAGGTTTTCTCCAAACAGGTGATTAGCTTTATACTTTTTAAATTAACAGTTACATTCTGGTGCTTGCCATCCTTGAGATTATTCCCATGTCACCTTGGCTGTAGTTATAGGTGTTTCCAAAGTCTCCAGTTACACACTGGTTACCTATCATTTACTCCTTCAGTCAATTTATAATCTGTGTGTGTGTGTGTGTGTGTGTGTGTGTGTGTGTGTGTGTGTGTATTACTGATTTAAAGTTTAAAAAAAATTTAATGTTTATTTTTGAGAAAGAGACAGACAGAGCATGCATGGGGGAGGGGCAGAGAGAGAGGTAGACACAGAATCTGAAGCAAGCTCAAGGCTCTGAGGTGTCAGCACAGAGCCCAACACAGGGCTCGAACCCACAAATAGAGAGATCATGACCTGAGCCGAAACCAAATGCTTAACCAACTGAACCACCCAGGCGCCCCATGTGTTTTACTGATTTAACTTTTAGAAGGCACCCTCATTTCCTATTTATATGGGAAGATACTTTACTATTCCCCCATTGATTGCCAACAAGGTATCTTTGAGCTCTTTGGAAAGAAAGCCTTTTAGTATAACTGTTTTTATTATACTTTGAAACTTAACCTCCTGAATTCAAGCACCGAAGCAGTTTTTTCTGATTTCTTTATATTGTAGTAATTGTATTAACTACTTATTGTAATAACTACTGAGACTGAGCTAATGATGACAAATATCTAGCAAAGACTCTCAGGGTAACTCATCTGTTTTTTTTTAATCTGTTAAATAGTCTTATACAATAAAGTCAACACATCTTTAAGATCTTTAATTTATTTCCAAGGGAAGTAGATAAAAATATTTCACTCTTAAGCAAATAAATAGCCAAGTGGACACCCCTGACAATCAGAATCAGCCTCAGATCAGACATGGCTCTCCCCACTGTCTTCCTTTTTTTCCTCCCAAAACATCTCTCCTGTGTTAGGCATAGTTTTGAGCACTGTGGATATAAAAGTGAAAATATGATCTAATAGAAAATTCTTGACCGAATGGGGCTTACATCTAGTTGAGGGAGACAGACTATAAAAAAACAAATAAACAAGAAAAATATCAACAACCGATAAGTGCTGTACAGAGAATAAGACCAAGTAAAGTGACTGCTTTAGAGGGGTTAGCAGTGAAGGCCTCTCTGAAGGGCCATGTTAAAGCTGAGACCTGAGAGACAGAGGAGCCGATCATAGCGAGAAGTGGGTAAAGAACATCACAGGTAAGGGACAAAGGGGGTGGAACAAGTTTGGTGAGTGTGGGAAGAGAAAGGTAGTAGAGCTGGAGTGTGGCCAGCAAGGAGGTGGGTGGCAATAAGTCTTATCCAGAGCATAGGATGTGGAAAGTATGCAGGAGCAAATACCTTGATGATTTCCTCATGGAGAGGGACCATGGAAACTATAATTGCTTTACACTGCCTCATGTTTTTGCTCTATTTTAAAAATATATCATAAGGAAAAGTGGGTGTATAATATGGGTTGGTTCAGTCTCCACAGTATTGTCTCTGGCCAAACTCATTTGTGTGTCTTTTCCAGATTTACCAGGTGATACGTGTTCCAAATCTGAAAAATGACATTTGAGCAGAGCGAAAGGACAAGGATGTAGAAAATTCATCATCATGCCCTTCAGTATCTCAGAGGTCATGCGTGTTTAAAAGCCAAGGATAGAAGAGCATATGAACGATTTCTGAGGAATTGCAAGATGAAAGCGATATGAATGACTTTTTGTGAATTGTTTTGTTAAACTTGATAAACTTACCCTTTTGAGGAGTTGGATGTGTCAACATTCTCAGTCTCAAAATGAATCTTCCAGCTCAGTGATGTGTGTGTGTTAAGGAAAGGATAAATAAGGCTTCAAAAGGTATGTTGGCCCTGAGGTTTACAGATTCATAAACTATTATTCTCAGTTCATTCAGGAGAGAATTGATTCACATTAATTAGAGTTATAATAGGTCGATTAAAAAAGTACAACCAAAGTAAGAGAGAGGGAGAGAGAGAGAGAGGAGCAAACCATGAGATGATAGAGAACAAATGGAAGGTTGATGGAAGGGAGGTGGGTGGGGAATGGGCTAGATGGGTGATGAGTATTAAGGAGGGCACTTGTGATGAGCACTGGGTATTATATGTAAGTGATGAACTCTACTCCTGAAACTAATATTACACTGTATGTTAACTAACTGGAATTTAAATAAAAACTTGAAAGTAAAATTAAAAAATAAATTACAACACCATTTATTTACTAACTGTGAGAGTTAGAAATTCATGTCTGTTGGTCAACACATACTCTTCCTGGTAGGAAAATCTGTTAAGAAATCAAATTAAAGTCAGAAAGGTTAAATGTCAAATATGGAAAATGAACGAATCAAGTTGGATGTTTTGAAGGGCTATTTTCATTAAGCAATGGCAGCCTGATACAGTCTTTTTTTCACTATAAGGACATATAGTCCCAGCTGGGCAAATGATCAACTTTCAGCTAGACGGGGAAGGCCAGGACTGGAGAAACACTGGAAAAGGCTGACTCCCAGCCTCTCATTTTTCTAAGTCTGGGCCACTATTTCAAAGGATGCTCAAAAGGCCACCTACAGTAAATCTGCATTGGGAGTTTATTAGAAATGTATTTTTCCAGGCCCTATCCCACACTTCTGAATCAAAATCTCTGGTCTTGGGTTTGGAATATTCATTTTTTTTTTTAATGTTTTTTTTTTTTATTTTTTTATTTTTAGGACAGAGAGAGACAGAGCATGAACGGGGGAGGGGCAGAGAGAGAGGGAGACACAGAATCGGAAACAGGCTCCAGGCTCCGAGCCATCAGCCCAGAGCCTGACGCGGGGCTCGAACTCACGGACCGCGAGATCGTGACCTGGCTGAAGTCGGACGCTTAACCGACTGCGCCACCCAGGCGCCCCTGGAATATTCATTTTAACTAGCTTTCCAGGGAACCGTAAGCACACTGATTTTTTGTTTTTGTTTTTGTTTGTTTGTTTTTGTTTTTAGCACACTGATGTTTTGGAAACACTGCTAGCTGCAAAGCTATATAACCTTAGGCAAGTTAGTTACTTAACTTCACCAAGCCTCCGTTTATTTGTCTGTAAAATAGAGGTGATAACAGGTCTTATCTTCTAGGACTATTGCCCAGATCAAGTGAGTCAAGACAGGCAAAGCTCTTAGAACAGTGTCTGGCACCTAGTAAGCCCTCAATACATGCTTGCTGTTATTATTATCACCATCATTGTTACCATCTTCACTGTCATTATTCAGCCCACTACATTCCTGTTTGATCACAGACTTAAGTTTTTTAATCAAGCAAAGCCAAGTTTACTGGCTATGGTGTTTAAGGACGATTGTGCTCTTGACAGTCTTAGTAGTATCTCCCAGATTGTTTTTCATAGATGAGATTTCAGGGTTTCTGCTTCTTAAGGATGGAAAAGATAGTATCCTAAGCCATTTCAAATCATGCAGCAGGATGGATTCTTTTGGGGGAAGGTTTCTCATGGCATCCACAGTGTTTGACTTAAAGCTTGTATTTGATCTCAGAGTTTGGCATATCCTAGCCCTGTCTTAAAAGTTCAATTCCATCTTCCTTTGGGGCTAACATTTCTGTCTACTGGTAACAGCAACATCCCAACTTGTTTCAAGTCATCTCCCTAAATGGGGTCACTTGTTATGAATTACTGTCGTATTTACACTGTCCTTTAACAAATCAACAAAATGTAGAAAGAGATTCCTCCTGAGTCATATGGGCTGAGTGACCGCGATTGCGATCAGACGAGGTAGAATCTTGGAGACACCACGCTGGCACCTTGGAAGCCCAGTACCACGTACTACTTTTGCAACTTGTCATAGTTTGTAAATGAAACCTAGCATGGCACCATTCCTATCAACTCTCTCTTCATCTGAATACTTCAGAGCCGGTTATAAACATTAATTAAGCTGCAAAACATCCCTGTGACACGGATAATTACTAGTCGTTCCTGCATTTGAGATGGGCACATTAAAGGAAGAGGTTAAACAAAGTCAGTTCTTCAGGTTAAGCTGATTCAGCAGCAAAACCATTCAGGGAGCTTCTCATCATTACGATCTCAATAGCTCTGCAACTGATTTCCTCAAACTTAAGCCTAACATTTAACACTGAGCTGTACACAGGGCGCGTGGGTGGCTCAGTTGGTTAAGCGTCCTACTTCTGCTCAGGTCATGATCTCACGGTTCCGTTCGTGGGTTGGTGGGTTCATGGGTTCGAGCCCTGTGTTGGGTTCTGTGCTGACAGCTCAGAGCCTGGAGCCTGCTTTGGATTGTGTCTCCCTCTTTCTCTGCCCCTCACTAGCTCTCTCTCTCTCTCTCAAAAATAAATAAACATTAAAAAAGTTGTTTAAAAAAACTGAGTTGTAGACAGATGAATACATCTTTTCCAAAACAAAAATTAAAAGTCTAACCTGGTGAAGAGCAAAGGAAGGCGTACCCTGGGTTAGCTACTCTGACTTCCTTTATGAGCAATCTGCTTACAGCGCTGGACCTCTCCCCCTTCTAATCAGGATGGGTTCTTGTTCCTCCCTTTCATTTCCACTCTGCAGTAAACTGAGCCTACACTCTGCTGTTGGTCTGCAGCGGAAGAAACAGCCAGTTGCTGATGACAAATAAGGCCTAAACAGCCTGCTAGGAGAGCCACTCCTACCACACCCTGGAGGCTCCACTTGACTCCACCCCATTTCACTCGCGTGCTGGGTCTGCTAAACATTGTCCAGCTCCCGGGTCACAGGAAGGCAAGACCCTGAGCTATTTTTAGCTGGGTCCAGGGCTCAAGGCACTAAATCTGGATAGGTAGCTGAGATTCAGCTCTAGCTTTTTAAAAATAACTTCTATTTTTCCTCTCCTTACAATTTATCATGACTTCACTTTAGACTTTTTGGAAAATATAGCTGAGAAAAAGGTGAGAACATTTAGAACACATAGCAAAAAGAAGAAAATTAAAATGTCCTGTAATACTCTTTATTGAAGTGTAATATATACATAAAGAGTAAGGCATACTGATCTTTCATATGCATACTGATACATTTTTCTCTCTTTTTTAAAGTTTATTTATTTTGAGAGAGAGAAAGCACGCAAGCAGGGAAAGGGCAGAGAGAGAGGGAGAGAGAGGATCCCAAGCAGGCTCTAAGCTGCCAGAGCAGAGCCCAACTCGGAGCTCCAACTCACCAACTGAGAGATCATGACCTGAGCAGAAAACAAGAATCGGTTGCTTAACCGCTTTACCGACTGAGCCACCCAGGTGCCCTGGTACATTTTTACGTAAGTTCATACTTGTTTCACCACCACCTCGGCATCATAAAGGACACTCCAGCACTCCAGAAAATTCTTAACTTGCCACTTACCAGTCAGTATCCCTGAACCCCATAGGTAAACTACATTGACTTGTATTACTTTTGATTAGCTTTACCTGTTTTTGAATTTCATATAAATGGAATCATACAGTAAATACTTTTTGTCTTCCTTTTTTCATTCATTATAATATCTTTGAGGTGCATCTGTATTACTACATGTAGCAGTGGATTGACTTTTTGTTTGTTTTTACTATATAAAATTCCACCATGTTAGTATACTATAATTTATCAGTTCCCTTGTTGAAGGATATTTAGCTTGTTTCCAAATTTTTATTATTAAAAATAAAACTGCCGTGGACATTTTGTCCATATATTTTAAAATCACATGTACTCACTTCTGTTGGGTATAATCCAGGAATGGAATTACTAAGTCATTGGATAGTCAGATCTGGCTTTTGTAGATGTGCCAGTTTTCTAAACTGATTGTACCATTTTATGGTCCCATCAGCAACGTGTGAGAGTTCCAATATATACCCTCACCAGCACTTGATAGTCTTAGTTTTTTTAATTTTAGCCATTCTGAAGAGTGTGACTTGATACCTTATTATGGTTTTCATTTGCATTTCTCCAATGACTGATGAAGTTGAGCACTTTCTCAGAAAGTTATGTGACATCCTCTTTTGTGAAATGCTTGTTCAAATCTTTTGTCCATTTTTAAATTGGGTTGTTTGCCTTTTTCTTTTCTTTTTTTTCTTTTCAAATCTTTTGCCCACTTTTTAAGTTGGGTTTTTTGCCTTTTTCTTCTTTTCCTCCTCCTCCTCCTCCTCCTCCTCTTCTTCTTCTTCTTCTTCTTCTTCTTCTTCTTCTTCTTCTTCTTTTATTTAGAGAGAGAGAGTGCAAGTGGCAAAGAGGGGCAGCGGGAGAGAGAATCTTAAGCAGTCTCCATGTTCAGTACAGAGTCCAACACAGGACTTGATCCGACAACCCTGGGATCATGACCTGAGCTGAAATCAAGAGTCAGATGCTCAACTGACTGAGCCACCAAGGTGCCCCTTGTTTGCCTTTTTCTTATTGGTTTATAGAATTCAAGTTCTTTGTTGGATTTATGTATACTATATATGTTCATATGTATATATAATTTATCATTTCTCTTTATATATTCTCTCTCTATATGTATATTCTCTTGCTCTATATATATATACACACACACACGTATATATATGTATACATATATACACATATACACATAAGATATATATATATATCTTCTCTCAGTCTATGACTTGCCCTTTCACAAAAATTTTTAATTTTAATGATGTCCTACTTAATCAATCTTTCATTTTATGGTTAATGTTTTCTGTATCCCGTTTAAGAAGTCTTTGACTGCCCCAAGGTCTTGAAGAAAGTCCCCTATGCTTTCTTCAGAAGTTTTGTTGGTTTAGCATTTAGGTCTCTGATCCATCTCCAGTTAACTCTTTGTGTATAGTGTGAAGTAGAAGTCAAAGCTAATTTTTTTCCAATTAAAATATCCAATTGCTCCAGAATCATTTATTGAAAAGACCATTCTCCCCCCACCATATACATGTAAGTCTGTTCCTGGGCTCTGTACTCTCTTCTACTAGTTTGTCTATTCTCACACCAATACCACATTATCTTAATGACTGTAATTTTATATTGCATCTTTCAATCTGATAGTAAAACCCACCAAATTTGTTCTTTCTCTTCAAGATTTTCTTATCTATTTTGAATTCTTTTCATTTCCATATACATTTTAGGGACAGCTTGTCAACTTTGACCACCACCTCCCCACTCCCAAGAAAAAAGTAGTTGAGATTTTCATTAGGAATCCATTAGATCTATAGGTTAATTTGGAAAAGACTGATATTTTAATACTGAGTTTTCCAATTCATGAGCATGCTATAACACTCTATTTAGACCTTTTAAAATTATTGTTCACTTTTCAAAATTTTACCAATAGATTATGTATATCTAAGTATGTCATTAAATATTCTTTTAGAGTGTGATTTATAATGCTTCGTAGTGTTCCACTCTATGGAAGCACCATAAAACTAACTCCTAATCATTAGGCATTTAAGTTATTTCTAATTTTTCACTGTATGAGAAGCCTTATGATAATTATCATTGTAGATACATAGCAGAGCAAATGGACTGCTATTTAGAAGGACTTTTGAGGGGCGCCTGGGTGGCTCAGTTGGTTAAGTATCCGACTCTTGGTTTCGGCTCAGGTCATGATCTCATGGTTCATGTGTTGGAGCCCCGCATCTGGCTCTGTGCTGACAGCGTGAAGCCTGCTTGGGATTCCGTCTCTCCTTCTCTCTCTCTCTACCCCTCCCCTGCTCATGCTCTCCCTCTCTCTCTTTCTCTCTCAAAATAGATAAATCAACATTAAAAAAAAAAAAAGAAGAAGGACTTTTGAGGAGAGGAGTGAAAGGTTCTCTCTCTTTCTCTGTCTGTCTTTTGCTTTTCTTCTTACCAGTCATCCATCAACACAGACGTACACACACATTCAGAGTATAATACATAGATGACAGAAGGTGTTAAACAAACAGTGCTCATGCTCTGAGCAGTTTAACATTACATATACATGTCTCATGGCCCAAGCAAATCCCATCCTATACAGGAGTATCTGGGATTTAAAAAAAAAAAAACCAGAAAACATTCTATTCACCCCAACTACAGGAGAATTTGGTTTCAGCTACTAAAAAATGACAATTTTGTGGCATTAATTAAGTCAGATTCTGGGACCCTCCAAATCCTCATCCATCAAAAGATTCATGACATCAAAAGAATCATGACAGTAAAGTTCCTCCAAGCCCTAACATTCTACTGTTTTACTTAATGGATGCCATTGATAGCGACAAAATAGATGAAGTTAAACAAACAAAATACAGCAGAACATAAAATATATAGTTATTTTTTAAGGTTATTTATTTACTTTTGAGAGAGAGAGAGAGAGAGTGGGGAAGGACAAAGAAAGAGAGGGAGACACAGAATCCGAAGGAGGCTCCAGGCTCTGAGCTGTCAGCACAGAGCCCAGCGCGGGGCTTGAACTCACAAACCGGAAGATCATGACCTGAAACTGGGAGATCATGACCTGAGCCGAAGTCAGATGTCTAACCGACTGAGCCACCCAGGCGCCCCATAAAATATATATTTAATACCTATGCTAAATATAAACAATAGGATCTTCCCGTCCAAAATATATTGATAGTAATTGATACAAATATATAGATTCAAATATGTATGACCAGTATCTAATTATATTCCATAAGCAATCTAGGGGAATGAATCAAACGTTTGCACATTTTATAATAAATGTAGTAAATCACCATCTGCAAAAGTGGTGAGGCTCATTAAAAATGCAAATTAAAATGACATTAATGTATCACTACCCACCTATTCAACTAGCAAAACCAAATGGACACGATAAAAGCCCAGCAAGGCTGTTGTGGAGAAATATGGTATTTAGTGACTGCATAATGTTCTGCTACACAAAAATAAAACCATAATTGGGGCGCCTGGGTGGCGCAGTCGGTTAAGCGTCCGACTTCAGCCAGGTCACGATCTCGCGGTCTGTGAGTTCGAGCCCCGCGTCAGGCTCTGGGCTGATGGCTCGGAGCCTGGAGCCTGTTTCTGATTCTGTGTCTCCCTCTCTCTGCCCCTCCCCCGTTCAGCTCTGTCTCTCTCTGTCCCAAAAATAAATAAAAAACGTTGAAAAAAAAAAAGTTTAAAAAAAAAAAATAAAAAAATAAATAAATAAAACCATAATCTCACCAGTTGCCTGTTTAAGTTGTTAACGCACAAGTCTTCCTGAAGAACATTCTGTAAATATGTATACGAGCTATGGAATTGTTCCTTTCATTAACAGATCATTCCACTTTGGGAAATATATTACAAAGAAGTAACAGAAATGAAGATAAAAAGTTTACAAAAATATTAATAACAGCATTTTTTATTAACAAAGGTTTGGACATAGCCCAAATGTTGCAGTCAAAAAAGAGCTCAGTAAAGAGGAGGAACAAAGTCTTTCAAAGAAGATTTGCTTATATCTTTGTTCAACAAACATCTGAGTGACTATTAGAAGGAGATAGAAGAATTTTTAAGAAGAGAATTACATCTAGTGTCATCCTTCATGGAACTCAAGCTCAGGAAGATAGATGTAATAATTACAGGCAATGTGTCTAAAGGGCTTACAATGTAGGAGGTACTATTTAAGTGCTTTAGCTGTATTAACTCTTACTATTCACAACAACCTGTGAGGTGGGTATTGCTATTATCCTTGAAGCACAATGATGAAATAACTTGCTCGACTATTCCAGTATAGAGAAATATCATTGTCTTTTAAATTAATCCCTACTCATTAGGCTCAGCTGGTAAGTAGCAGGGCTGGGGTTGAAATGGAGAGTGGGTAGCTGCAGAGCAAGAACTCTGAACCCCTGCACAAAATACCATAGCCCTTTTGTACAGAAATAATGGAGAGATAAGTGGCAGTAGGTGCAAAGTACCACAAGAGCACTAAGAATGAAGCTGTGCACTTGGCGGGGGTGGAGGATGGAGGGCAGACCAAAGGTGGTGGGGGGGGAGATCAGGGAGGTCAGAATATGGGAAAGTGGGCAGAGGCAAGTGGACTGTGCAAGGGGCTGCTCGCTGTTTAGATTTTACCCTGCAGATGACGTGCAGGGCCTGAAGGATGAGAGAGTGGGAGTGGGAGGGTGAGACCAGGGAGGTTTCTGCAGCCGCCCAAGGGAAAGGAAAGGCGGATTTGCACAGAGGCAGTGTCAGTGAGGATGAAGAAGAGGGACCAAGTGATGACCGGCCGGGCCCTGCCACTACGCAGAAATGTGTTTATGGAATAAGTGGGCTGGGGAGAGGGAAGGGAGCAAAGAGCATGGAATGGCATATTAGATACTGATCTCTTCTGAAAGTGTGTAGGCATACATACTGAACTCCAAGGGTGCAACCAGGGGGAGAGGATGAACCCAGATTGAGGGCTCGCCATGTCCTGAACTAGGTTCTTCATGGGTGTGACCTCATTCAGTGCTTCCAACCCTGCCAGCAGGCATCATTATTCCCATTTTACCAGCAGGTACACTGAGGTCCCCAGAACTTTGATGAGCTGCCTTAGATGTGGCTTGTCTGTGGTGGAGCTGGGGTGTGAGCCTTGGTCTGTATGATCCCAAGTTCCTGCTCTTGCTACAGTATCATGGAACCTTCCTCATTCTAGTAGAAAAGAGTATACCACATTCTTTTCCATGAAGTTTAGATCTGGACAACCCGAGGGAGAAATTCAAACCTGGAACACTAGCCTGGGAAAGATTAGCTAGGAATCATCTTTGATTCCTTCAAAGGAATCTCCTTAATCTCCCTTGTAAATCTTGCCCCACCAACTTCTGCCAAGTCCATCTCCAAAACAACTCTAGATGCTTCCTCCTCTTCATACCTGGTGCCATCACTGCAGGGTAGCCTGGGTCAGCCCAATCCTGCCCAGCCTGGTCTGATAGCAGTATGGCTGAATGGCACTGTATCCTGCTCTTTCTCTGACCAAACATTTTGAGAGGAAACTCTTCAAGACTTCTGAATGAAATTGCTTCCTAAATGCTCCTCCTGCTTCCACTCTTATTCCCCCACCTTCTGACTAATTAGGTCATGCCTCTGTTTTCAACCCTCCAGTGGCTCCCATCACATTTGGAATATGATCCTGGGTCCTCAATGTGGCTCGCTCTATCTGGCCCTTCTCTGCTTCTGTCCCTTCTTCTCAACCTCTCCACCAACTTGCTGTTCCCCATCTATGCCCATCATGTTTCCACCACAGGGCCCTTAGGTGGTGCTCCTATCAGCTAGAAATAGTCACCCCTCTGCAACCCACCATGAGATATGTACACAGTTCTCTCTCTCTCATTTTATTCAGATTGCTGCAGAGAAATCCTCCCTGACTGCCCTCTCTAAAGTAACATTCTTCTTTATCCCTCTTACCCTGCTTTATTTTTCATCATGACCCTTAGCAATGCCCACCCCCACCCACCGCCCCAACACACACACACTCCATCTCCTAAGGAACCAACTATCTTGGTTTGCCTAGGGGATTCCTGGACCAAGGGACTTTCGGTGCTGAAATCCAGAAAGTCCCAGGCAAACTAGGATTGACTGATCACTCTATACTACCCCTACCAGAATCTAAGCTTGATAAGGAAAGGACTTTTTGTTCTCTGCTCTACAGCCAGCACATAACACAGTGCCTGGCACACAGTAGGTGCTCAATAGATATTTATTGAACAGGTGAGTACATAAATAGTTTCCTTTTTCAAACAGCTTCAGGTTTAAAGTCTCCAGCCCAGCATTCCAGCTCCTTCTTGATGGCCCATCTTAATTACCCCATGCTGTTTCCGACTGCCACCTTGCTGCAACCCTTGCCACCAGTCTCCCCACACTTTTGCAAACTTCACCAGAAATGAGACCTCCACTGGCTCTTCTACCTGAGTCAGTCTTTTGGGTTATGTTTTATTTTTTGACTCCATACCAATGAAAAGTGGATGAGGGATGCATGGGACCCTATCAGAATTCCCCAGGGCATTGTTTCAAAATATGTACCCCTCCACTCCCAATCCTGAGGATTAAATTGGACTTCCTTGGTCGGAGGAGAGGAATCACACAGTGGTGTTTTGAAAAAGCTGCCCAGATGATCCTGACACCAAGAACACAGCCACTTTATTGGAAGGGGGCTGAACTAAACCCCATAATGCTTCCCGTCTGTTAACGTCCCTCAATTGCATCACCTCTGTAAAAGCCTTCCCTGACCTCATTGCCCTCTCCCTCTTTGGAATTCTAAAAGGCTTGGGATCTGGACCACACTCCTGAGACCTAGCCTGCAGGCCTGGCAGAAGAATATGGACATGTCAGTGTTGCTCATGGGAGCCCTCTCAGGTGTGTGAGGCAGGCGTTCCAACCTTCCCCTGGCTCTGGCTGAGAATGACCCCTCCTTCCTTTTTGTCCCTGAAGACTCCCACCCACAGTGAAATCACCCACCTTCTGCTCACTCCTAGCCTGCTGCAAGCTAATGGGCCCTGCCATCACAGCAGATCTAGGTCACCGACCCAGCCCATCCTTTCATTCACGTCTTCCTACTTCTCCCACAACAGTGTCCCAGAGCTGGTCGGTAACTAGCTCTGACCTTTACATCTCACCGGCTGGGTATTCCAAGCCTCTGAATCTTCATCCCCACATCTGTCACAGAAAATACTTACTTCACAGGATTTTCAGGGGGCTCAAATATAATGCCAGTAAAAATTCCCAGCACTAGGTACACTTAGACACCGCATCCAAAAGCCTTCTTTCTGACAAAGGAGCCATGCCTGTCTCCTGGGCATTGGGATCCTGGCTCTCCCAGCCAGTATGGGTTCTGTCTTAACAGAAGCATCACTATTAGAAGTATCCTAATGTTACCAGAATTTAGGATTTAGGCTTACTCAATCACATTCTCTGGACTGGAACATAAGGGGTCAGAGCAACCCTTTTTCTTTTTAGCAACTAGAAAGTCATTCTTTGAGCTGGTGGCGCTGTTTAAAACACATTGGGGCAGAAAACAGAAAATTGCTCTACTTATTCTTGACCAGGCTGCCCTGGAAGATGAGAGAATGAAAACTAAAATGAGAATTGGTGTGGAGGTACAGGGTTCTAGGTGATTCATGCACAGGAAAGCAGGGATGAAAAGAGTAGGTCCCTGCACAATGCAACTACTTCCAAGTGAAAATAAGAGCGAGAGAGAAAGGAGGGAGGGAAAGAAAGAAAGGAAGAGAGGCAGGGAGAGATAGGTAGCTCACCAGGCTAAGAACTGTAAGTTCCAGATTCAAGTTTTAGTTTTGTTATTAAGACAATGCAATCTAACCTTCCCAGATCTCAACTTCCTCAACCACAAAGTGAGCGAGATCAAAAGTAATAGTATCTTTTTTTAAAAGTTCCCAGCACATATGTTCACTCCCTTTTTCCCTTCTGCCCTTTCATTCCCTATCCTTTTGTTTGGAGCCAACTCCTTCCTGGCAACCAAACCCCCAGACTCTATGAACAGTCCTCAGTGTCCTCCCTGCTTATGGGATCAGAGGTGTCCCAGCCTCCTTCACTCTCCATGCTGCCAGTCCCACATTTAGGGCCTAGGTCTGCCTGTGAATTACAACTCAAACTGTCTTCATGCCTATTGCACAGGGGAGTGGAAAACACAGATAGATGTTTTCTGCCATGCCAAATTAGAATCCTCAATGGCTCTTCCCCATAAACTTTGTTATAATTGGTGGTTAGAGTCCGTATTACCATGGATACTTTCCTACGGTTACATTAAGGATTAAATTGATTTTGCAGACTGATCTGGGAATTTAACCACCATTTGTACCACAGTCTCTGTGGGAAAATATATTCTGTGTTCCAAACAATTGACCTTTTGGAGTTGATCCAGTTCCTACGTTGGGGACGGCCTGTACAATATTGTGTTACATTTTGGGTTTCGTTTTTGTGTCCTAGAATCAAAGACTTGTTAGAGCTGGAAGAAAGTTTTGCAGATCATTTATTAATGAACTAATTTTGTAGGTAATAAAGCCACGGTTCAGCGCGAGAGAGATTTGTCCCAGGTTATTCAGCTACTTTGGTCTCCACCTCCAAGCCAACGTCCAAATCATTTGGTGGTCATTCCCCCCACTTGTCAGTAAACCATTTCAAAGTTGGGAAGATCACGTCTTCAGCACAAAATCAAATATACTAAATGTTTCATAAATACTTAATTCGTTCATTATTCACTTTGCTTTCGGGGTCCATTCACTGTAAGATTTCTTTAAATAACAAGAACCATTATGACATTTTAATTAAGTATTTACAGTATTTGTAATAGACCGGATTTGGTTTCAGTCAAGATTTGAATAAGAATTCATAAATATTCTATTTAACCAGTGTTTCCTGCATAAAAGGACCTATCAGTGCTGCATCATTAATATTTTTCACAGCTCAGAGACACATTTGGGTTTAGTTTTAGGAGACACATGCCATTAATTTTAACAGTCTTAGGAGAGAGCTACTCATTTTGTAACTACAGTAGAAAGCTTAATAATGCTTTGTTTTATTTACCAAAACCAACTGACACAGACTTGTGAAATCATTCAGAAGTAAACCTTCTCCAACTGAAAAGGTGACTCATACATAATTTGGATTTGCTGTATGAGGAGAGCAGCCATCATTAGAAATAAAACATTTAAATTGTTTTATTTGGAAACAAATTTTCACATGTTGTATATTCTCCTTCACCGACAGACACATTTAGTTATTTCCTCATATATTGTTTCAATGAGCAGGATGGGAGAGCACCTAAAGAGAAACAATTTCATATATGCAGATGACATGGTTTTATTGTAACAAACTAGGAGTGACCTAAATAGACAGCTGGCCCTGTAATCTAATTACGAGAAAAATAAGGACCACAGGATCAACCCTTAAAAAATTAAATCATCATCCTTTGTGGTATCTGCCCATCCAACTGTCACTGCCTTATAGCTAACAGTTCTATATAGCATTTATTATTATTAATACTAATCCTAAAAATAATAATAGTAATAAATTACTAGGCATTTATTTTCAATCATTTTACCATGAAGGTTCTACCAGAAATTTCTCCTAAAAGACAATGCTCCACTGAGAGTTTGTATGTGTGTGTTAGGTGGTCAGAATTGGGAGGTGGGGCAGTTACTGGCCAAGGGCAGGGGAAGAGGCATTTGGTTATATCTGGCTTTATAATTTGGGGGGCTAAAATTCCTGAGGACATGCCTTATGACTTAGCTGGTAACTTTGGCACTTGGTTATTCTCTCATATGTGTATTGAAATGAAACCAAAACTAAATCTCAAAAAACAGTCTTGGCTCTGACCTGGTGTACCACCTCAGCCTGGCCGTGGATTGCAAGGGGCAGCTTCTGTGTCCTTGTGTGGTTTCTCAATACCCTTGAATTGAGCTGACCACAAAAGCCTATAGCATTTGATATACAGATGGCTGCCCTCAAGCTGTATCTAGTAAAATTTAGAACTTGCTGCCACTGTAGACTTATTAAAGACTTGATTAAGAGGAATTACATTTATGGAAGGACAGACCAATGAATGCCGATTCATTCATGTAGAAGCTATTTTGGATTAGTCAGGGCACAAAGAGTTGTACATCACTACCATAGCCTCCACATTTTGCCACCTAAACCTACTTAATTTCACATCTTATTGGCTATTGGCCAATATTGAATAGTATATAAAACATCTTTTTTTAAAGTCTATGCTGTGTTTACTAAAAGGAGTAATGAGGGTTCTGTTCACTATGTTCCAAAGTGCCTTGTTTGAGAACAAGCCACAGGGACATCTCAGCATAGTGATGGTTGGGGTCCTCTGAGCACTGGTCTGTCTTTATCTAATGGGCACTGATGGACTCCAGGCATTTTCTGTTTGGAAGAAACAGATAATACATGTATCATGATGTTATTAATACCCCAAATTATGATTCCCCACGTCCCTTGATATCAGGAAGTCCAAGTCCCCTCCACAGACATTTCTGGAATTACCCAAGGATATTGGCACGTGTAACCCAAACGTCTCCCTAAGCCCAGTGGTGTACTGGTAAAGGTTTAACAACCAGCAATATGGCAGGGGGGGAAAAAACCCTACAGATTCATAGCATTTGCTAATTTCCTTGCTGTAAATATTTCTGTGATGGCCAGTGTGATGTCACTGAACATGGAGTTGGAAAAGAGATGCATAGTAGCTTATCATTGTATGGTGTTTCCACCATATAGATACAGTAGATGTAAACAACCTCTAGAATATACATAATAGTAAAATGCAGCGAAATAAACAGGACATGATGAGTTTTGAGTAATCGTTACCTTTGTTTCTAGTAAAATTTATTCATTTGTAAGTCTATATAATTTAATTTTTAAATCATGGCTCTGTTTAACAACTGGCTTGCAGAATTCCTGAAAGTTTAACAACTGACTCTCAGGAGCCAGCAGCGTAAGATAGCTACAGCACACCATTATCTAAAGCCCCCACTGGGTTGGGAATCCCAGCTAATAGTTTGCCCTTTGGTCTGTGAGATTAACAATCTTGGTCTAACAAGAAGCAGGACCTCACCATGGTCCCTTTCCTGAGTCTTGCCTCATGTTCAGAAAGACTGAGAGGCAATTCCCTATAGGCAGCCAGGACCACTATGGGCCAGTCCTCTGCTCTGAAGTTTTCTGGTCTCCAGGTGTGGGTTCTCTACAGGGCTGCTATCCCCCCACAGTGCCTGGCCCAACGAACGTCTGTTACACCCTTGGCAGCCTCCTCGTGTCTTGCTTCTGAGCTGCTGACTTCCCTAACTGATGACCCCTACTCCACCAACAGGACAGACCTCGAGTCTCCTCAGTGCCCATATCTGCCAAGCAGGGCTTCTCTCTATTTGGTCCTCACCTACCTCTGAACCTCATGGTGGTTCCAACTGCCTCTGCTGTTACTGCCTGTAGGATTGTCTCCAGCAGCCTCCAGGTCTCCCCCTCCTACCTCTTCTTCTGTCCTCAATCTCTTATACACATTTTAAAGTTCAAATAAACTTTGCAAGCTGAGTTTCATGTAAATATGAAACTCATTTAACAAAGTAGGATATCATGGAAGTGAAGCATGATCCCAATTTCATAAAATAGGATATAGTCAGGTATATGATAGGAAAGATGTTATCTATAGCTGGTGAAATCATAGATGATTTTTATATTTTATCTTTGTTTTCAAAATTTCCTTCGGGGCGCCTGGGTGGCTCGGTCGGTTAAGCGTCCGACTTCGGCTCAGGTCACGATCTCACGGTCCGTGAGTTCGAGCCCCGCGTCGGGCTCTGTGCTGACAGCTCAGAGCCTGGAGCCTGTTTCCGATTCTGTGTCTCCCTCTCTCTCTGCTCCTCCCCCGTTCATGCTCTGTCTCTCTCTGTCTCAAAAATAAATAAATAAACGTTAAAAAAAAAAAAATTTCCTTCAATAAATACATTTTATTCCGGGGACAAAAGAGGGGACTACTTTAATGGCAAATCTAACCTGTACTGATATGAAGCATAATGTCATCTTATTTATCTTATGTGATGTGAATATTCATATGATTTTCTTTTAGAAAAATACAATGTTTCAGATTATAGTGAGCTGCCTGTGAGTGAGCTTCTGGGGTGCTAAATAATATGTAGTATATGTACCAGTTAAACTTTAAAATCTGAGGAATTCTGAATCTGAACTCTTATGTAATTTTTTTGGAAGGAAATTCCACAGAAAAGTTGACTGGGCCCCTAGTGATATATAGCTCTTTCATTTTTATAATGGCCTTTTCTTTCCCAGGATTCCAAAGCACTAGAAAACCTAGAGAAGGGGATATCTGCAGGCAGTACTCAGGATCACTTTCCAATCCCTTCTGACTCCCACAACTCTGTTGAGACTGGCCTCTCGCTGCCCCACTTGTGGTGATTTCTCTATAGAAGCTTACTTTCTCCCTGTGCAATACAGTTTCCTTTGGGTGTCCCTTGTCTATTAAACATGTCTGCATGTATTTAAACCCTAATTGTGGACAGGGTTCAAAGCTTCATGGGATTCACGGGTTCCATGAAAGTTGGAAGATAAGCAGTCACTTACTTAATTGTTCCCAAGCATTCTGTTATTCTCAAAGAGTTTCATGGGAGAGATGTGGGGAAGTGGCATCCAAAACCACAGCTGGTGTATTTGAGTCCTAGTTCCACCTCAGCTAGAACACCTACTCCACTTGCAACTGATCTTTTCCCTGGTTGCTAAAAAGCTGAGAATCATATTTGTGGCCTATCCCTAGCAAACCAATAGTATCTTGCACCATGCATTTTGCATACAAAACTGCTGGCTTTATCTTATCTTTCCCACTTTTTTTTTTTTTGGTCCTATTTTTCTCTTTACTTACTTTTAATTTATCCTACTGCATGTATTTTCATAAGCTACCTTAAATCCCTTCTTTTGGAATAAAACAGGGTATAAATAAATGTTCTTTAACAGAACAAGAGTGTGATGAAGAGCCATTTCTTCACCCTAAAAGCCCCAACATGAACTGGCAATGAGCCTGTGAAAACTATTCAGGATCACCATTATTGCTTGTCACCTGTTCTATGCCCACTGTCGATATACAAGCTAAATCCTGAAATGGAGAAAAAGCTGGGGGGGGGGGGGGGGAAGGCACTAGGAAATCCTAGCTCTGTCAGTCATCTGGGCCATTATAAAGCACTCGATTGGACAATCGAGTTTCTACTCGATTGGTTTCTACTTTCCAAGTTTGTGAGATAGCACATGCATATTTAAGTCTCGGCTTAACATGTACTGTGATAACATTTCACAATTGCTAAGAATGCAGACACTGGCACTAGATTCCTGGGTTTGAATCCCAGATATGCTAGTTACTTGTGTGATTTGGGCCAACATAATTAATCATTCTGTACCTCAATTAATGCCATCTGCAAAGTAGAGATAATAATAGTTCTTACCTCATAGGGCTGGTTTAAGGATTAAATAAGATAATGTAGAACTCTTAAAACAGTGCCAGAGTACATACAGAAATCTCAATGTTGGCTAGTATTAGTGATAGGTGAGTGGAAGAAGCACTGCCTTGACCTCAGGATAGCACCTTGCCTGGGTTTCTGGACTAACACCTGAGGAATGAGTAGAGACCTTTGATCTGACCACTTTCTTAGAACAGGCCAAAAACTCTGGCTTGCCAGAGTATCTTTTTCGTGGCTACTCTCCCTCCTGCCTTTCTAGAGGTGAAATTATGTGGAAAGAACAGCTGGGCAACCAACCTTTCTGAACTTCCGTCTTTCTCTGTCTCTTCTACGTGACAGACATTTGGTGGGTCTACCCTGTAGAAGCTTACAGTCGAGTGTAGGAGACAAATGCATAAACAATCACAAGGCAGGATGATTAATATAACGGAGGTCTGGACAAAAAAAGCACTGAGATAAAATGGTATGCATAGAGTGAATAAAGATGTAAGATGTGTGGATGTACTACACAGAAGGCAGAGAGCGGTACCCACGTTGAAATAGTATTGCTGACCTTTCCAGAGCCCACTTTAACGTATTTCATCCAGGGACACTTGGGCAACTACTAGCCTTGTGGAATGATGGGGTAGAAAATCCCTCGTTTGCAATGTCAAACTTTTCCATCAAAGTAACTCAACCCCTTCTTGCTTCCCAAACGCGCAAACCTGGGTTTCAAACGTGGATAATGTAGTCCACGTTTCCCGATTAACGGAAACATGAGGAATTGCTTGCAAAACTAGGGAAGGAAGACAAGAAAATAAAAAAGAGGCGGGAAGGGCACAACAACGCGGTGTGCACAGGGCCCCTGCCAGGGCAGCTGAACAGCGGGAAGGTCAGCCGCTGCCCACGCTCGTTCTGCCTAATGGGAGCTTCCCCAGCGCGGCGAGCCCCGCAAGCCTCGGGGCGCCTGCGCCGCCGTGGCGATTCGGCGCAGTGGAAGTGGCGAGTGAGGGCGACGCACCTGCGCGAAAGCAGCAGCGGCGGCAGCGGCGGGAGAACGGAGTCCAGTGCGATTGCGCAAAAGCCAGGGCTGTGGTGGGGGCCGCGGAGGCGTGCGCCGTGCGCCTGCGCGGAGGGTTGCGTGGCGCGGTGGCGGGGAAGGGTGGTGTGCTGTAAGTGGAGCTGCGGGTGGGGCCGTCGGCGGCGCTGGTGAGCTTTGCGGAGTTGGGCGGTGCCGAGGAGGAGGAGGTGGCGGCTGGGTCTGACGCGGCCCGGTTCTTGGGGGCTCCGCTTGTTTATTTATTTATTTATCGTGTGGGCCTCCGAGTGTACGCGTGCTCCACTACTTGGTGGGGAGGGGGTGGGGGGAGGGCCCGGGGAAAAGAGGGAGTTGGAACCGGGGTCGAAACGCCGCGTTACTTGTAGGTGAGGGAGCGCCGAGCCGTCGCCGCAGCCTCCGCCGCCGTGAAGCCCTTGTTCCCGCTGCTGGGAAGGAGCGTCTGGTGCCGACAAGATGGCGGACGGGGAGCTGAACGTGGACAGTCTCATCACCCGACTGCTGGAGGGTGAGTGCGGGGCCCGGCCTGCCGCAAGGAGGGGGCGCCCCCTTCAGCCCTCATTTCCCCTCGCCGCCGAACCCGAGGGGACCCCCGTTTCCGCCCCGCAGCGGCTGCGGAGGAGGGGGGCGAAGAGGCTGCTTGGCCGGGGGGGAGCGGCCTCCGGGAACACGGTCGGCAGGAGGCAATTCGAGAGGGGCTGTCCCCGCGGGCGGCCCGGCGGGCAATGTCCCCGCGAACCCTCAGGGACCGTCATGGCATCGCGCTGGCCGGGGGCTACGAGGAGCCCAAGGGTGCTGGGTGACCCTTCCCAAGGAGGGTGCGAGGATGCGAGTTTCTGTGCATTGTATGTCCGTGGAACGTGTATTTCTTCTCTGTTCTCTTTGTGCATTGCCCTTGGCTGCCTCCGATTCTTGTTCCGGGAGTGAATTTTATAAAAATCTTCTCATTGAGACAATTGTTGGACCTCTTTTGCATTTTTGCATGATGCTGTAGGACGAACTCTGTTTAAGGAGGGGATAACATTAGCGGGAGTTGAGTACCTCCTATTTATTATTTAGGTTAAAAAAAAATAGTAAAACAGAAGTCTTTGACTCGAGCTGAAGATGCACTCAAGAAAGAATATGTAGACACGTTTGCTGACGGGATCGGCTTTCGGGTTTGAGAATTTAACAGGCTTGAGCAGGATTTAATTTCTGCACAAACTTAGGTCTACTTTATTGTAAAAGCCTCTCGTGTGTGAAAGGTATTTACAAGTCTTCACTGCTTTTGAAGTTTCCTGGTCCTTCTGTTTTTATTGAACAGTTTTATGTTGGGGTGGGGGATAGAGGGAATGGGAAAGAGATGGAGAGACCAGGCTATTATTCACACTTAATCGCAGTCTTGTGGCAGTGAATCCCTTTACCCTAAAATTTGCCTCACCACTAATTGCTTTGTGAGTGTGTAGAAAAGATACTAAGCCTTCAAAAAATTTTAGCCTTTTCTGTTGGAAATCGTTAGAGTGCATATGCACTAACTTACTTGCTTTCAGGTTACCTGAAGGTAACTTGACAACAGCGAAGCGCGGTATATTCTTACATTTGGAAAATCATCAAAGAAAATTGTATTCCTGGGGGTGAGGGGCCGGCTAGTTCCTTTTTTCAGTCTGTGTGTTGGTTTCTCGTCAGTTCTGTATGTGCCCGTTGTGTAACAAACTACAGTTTATTTGCTCCAGATGTGAAAGCCTTCCAGCAGTCTTAAGACTGGATAGGAAAGTTTTACCAGGAACTCTTACTTACCTTTTCTTTTACTATCGAGTTATTCTTGGGAGGCCCCCTGGTGCCTGTAGTCCGTGTTCACTGCTTAAGTCTTGGACTTTTAACAGATGTGGACATCTTGCTGGGTCTACGAGATACTTGCTTTGGAAAAAATTTTGTTGTGTGATTGTGCATTATTCTAAGAGGGTAGTATAGCTACTTAAACATTTTAATGTCTTGATAACTTTTGGGGGAATCTGGGCCCCGCTTTCTTACACATTTTAAACTTGAGTTTGTAAATTTAAGTATTTTAAAAATCTGATGTTTGTATTTCAACTTCTTCACTTATATTTTTCATGTACTTACATACTTGTATACTTTGTAGGCATAAAACAGTAGATTTTGTGTTTTAAAATGTTTGATCTGGGACCTTTTAAATCAGATGCACTTTTTTAGGATACTTAAGAAACTTCACTAGTGGATTGTTCGAGTTTATTGGAAAAAAGATACGGAGGGAAAAATAGGCTGAGGGATTCCATTAGTTTTGTGAATTCAGATTTAATATTTGGTGCTGGCTTTGAACAACCTCCCCCTCCCCCTGCCTGTGTGTGTGTGTGTGTGTGTGTGTGAGAGAGAGAGAGAGAGAGAGAGAGAGAAATAGTCTAGACATTTTCCCCTTTTAATATTGATCTCCTTTATGCCAATCACCAGGAATCCAAAGATAAAACACAATCTCTTCACCCAGGGAGCTTCCAGGCTAAAGTGATTTCTGGGCTTTTGCGACCTCTGTCTATATTCAGCACACTACCATCAGTAAAAGAGTTTCATTACTTGCTTCTCAATCCTGGGAAGTATATTTAGTTTGACAGTCCCTCCTTGGAATTCTTAAATTCTGCAGGCTCCTTCTCTTTTCCTCTTCCAAAATCTATACCTGTTCAAAGACATCCAGAACAGACGTATTTTTTTTTTTTGTCTGCCTTTGTTTTCAGTGATGTTACTTGCTCATTAAAGTTCGTTTAGATTCAAGTGATGGTGTTTTGTAAAGCTGCCTAGCAAAATAGCTGCAGTAGGTGTTTTGGTTTTTTTTAGTATTAAATGAACATATAAGTGGGACGCCTGGGTGGCTCAGTCACTTGGGCGTCCAACTTTGGCTCAGGTCATGATCTTGTGGTTGGTGAGTTCGAGCCCCACGTCAGGCTCTGTGCTGACAGCTTGGAGCCTGGAGTCTGTTTAAGATTCTGTGTCTACCTCTCTCTCTGCCCCTCCCCCGCTTGTACTCTGTCTCTCTCTCTCAAAAATAAATAAACATTTTTAAAAAATTAAAAAAAATAAATGAATATATAAGATAAAACTTAGAATGTCTCCACATGGGAAAAATCAGCAGAACTTCATCTTATTTTAAAACGTTGATTGTTGGGGCGCCTGGGTGGCTTGGTCGGTTGGGCGTCCGACTTCGGCTCAGGTCATGATCTCACAGTCCGTGAGTTCGAGCCCTGCGTCGGGCTCTGTGCTGACCGCTCAGAGCCTGGAACCTGTTTCAGATTCTGTGTCTCCCTCTCTCTCTGCCCCTCCCCTGTTCATGCTCTGTCTCTCTCTGTCTCAAAAATAAATAAACGTTAAAAAAAAAAATAAAACGTTTATTGTAATTCCAAGGCATGCTCTTGATTTCTTTTTTATTATATCAAATTGCCAGTGGGCTGTAACACGTTTGGTAACCATATTTTATAAGTTGCTTTTGTGTTTTTTTCTTTTTTGAGTGGGCATATCATTGATGTAATATTTTCAAAGTGCCTTCAGAACAATTTAAAATTTTCTGTTATTTAATGCAAACCATATACTAATTTCTTATTTGAATAGTGCGTATTCCTCCAGTATATTGGGTTAAGTTTTACTTAGAACTAAAAGCCAAGGACGCCTGTGATTCTATCCCCTGTAGTGAACCCTGTTACCACATTCTCGTGGCTTATAATAATGCTCTTGACTGATTGTTTAAATCTAGTTCCTGTGGGTGTCCTGGAAAACCCAGTGAAAGCTTTTTACTTTGATCATTAGTTCCAAAAGGAGTTAGGGTGCAGTAGGAATATAGCATAATCACCTGGCAAACGTTGTTCAAATTATAAATGTTGAGTTTATGTTGGGAGGAGGTGAAATAGAATGAGTAGTTGGATCTGTTTGGAAAGAGGATAGGGTGAAAAACTGCTTCCCACTAGCTGTTCCCAACCAGACTTTATCCAAGTGTCTAAAAACTGGGCTGTACCGGATGATAATTAACACATGCCTATTATGTAGATCCTATATTTTGTTATGTTTATCATATATATCTGTGTGTATGTATATATCTCTGAATTTGTGGAACTTCTGTGATCATTTCCGTTCTTGTGGGTTATGTATTCTAAAGATTTAGTCAGGCTGAGACAGACTAAGCAAATAGGAAGCTTTGTTTGTGTCCTTTTGAAAGTTAAAAAAATGGAATGGACTTGAAAAATTAAATAGATTAATAAAAGCACATTAAAATCCTCTTTAAATAAAAGTTTTATTGAGATATAATTCACATACTATGTAATTCACTTACTTCAAGTGTATAATCCGATGATTTTTAGTATATTTACAGAGTTGCCCACGCATCACCACAGTTTTAGAACATTTTCACCAACACAGCCCTGTTCCCATTAGCCAACACACTCCCTTTTTCCTTTCAGCCCTCCCCCAGCATTAGGCAACGACTGATCTTTGTATCTCTATGGATTTTGCCTGTGCTGGACATTTCATGTAAATGGAAACGTAATATATGGCCTCTTGTGATTGGCTTCTTCTAATGTTTAAAAATTCATCTATATTGTGTCATGTCTTAGTATTTCTTCCTTTTGTAGGTGAATAATACTCCATTGTATGAGTAGACCACATTTTATTATTCATTACTTGTCGGGCATTAGAGTTTCCCCTTTTTGGCTGTTGAGAATAATACTGCTGTAAACATTGGTGTACAAATTTTTGTGTGGGCATGTTTTTACTTCTCTTGAGTCTACAGCTAGGAATGGAATTGTTGGGTCATATGGTAAGTCTATATATGTTTGACCTTTTGAGGAACTGCCAGACTGTTTAAAGCCTTTTTTTCTCCAATTTAAATTGTTTAGTTGTGATCCAGAAGTCTAAAGGTTAGGCAGTTTGAAGGAAGTGCTTGTCTGCTTGTTCCTGGCAACCCCAACTTCTGCAGGAAAGTGTTGTTTATATATAGATCCAAGGCCAGGTTTGTTAGAAATGAGCAGGTTGAGGAGTAGGAAAGATCATCTGAGGGATACTTTTGCTCTTCCCTTGCTGCTTCCTAGATGAGAAGCTAGAGGATGCATAAAGGTGGTACATTTTTTAACTGATTCAGAGATTAGGTTTGTTTTCCTGTTAATTCGTTGTTCCAACAAGTGAGGGAAACATTGAAAGTTTAAAGTAGTGCAGAAGTGTTTTTTTTTTTTTTTTAAACGTTTATTTATTTTTGAGACAGAGAGGGACAGAGCATGAACAGGGGAGGGGCAGAGAGAGAGGGAGTCACAGAATCTGAAACAGGCTCCAGGCTCTGAGCTGTCAGCACAGAGCCCGACGTGGGGCTCGAACTCACGGACCGTGAGATCATGACCTGAGCCGAAGTTGGACGCTCAACCGACCAAGCCACCCAGGCGCCCCAGAAGTGTTTTTATTTTGTTATTTAAATGCAAAGCTGAAGCTTTTCTGGTAAATCTCTAAATCCAAGATTAAAATTCATTGGGATTTAGAAATCTATTTGCATTTGAGTCTAGAGACAGGATTATATTTTAAGATTTAGGGTTAACAGGAAGATAACAAATTATATCTAGCAGGCTTTTTTCTCTATTGCTTTCCATATTTACTATTTTAACAGTATTCATTCCAATGGCACGTATTCTCAGTTCTAACAGAGGTAAAATAATATAAGTATATAAGAATGTCAAAATATTTAGAAATAATAATTGAAATCTCATTAAGTATTTCTGAAACAAAAGTTATTCTGGAAGAGTTGGGATATGGGGATGCAAAGAGAAGAAATGGTTTGTAAATGAGGTAGGTTTAGGAGTGATGTGGTGGAGGATGGGAATTCCCAGTTGAGTTTTCTAGGATTTAATTTTTAGTGGATACAAATTTATACCCTCAAGCAGCAATCCCTGCCCTTCTAGCAGCTGTATATAGCCATTCCAAGGCTTATTTTTCCTGGAAAGATAGAGGGTCAGTGAATATAGGAAGGAGAAAGCGATCAGGGACACATCTCTTTCTTGTACACCCTCTATGTCTCCCCAAGATTGAATTGGATTACCTTCGAAGCCTTGGTTACTGGTAGGTGAAATGCAGTTTTTTTACACTCTATTCTCTGAAATACACCATATGACATCTGTTAGATAAAATTGAAAATGCCTTAATGGAAATAGTCTTCATTACATAGAGGTAAAGGACTAAAAATGCAGAAACTCATTCTGAAGTTTAGCAAGTATAAAAAACCACTAGCCAGTCTTTTCCTAGTGTTGGAGGAATTCAGTCCCTGGTCTAGGTGGGTTCTTGTAATACAGTAGAAAAAGTAGTAGAAGGACAGTGGCAGTTGTCCTTTATCCTGCTTCTGCTCTACTCATGTAGCAGAGTGATTTATGAGGGTGTATATACGTAACTTTCCTGAAAATTCCTGGCCTCTCTCTCCCTTCCCAAATTTACCTGCAAGAACAAGTAAGAGTTACTTATGTAATAGTGGAAACATGGCCTTTGGGTCCTGATAATGTGCCCACACTGTGTAATTTGGAGGTGACACAGTTTATTTCACCATAAAAGAATTTTATCCCCAGAATCTTCATCAGAATATCACTAAGTTCCAGTCTAGTCAATTACAGATTCACAGAAGCATTTTCTTGCTTTGAGTATTTGTTTAATAACACCATTTTAACTTTTCCTCTAATTTTACCTCCTCTATTTTTAAGATTTAGAGAAATCAAAAGTTACTTTTCATAATAAAAGGAGTTTAATAAGGACATCTATTATGTAGCTTTCTTTAATATTATAATTCACGGTTATAATGACTTCTATAAATTGGGAAGGAATCTTCATAGGTGTTTGTTCGTAGGTATCTCTGTTGTTTGAATATTTGTCAAATAATTGAACCAAAGTAGTGAGAGAAAATGACCAGCCTTCTGAGGAGATCTAAGTTTACACAGTGATAGAAAGGAATGTGTTTTTTGAACTTAACTGCAGTAATTATGCTAATCAGATGTTTACTCAGTTGTGTATTTACTCAAGATATATCTGTAAGTATTGTTACAGTGGGAGGCGATGTTTATGCTGGTTTAGGATACACGTTCTGCATGTATTTTAATTTCAGCTCTGCCTCTGTTCTGCATATTGGGGATGATAGTGTCTATTTCATAATGTATCTGTAAAGACTAAACAGATAAAACCCTTTGATACATAATAAAAGCTCAGAAGATGTTAGCTGTTGTTACTCTTTCTGTTTGGTATAAACCTGAACTGAGAAATAGGCAATAGAAGACTTTTTATGCTGCTGAGCCCTGAACCCTTCCTGTAGTAATTATTGAGAAGGCCATTCCTTATGAGGATCTAACATGTATTGTGTCCTCCACATTGTGTTATTGCATGCAACCACTCTTTTCATATATGTGTATGTATGTGTAAAACATTTTGTTCCTATTTCCATCATCCGCAGTTTGTAATCTGGTTTGACATAGTGTTGGTGCTGAAGGGCAGAGACAATTTTAGGCAGAATAAGATGGTGAAAAGTAAGTTAAAGAAATTTGTTGTATGCCTTCTTTTGGCTGGGGACTAGAGCAGTGGATTTCAAACTTTTTGACTCTTGGGACCACTTTATATACTCCTAAAAAAGAATAGAGGACAAGAGCTTTTATTTATGTGATTTATTAGTACTGTGTTAGAGATTAAAACAGAATTTTAAAATATCTTTTTTTAATTCATTTAAAATAATGGTCCATTGCATGCCAGCATAAATAATGTTTTCTAAAACAAGAAATATAGTGATAAGTAAACCTCTTTAATGTCTGGTTTTGTAGAAGTTAATCATATAACATATAGTTGGAAAGTGAAGGAGTATTTTATTAGTCTTTTTAGATAATTGTGGATATTCTTTAATGTTGTGTTTATTCTTTAGTGATATTCTTTAATGTTGTACTAATCAACAAGTGGTAATTTCTTGAAGGTTAGTTGTAATGTGGAATCAGAAATATCTGAGTTTTTTTGTTCCTTTACATTAAAATCCATTGATCCGTCTTACACTTAAAAAAAAAAATTGTTTTAACACTTACTCATTTTTGAGAGACAGAGTGCAAGCGGGGGAGAACAGAGAGAGAGAGAGAGAAAGAGGGAGACACAGAATCTGCAGCAATCTCCCGGCTCTGAGCTGTCAGCACAGAGCCCGATGGGGGGCTTGAACTCACGAGCCGTGAGATCATGACCTGAGCCGAAGTCGGACGCTTAACTGACTGAGCCACCCAGGCGCCCCTGTCTTACACTTAAATGGTTCTTATACATTCTTTATAACATGCATTGGTCATTTGGAAAATATCAGTTACATCGAGTTATGCAAATGTTCTAATGTTGACACATCTTACACAATATCAAAAAATCATATTTGTTGATATAACAAGGTATCAGAAGAGTCTTTAAGTATGGAAGAAGCTGTCAGATTCGTGGTGCTGGATACAAAGTTTCCAAAATTTTAATTTTCACTTGAAAGGTTGATTTTTATCATTAGCAACAAATGCTGTCAGTTGTTTTCTTTGAAACGACACAGCCTCACTTTGTTCATTTTCAAGAGTATCTGTGAAATCTAAGTGTAAATAGCTATAGTTTGTCAGCTACGCTTTCCAGTAAAAAAGATGTTCTGTGAAAAATGGCTAGATCCGCTTGGAGCTAAAACTGTCACTCGAGTGCTTTTCTTGAACACAGCCATTGTGCTTTGGTATGTAGCAGAAATGCCTAATGGATACTTTTCATTTCATTATACAGAATATTAAAAAGATGTATATTCAATGGTGGAGATTTAATAAAATTGATAGTTTTTACTACTTGAGGGCATTCTTAAGTGAAACTGGACTTCTTTGTGTTTCACTGTAAATGCATGGCAGTGAATACCACCAGTACATTTTGGCACCACTGATTTTGTTTTGTGCTAAGGTGCTAGCAGTTTTGCCCACCATTGGCTTCTGTGTCATGCAGATGTCAACATAGTGAAAAAGGGGATCCCGCTTGGAGAACCATAGAGCTAGGGCGCTCTTCCTCTGTTCTGAAACATCTGGCTCTCAGCTATATCTGCTACTTCTTTTTTCTTTGCTTATCATTTGTTTACTGGTATATCTGGAATCACTTTTTAATTTATGACTCTTCACAGGCCCCTTTGAGAATTCATGAAAGCCATAGGCCTTTTCAGAAAAATACGTATGTTCATATATATACACAGTATTACAGTTTGAGGTATTATACAGAGCTTCTGAAGGCCACGTTAATCATTCCTATCAGGCAGACTTAAGATAAATTGAAATTGTGACAGCTGCCTAATTCTTTCACTTGAAACCAAAATTCCACATTTTAACCACTTGTAAAAATTTTACCGTTTTTACTTTTTGTGGCTTAAAGGGAGACTTACATGCTAAATAGGGAGAAATAGCCACTTCATCCTACCGAAAAAAACCAGGAAATTTAGCAAGTCTGGATTGAAGTTAACTTTGCTATTGATTAATTTGTAACCATGAGTGAATTTTGGGGGGGTGTAGAGTGAATTAAGATATTAAAGGTTATGGAAGATTCCTAAGATTTCATGGGGCGGATATGATAGATAGTAATGGGGTTGGTTTTTTCTTGACATCCTTTCTGTTTTAGAGAAGGCAGTTATTGTGAGAACTTGCCGGAGAAAATAGCAGATGGTTATTGAAAGATAAAATTTAATATACACACAATACACATAAAAACACATATATCACACACCATTTGTATTTTTTTTAAGTGTATTTATTTTGAGAGAGAGCACAAGGAGAGGAGGGGCAGAGAGAGAGGGAGAGAGAGAATCCCAAGCAGGCTCCGCACTGTCAGTGCAGAGCCCAACATGGGGCTTGAACCCATGAACCATGAGATCATGATCCGTGCCAAAGTCAAGAGTTGGCTGCTTCACTGACTGAGGCACCCTGGCGCCCAACACCATTTGTGATTTAAAAGACAAACCTGCATTGAAAAGGTTTTTTACATGAATATGAAATTTGAAATATAATGATTAAGTGCAATTTGTGTATCTTCTTTTGACATCAGATAACATTTTGTTTAATTGAGGTTCAGAGTTAGTGTTCTGTGTCATCAAAATTGATTGCAAGTGTTCATCTGTTAATGCTGATCTGTAATGAGATCTGTATTTCATCTTGGAAGGTATCTTTTAACATGGATAGGTATTGCCAAATACTGCTATCAGTCCACAAGAATGTGATTTTAGTTAATGATTTTAGTTATCATTTGGAAGGTATTTATAGACTTCTTCTAGTTCTCTCCTAATATTTGCCTTTTATTATGTTATCACAGCACACAAATCAGTTCCAATCAAGGGCAAAGTGGAAGCTCTTCACCTACACAGTTAAATAGATTTTGGTATAGTGTGCACTAGCACTGACGTCTGAAGAGTTCTGTTGGAACTGTGATTTGAGCTTAGAAAATATATTTAATGCAAATCTGTGAGGAAATGAAGATCTTGTTTTAACTTTGACGGCACTGGGAGTGTATAAAGCAGCTTTGACATTTGCTTGTGAATTCAAGCATCGTTAGTAGTCATAATGACTTACCACAGTATACGTTTCACATATAAATATTTTTTTGCCTTACAATTTTAGATTCAATCATTAAGAAACATTATCAGGTTTGCAACAAAATCTAGTTTATTAAACTACCCATAATAGTGATAGTGATTGTTGTCATTCAGAAAAATTTCAGTATTGGCCCTGAGCTCAAAAAAATCACAATAAAACTATCACTACTAGGCCATTGAACTGCTGTGTAGTAGAGCAATTTGAGACATTCAGCTTTTATTTCTGACAAATACTCACGGAACTGACAATAGTTCATGAGTGCTAATGATGTGCACTATTGATTACTGCTGAGCCAACAATACATGGTAAAGTATCTTTCTACTGAGTAATTGCACCATACACTATAAACACCTTAAATGTTCACAAGTTTGTAAAATTGCCCAAGTAGGGTTTTTTTGTGCTCCATGTATATTTTTACCACCGTTTTTTCTTTTGTTTTTCTCAGCTTCTTGAAAATATTTTTGATAGCTAATTCAAGGCTAACTCTTCAGTCACTCAATTGGCTCCTTAAATAAGGCAACAGTTAGGTATTGGTAGTATCTGTGAAGTCACGAATAGCCAAGGAAAACCACTTGAAATCATTTGGTTTTGTTTTTGTTTTTTAAAACATTTATTCATTTTTGAGAGAGACAGCATGAATGGGGGAGGGGCCGAGCGAGAGGGAGACATAGAATCTGAAGCAGGCTCCAGGCTGTGAGCGGTCTGCCCAGAGCCCTGATACAGGGCTCAAACTCACAGGCCACTAGATAATGACCTGAGCTGAAGTTGGAAGCTTAACTGACAGAGCCATCCAGATGCCCTCATTTTTTATTGTTTTTTTTTTAATTGTTGTTGTCGTTTTAATGTTTATTTATTTTGAGAGAGCGAGAGCACTCGTGCACGAGTGCAAGCTGGGAGGGGCAGAGAGAAGAGAGGGAGAGAGAGAATCTCAGGCGGGCTCCACACTGTCAGTTCACAGAGCCCAGTGTGGGGCTGTCATTCGCAAACTGAGTGAGATCATGACCTGAGCAGAAGTTGGATACTTAAACAGCTGAGCCACCTAGGTGTTCCTCATTTGTTTTTTTAACTGATGATTGGTTAATACTGCTCCCGTTGTCTTCGATGCTTCAAGAACTGTTTTTACAGAAAGGGTAATAGTCTTAAACAAGAATATTGTTTCAGGACCTATTTCTTTGGCTTTTCCAATCAAACATGATTTCAGGAACTCACCATTAGTACATGGCTTTCCTTGCTTGCTAACACAGTAGCCAGTTGGAAATTTAATTTTGGTTGCAGTCTCATTTTTATTTTTGTGAAGAAATTCTGCTGTGATGAGATTCCATTTAAAATGTTTAAATTGTCTTTGCTTTTGAGTGAAATAGGAATATTGTGATGATAGTGCTTAGCCTGGTAATGTGAACATATATTGTATTTTTTTTAAGCATAGCTATAATGTTATAAATAAAATGCTTAGCTGTCTAATTCAGTAACAGAATAATCCACACTCCACTGTGCTTTAAAAGTGCAACATTTGCATTCCATTTTTCCTGCGTGAAGAGTATGCGCTGTAATAAAAGTAAAAAAATGTTTTTAAATGTTGCAGAACAGCAACAAGCAGGAACTCAAGACACTGTTGAGTTATAACTGCATTTCTGTAATTCGTAGTACCATGAGAAGCAGTGTGAAATGATAGAGTGCCCTGTGTCTCTGTCACAATGAATCTGCTCTGCCATAGTATGGTGAAAGTGCCCATAGATGATACTTAATGGGGGTTGGGGGTGGGAGGAGAAAAGAAAAACATAACAAGTAAGAGTAGTTGTGTTTCCATAAAACAATTTATTTATGGATGCTGAAAACTTACATAATTTTTATGTGTCTCTTCCTCCCCGCCCCACCCCCCCATCATTTTTTAAAAAGTAAAAACTCACAAAACCAGGCATTGGGCCAAATTTGATTCATGTTTTCCGCCTTTTCTGATGTGGACATGCTTGCACAGAAAGATTCTCTTATCAGGAGTAGAAGACCTTTACCAGTCAGGACTGGTAAAAAATATGGGGTTAGGGCCCATAGTGTTTAGTCCTTGCAAGGTATTCCTCTAGTTTCTGTATGTAATCATCCAAATTTCTCCTCTGTGACCAAAAATCATATTTTGTGTCCTTTTCTGTATGTACTTGAGCAATGAACACAGGAAATTTTTGAGGGTTTTGATCCTTGAGGAAAAGGAAGCAGCAGTGAGCTCACCAATCACTCTGGCTTTTTTCCTGGAGGTATAGAGGAATAGATTCCAAACAAAGAGTGGAGTCTTCCTGGGCTCAAGAGGAGAGATGGAAGTCTGAGGCCATTAAAGCATTGAAACTTTCCAAAAGAGGAGAGAACCACATAGATTCTAACCCCAAAATCTGCAGTCAGGTCCCCCTTAAGTCATTGACTTCTAAGGTATACGTATACAAGAGAAGATTCTAAGAAACTCAGAAGAAAACAGTATCTGGAAAGCTAAAGATCTGAGCAGAGATTCCAGTATCACCCTAGTGCCAGAGGGGCAAAAGTTGAAGTTCAGACTGCCAAATTAGGGGGACTGTATTATAGTCTAAATTTTCCATTGATACTCCATCATGACCACTCCCTAAGATTGAGGGCAAAACTGAAGTAGACCAGCCCTCAAGAAAATGTAAGTCATTATTATTCTTACCACTGAAAGGAAACAATGCTGTCTGGAAGATGTCGTCTAGAGCTCATACAATTTCCATCCATAATCAGATATTTCATTCAGTGAAATGACCACAGGACATACTAATAGACTTAACTGACCAGAAATCAGAGGAAAAAAGGGAACAAATTCCCAGGTTATTCAGATATTAGAGTTATCACTGAGAGACTTTAAAATAACTGATTTAATGTGCTCAGGATAAATAAGAAATGATGGGAAATTTTATCAGAGTCCTGGAAACTTTACAACTAAAAAAGTGCATTCACTAACAATGAGAATTTGAGAGTTGGGCTTACTAGCACGGTAGAAACAGCGGCGTAGTAAAAGCTAGGAAAAAAGTGTTGTGTAGAAATTACGCAGTGCTGAGAAAAAAACAGAGGGGAAATAAAGAAAGCAGGAGACAGTGGAAAGGTTTAACATATATAATGGGAGTCCCAGAAAGAGAGGAGATACAGGATAGAGGAAATACTGACCAAGACTTCTCCAAAGGGAGAAAGATACCAAAAGATTAAAGAAGCTCCATGGATTCCAGGAAGGAAAAATACAAATAAAACTATATTGAAACCCATTGTGGACTTAACTGCTAAAAATGAAGAAAAAGAAAATCTTTGTTTTAATCTTTTTAATGTTTGTTTATTTTTGAGAGAGAGACAGCACGCGAGTTGGGGAGGGACAGAGAAGGGGGGGCATGGAATTGAGCTGTCAGCACAGAGCCTGATGTAGGGCTCAAACTCATGAACCATGAGATGATGACCTGAGTTGAAGTTGGCCTCTTAACTGACTTAGCCAACCAGGCACCCCAAAAGAGAAAATCTTAAAAGCTACCAGAGGAAACAAGTCATTACATGACCTTCAAGAGAACATTGATGGTTGATATATCACCTGAAACTACAGATGCCAGAAAACAATAGACTGTCCTTTTAAGGTGCTGAAAGAAAAGGAAGAATGCTAATCTAGAATTCTAAATCCAGTGAGCATATCCTTCAGAAGAGAAGGCAACGGATGCCTTCGTGATCTTGCGGTTCCTGAGTTCGAGCCACATGTCAGGCTCAGTGCTGACAGCTTGGAGCCTGGAGCCTGCCTGAGGCTCCAGGCTCCAATTTAGACTATAATACAGTCCCCCTAACTTGTCTCCGTCTCTGTCTCTTTCTCTCTCTGCCCCTCCCCGACTCACGCTCTTGTCCGTGTCTCTCTTTCTCTCTCTCTCTCTCTCTCAAAAATAAACATTAAAAAAAAATTTAAGTGAAACAAAATAAAAACACAAACAAGCTGAGAAAATTTACTGATACAGACCGGTACTGGAATTTTCTAGTAAAGTTCGTATTGAAAGAAAATGATTCCAGATAAAAGCACAGAACTGCAGAAGTAAATGAGCAACAATAAGGATAAATGTGTGTAATTATAAGTTAATGCTTTTTAAAACAATTATGGCTTGTAGGGTTTAAACTATGTGGAAGCAGTATATGACAACTGTAGAACAAAAGGCTAAAAAGTGCATTTGTTATTTCTAGAGTAACTACCAAAAGAAAAAGAATATATAACTAAAAAGATAACAGAGGAGAAAATGGAGTAATAAAAGATAATTGTTCCAAAGAAACACAAGAAAAGAGGAATAAAGGAATGAGGAACATGTGATACAAACAAAGCAAATGACAGGATTTGTCCATAATTATAGTAAATGTGAAAGGAGTAAACACTCAAGACAAAGTTCAGAAGACCTAACTATACTGTATACAAGGAACATATTTTAAATTTTTTTTTTTTTCAACGGTTTTTATTTATTTTTGGGACAGAGAGAGACATAGCATGAACGGGGGAGGGGCAGAGAGAGAGGGAGACACAGAATCGGAAACAGGCTCCAGGCTCCGAGCCATCAGCCCAGAGCCCGACGCGGGGCTCGAACTCACAGACCGCGAGATCGTGACCTGGCTGAAGTCGGACGCTTAACCGACTGCGCCACCCAGGCGCCCCAACATATTTTAAATTTTTTTTTTTTTTTAACGTTTATTTATTTTTGAGACAGAGAGAGAGAGACAGAGCATGAACGGGGGAGGAGCAGAGAGAGAGGGAGACACAGAATCGGAAGCAGGCTCCAGGCTCTGGGCCATCAGCCCAGAGCCCGACGCGGGGCTCGAACTCACGGACCGCGAGATCGTGACCTGGCTGAAGTCGGACGCTTAACCGACTGCGCCACCCAGGCGCCCCAATTAAATTTAAGGGCAAAGGTAGAGGAGTAAGCACCAGAATGGGAGAACTGCATCATACACACATTAACCAGAAGAAACCTGGTTGGATGTATACATCAGAAATAGTATATAAGGCAGGAAGTATCACTAGAGGTAAAGAAGGGCATTGCATAATGTTAAAAGGATGAATGCCACAGGAAGAGACAATAATCTTAAAATTTTTAGGTATCTAATATTATAGGTCTAAAACACAAAAAGGAAAACTTGATAGAACCAAAAGGTTAAAATAGACAAAACCACACTATATAGATTAACGTACCTTTCTCAGTAACTAATAGAACAAAGAAAAAATTAAGGATCTAGAAGATTTAAACAACACAGTAAATTTGACCTAAGTGACACACACAACACTTTACTCAACAACTACAGGATATACACACTTTTCAAATATGTATGGAACATTTACTAAAGTATGCAATATGCAGTACCAAAAAGCAATTCTCAGTAAATTTAAAAGAAATGAGATCTCAGGTTCTCTGATTTCAGTAATGATAAACTAGAAATCAATAGCATGTAACTAGAAAATTCTCAAATACTTAGAAATAAGCAGTGTACTTTTACATATTTTACTGCTACTGAAGAAATAGCAGTGAAAATTATAAAATGTGTTGACCTGAATAATAATAAAAATACATGTCAAACTTGTGCAATTGCAGCAAGAAGCAATGCTTACAGGGATATGTATAGCTTTAAAAATACATATGTTTCCGATTCTATGTCTCCCTCTCTCACTGCCCCTCCCCCGTTCATGCTCTGTCTCTCTCTGTCCCAAAAATAAATAAAAAACGTTGAAAAAAAAAATTAAAAATACATATAATATATATTGGTGGGGAGGGGGGGAAGGCTGAACATTAAATTTTTATTTCAGGACAGTAGAAGAATAAGGAAAGATATAATAAAGATGAGAGCCGAAATCAAATAAAAATCAAATGTATGATTTTTTAAAATGAAAATGTTGAAGCTTCTTCTCTGGGAAGACTCCAAATAACAGATGACACCAGTGCTGTGGGAGGGCCCAGGGACCCTGGAATGGGAGGCCATGGCGGCTTCCACAGAGGTTTCAGCAGCAGCATCTGGGGCCAGGGCCATAGCCGGGGTCAGAACAGGAGCTGTGGAGCTCACGGAGGCAAAGCCAAGGACAAGGCTGCCACTAGGCTGGGCCACCTGGTGGTCAACGACATGAAGATCAAGTCTAGAGGACACCTGTCTCCTCCCTGCCCATAAAAAGAATCTGAGATGATTGACTTCTTCCTGGGGTCATCCTTCAAGAATGAGGTTTTGAAGATTATACCTGTGCAAGAAGCAGATTCATGCTAGCCAGTGGACCAGGTTCAAAGCATTTGTTGTCATCAGAGATTACAGCGGGCACATCGGTCTGAGTGTTAAGTGCTCCAAGGAGGTAGCCACTGCCATCCATGGAGCCATCATTCTGGCCAAGTTTCTCATTGTCCCCAGGCAGTGAGGCTACTGGGGAAACAAGATTGGCAAGCCCATACTGTCCCATGCAAGGTGACTGGCTGTTGTGGCTTTGTGCTGGTGCTCCTCATCCCTGCTTCCAGAGGCACTGGCATTGTCTCAGCCCGTGCCCAAGAAGCTACTGGTGATAGCTGGTATTGATGATTGCTACACCTTGGCCAGGGGCTGCACTGCCACCCTGGGCAACTTCGCCAAGGCCACTTCTGATGCCATTTCCAAGGTTTAACATTTATCTCATCCCTGACCTTTGGAAAGAGACTGTGTTCGCCAAATCTCCTATCAAGAATTCACTGACCATTTCGTAAAGACCCACACCACAGTTTCCATGCAGAGGGCTCAGGCTCCACCTACGGCCACAATATAGTTTTATACAAGAAAAATAAAGTGAATTAAAATTGTTTAAAAAAGAAATTGTTGGTAAGATTAATAAAATTGATAATCCCCAGAAAGACTGATAATGTAAGAAATAGAAAACAAATTATCAAAAAAGATACAGGAGATGTGACTAGTAATGGAGACTAACGAGATGGAACAAACAAAAGCAATAATGTAATCCTGGCTGGGATTCTGTACTAGAGGAGAAGAATGTGCTATAAAGGACATGATTGAGACAATTATTAAAATTGTAGTATATTCTTCACATTAAAGATTTATATCCGTTAAATTCCCTGGATCTGATAATTTATACTGTGCTATCTTTTTTTTTTTTTTTTAAGTTTATTTATTTTGAGGGTGGGGAAGGGTAGAGAGAAAGAGAGAGAGAATCCCAAGCAGGCTCCATGTTGTCAACACAGAACCCGATGCGGAGCTCTGTCTCACAACTACGAAATCGTGACCTGAGGTGAAATGAAGAGTTGAACACTTAACCAACTGAGCCACCCAGAATACAGTCTGTTCTTAAATGGGTCAGAGAAAAGTTATGTATATGTATTTTAAAGGAAGTTAAGATTTTATAAATAACTTAGTGCTAATAACTTTTATAATTTAGATGAAAAACTAATCTTGACAATACTGATAAAAAGGAATAGAAAATCTGAATAGTCTTATGTATGTTAAAGAAAATGAATTTGTAGTTGGAATACTTCTCAAAAAAAATTCCAAGCCCATTTGGTTTTGCTGGTGACTTAAATATTTAAAAAAGAAATTAGGCCAAGTTTGTTGAAAGCAGAAAAAGAGAGAACACTTCCCAACTTGTTCTTTGAAGCCAGCACAACCCTAATACTTAAATCTGACAACTATCAAAGAAAGGCAATTACCGACCAGTATCGCTCATGAATATAGCCACAGAAATCATGAGCAAATTATTAGCAAATTGAATAAGAAAGATAAATGTCATAATGTGGTGGGGTTTATTCTAGGAATCCAAGGAACACTCAATCGATATAAATCATATTAACAGAATAAGGTGGAGGGGGATTATTATCTCAACGGATGAGATACAGTATTTAATAAATTTTAACATCCTTCATGATAAAAATTCTTAGCAAACTGAGTATGTACAAAACTATAGCTATCATAATGGTGGTGAGAAATATTGAATGCTTTTTTTTCTCTTAGTTCAGGAACAGGACAAGGAAAACCTTTAGCACACTTTTCTTCAGCATTGTCTTGGAGGTCCTAGTCAATTCAATGAAGAAGAAAAATAAAAGATACAAAGATTGGGAAAGAAGTAGTAAAAGTCTTCACAGATGATATGGTTGTATACTTGGTAAATCCGAAGGGATCGTCAAACTGTTAGACTAGGAAACAAAGTCACTATTCATAAATCAATTACACTTAACATCAAATAATTAGAAAATGAAATAAGAAAACACATTTACAAAGCAGCACCCCTTCAATTCAATTTAATGAAAATGTGCAGGACTGCCCCTTAAACACTACAAAACATTGGTGAGAGAAACACATGACAACTGAAATAAAAGAGATACCATGTTTATGGAAGACTGAAAATTACTAAGGTACATTCTCCCTGGATATATTAATTCCCAGTTAAAACTCCCACAAGCTGAGGCTGAGGAGAAATAGACAAGCCAATTTTAAAACATATTTGAAAATGCAAAAGGACCTAGATTAGCAAAGGCAATCTTAACAAAGTTGGAATGCTTATATTATGAGATAACTTTATAAAAAAAACAACAGTGGGGGCGTCTGGGTGACTCAGTCCGTTAAACATCCAAGTCTTGATATGGGTTCAGGTCAACTCAGGTGATCTCATGGTGGTGAAGTTGAGCCCCCCCACCACCACCACCATGCTGAGCGTGGAGCCTGCTTGGGATTCTCTCTCTCTTCACCCTCTCCCAGTTGTTCACATGCACACACATGGTGCGCGCACGCTCTGTCTCTGTCTCTCAAAATAAAGTTTCTTTTAAAAAGCTACAGTAATTAAGACAATGTAGTACTGCTGTAAAAATAAACAGATTAATGGACTATATGGAGTGTCCAGAAATGGATCCATTCATGTATGGTCAACCTGATTTTTCTACACATCTCCCCCTGCAGTTCTGTGGAGAAAGGATGGTCTTTACAATAAATAGTGCTAAATCAATGGATTATTGAATGAGATAGGCTAAAATAGTAAAGCGTCTAGAAGGAGACATAAGGAAATATGTTTAGAGGAGATAAACATTGCTGAACACAGTAACATGGATAGATTTCACAGAAGAATGAGCAAAAGAGTATGTATACTGTATATTTCTATTTATCCAGAATTCAATAACGAGTCAGATTAATCATACTGAAAGAAATAAAAATAGTAACCTTCGGCATTATTATTGAATGGTTGAGGGTGTAAAGGAGCCTTCAGGGTTGCTGGAAGTATTCTGTATCTTGATGTGAATGTGATTATTTAGGTGTATACATAGTTAAAATTTGGGGCACCTGGGTGGCTCAGTCGGTTAAGCCTCACACTTCGGCTCAGGTCATGATCTCACAGCTGGTGAGTTCAAGCCCTGCATCCAGTCTCTGTGCTGACACCTCAGAGCCTAGAGTCTGCTTTGGATTCTGTGACTCCCTCTCTCTGCCCCTCCCCCCCACCTCAATAAGAAATAAACATTAAAATTTTTAAATTTATTGAGTAAATGCCCATAATGTTAGTGTACTTTACTGTATATATGTGTGATACCTCAAAATATTTTCTAAACAGCAACAGCATGGTAGATATTTCCTATAATGGCGTATTTACCTGGTTTACAATTATTGGCTGCTAAATTTTTTTCTGGGAAACTTTTGACTAAGAATTTTTTTGTGGTAGTAGAGGGGGGAGTGTGTTGAGTTAGAAGACTGGTTCTAAATTCTTCTCTGCTGCTTTTTACTCATTCTAGTTTTATAAACCTGGGCTCCCTGATTTTCAAGTTTTTTAAATTTTTCTGTTGTTGTATAGTGTGGATAATAGCTTCCCTTTCTAATTCTTGGGACATCAAAAGGATTAAATGAGATGATTGATGTGAAATTGCTTTGCACCTAATGAATTATAAATTGTGCAGATTTTTAGTATCTTCATAATCTAGCTAGGTGCTTGTATCTAAGCTCATATACCCAAATTCTGGAACCCCTCACGGATATTGTGGCAGTGAACTAGTTCTTCTTTGTTAATAGGTTGCCTTGATTTACTCCCTGTTTTCAGATGACTGAGAAATTTGAAATGCTCTTGGATATTTGGGTGTACATACTGGCAGGAGTACATGAGGGAGCAGGACTTTTGAATTGACAAGACAGCTGAAATTGCCCTGAGCCATCTATCATCTTTTTCCAAATATTTGGATAATTTATTCCTAAGATTTGGTCATTTGTCAAATGCTTAACCTTTAGAAGAACGTTTAGTTTCTCTAACTGCATTTCATCAACTCTTAGAAGTGATTTGATTATGCAATGCTCCATTGTTTTATATGCCACTAAGAGGCAAAAAGCAACTGCCAATTAAAATTGTAAGAAATTATTGGGGCGCCTGGGTGGCGCAGTCGGTTAAGCGTCCGACTTCAGCCAGGTCACGATCTCGCGGTCCGTGAGTTCGAGCCCCGCGTCAGGCTCTGGGCTGATGGCTCGGAGCCTGGAGCCTGTTTCCGATTCTGTGTCTCCCTCTCTCTCTGCCCCTCCCCCGTTCATGCTCTGTCTCTCTCTGTCCCAAAAATAAATTTAAAAATGTTGAAAAAAAAAAAATTAAAAAAAAAAATAATAAAATAAAATTGTAAGAAATTATTGATTGCAAAGTATTTCTGAACTTAAAAATTAATTGGGGAAAACCATGCACCTTAAAAATCAATGATATTTCATGTGTGTTTTTGTTTTGGTAAATTTTTAGTTTTATGGATTAGCATGACTTCTAAATTGAAGCGTTTTTAGCTCTGTAAAAATATTAGTCAAAGTACACCGTAGTGTAACCTAAATTACTTGGGAGGTCGAAATTAAACACATAATTTACAGAGAAAATAAAACAAATATGAGATAAAATATTCACCACTGTAACTTAGATGCTTTAAATTGACATGTCAGAGTGACACACACTAGTTTTAATGATTGTCATCAAGTTACAACCAAGTGTTGGTAACTTAAAGTGTTTTATTACTACAGAATCATAACAAAAATTGTAGGAACTTTTCTAAGATCCAACTTTTGTTTGTGTTGTCCATTGCTGTTATCTTTAAATAATTATTTTTAGGTGAGTATTTGTCATCTGAAAGCAACAAGAGATCTTTAATCCTTCAAGAAAAATAACTTTTTCCCTTCAAGAAAGTAGACAGGTACTTGATGCACTGATGGTAAAACTGTATTTTGCAAATATCATTTCCCATGCAGTTAAGACTTAATGCCAAGATTAAGAATTTTACAGAGAATTGCATCTAAGCTAGTATTGTAGATACTTACTGGAAAATACAAGTAAGATGCCCTTTTTGGTCTTAGAAAAATCCACATATCCATGGGAAGTAGGTAATTGATGATTATGAGCTAGTACTAATGTAGAAGCTATGATAAAGTTCCTAAAATAAAAGCAGTTCTGATGATGTTTTGAATTTCAGGGGTGATCTTATTAACAGTCATATTTACTAAAGCACATTTCAACAGAGTCTGTCTTTTCTGTTACTTAGATATTACTATATTAATGTTACGTATACATGGATTGACTTTTGCATGTGGGGGCCTTTTTTTTTTTTTTTTTTTTTTAAACCTCTGAACCTGACAAAAGAAACATAGTCTTTAACAAGAAATGTGTGGACTTAATTGTAAATGGGAAATAGTAAGGGTATGTAGAGATACAGTCTGCTTTCTTTTTTTAAATACCTTCTCAGCCTTTGCTCTGTTGATGGGAATGCAAACTGGTGCAGCCGCTCTGGAAAACAGTGTGGAGATTCCTCAAAAAATTAAAAATAGAACTTCCCTACAACCCAGCAATAACACTAGTAGCAATTTATCCGAAGGCCAGAGGAGTGCTGATTCATAAGGGCACTTGTGCCCCAATTTTTATAGCCGCTCTTTCAACAGTAGACAAATCATGGAAAGAGCCCAAATGTACATCAACTGACGAATGGATAAAGAAGATGTGGTTTGTATATACAGAATGAATACTTGGCAAAAAAAAAAAAAAAAAAAAAAAATGAAATCCTGCCATTTGCAACAACATGGATGGAATTGGAGGGTATTCTGCTAAGTGAAATAAGTCAGTCAGAGAAAGACACATACGATGTTTTCACTCATAGGTGGAATTTGAGAAACTTAATAGAAGACCATAGGGGAAGGGAGGGGGAAAATTAGTTTAAGCAGAGAGGGAGGCAAACCCATAAGAGACTCTTAAATACAGAGAACAAACTGAGGGTTGATAGGGGAGGGGGCAGGAGAGAGGAGAAAATGGGTGACAGGCATTGAGGAGGGCACTTGTTGGGATGAGCACTGGGTGCTGTATATAAGTGATGAATCACAGGAATCTACCCCCCGAAACCAAGAGTATACTATATATGCTGTATGTTAGCTAACTTGACAATAAATAATATTTTTTAAAAAATAAAAAATAAATGTTTTTTCAGTTAAGATTAAATGGGATCAAGCAGTATATTTAGAGAGAAAGAGCCAATGGAGAAGGTAATGAGAGGAAATGATTTCAAGTTCAGTTCAATAGGGCAAATAAGAACTCCTCATGTACCATTCCTCCCTACTGTGTTCCAGAAGTTACTTATTAGTTGATAGATTTTATTGTTCATTCATAGGAAAAATGCTTTCCTCCATCTAAATAGCTTTTAGAGTTTTTCATATAGTGCCCTTGTGTGACATAATAATGCATTAAAATTTAATAGCTATCTGGAACCTTTTAAATTTTGTTTTGATTAGAAGTTGGAGGGTGGGGATTGTTAAAATTCTTAAGACTGTTCATAATTTTCCAGGGACATGTGTGAAACTAAATCACCTACTGACAGCCACTTTTTGTTTCATTTCCCTTTCTTCATAGCCACTGGTTCTTAATGATGCTATTTTGGCCTTTTCCTAAATGCAAGACTTTACTGAGAGAGTAGGCTATCCTCAAAGGTGCTGTTCCTAAAATCGTTTGGGTCCCTTGGGCTGCAAGGTTGGCCACTGGAAAGCACAAGGGACTGCATTTCTGTGGCAGCAGCCTTGAGGAGCATCATTAGAAACCAGCAACAATAAAGATAGAAAGGCAAAGATCACTAGAATAACCTTACTGTTAGCCATAGAACACTACAGGGTATCTGGTAGTTTGCTGTCTGTGTGACTTTCTGGACCTTCAAAATATGGGCATGACTTTTTTTTTTTTTTTTAAGGATTATTTATTTTATAGATACATTTTTAAAAACTGACCATTTTATTCATTGTCTAACAGTACGAGGATGTCGTCCAGGAAAGATTGTGCAGATGACTGAAGCAGAAGTTCGAGGCTTATGTATTAAGTCTCGGGAGATCTTTCTCAGCCAGCCTATTCTTTTGGAATTGGAAGCACCGCTGAAAATTTGTGGTATGTAATCGGGTAAAGTTGGAAACAGTCTATTTTGAATACCAGTTTTCCTCCCCTAATTAAATTGAAGGTGATCTAGAGAAAACATTTAAAAATTTTTGTATAAGAGAGATGGATAGGTTTGATAACATAAAATATAAAAATCAAAACTTTCATAAAATAGTAAGTTACAGACAATATTTTTAATATACATCAGATAACAAGATTGCTATTCACAGTTTTTAGTTCTTAGAAACAAGACAGACAATACAATAGAAAGACCTTTTTTTTAAGGCAGATTTTAGAAGAAATTCAAAGGGTCAATAAATGTAAGATCCTCAGCCTCACTGGTAATCAGTGAAATGCAATTTAAAAACAAATCCTAAACTCTAGACATGTCGGGAAAAAAAGTCAAAAACTGATAATCCACTGTTGTCAAGGATGTAGAGAAATGGGCATTTTGGTGTACCAGTTACAAACAAACTAAAGTTTCGGTGGCAATATGGCAATATCCATGGTGGCTTCTGGCCAAAAACAAAAATTTACAACCTTAGGTTGAGTGATCACATTGTTTTAGCCAGAAAAATTGTTGTACAAAAAGCGTTTATAGTTCACATAACAGTGGGAAGTGGTATAATTATCATTGGCTTTTGGTTTGATAACTGGTAGTGGCTGTTTGTGTGTATGACATAGCTTTACATGGACTTTGATGATGGACTTAATCATCATCTTTTGCTCAGTCAAGGACTATTTTTATATGTAAAAATTTTCACTGTCCTGCATGTTTCTTAGTGATCCACATTCATACCTTGTAATCTGCAGATGCTTAGTGTGTTCTTTACTTTTTCTCCTCTTTCTTGTGTTTATTAAGTCGTGTGCTTGGTGCTTCTTGGTACAGTATCTAGCAAGTAAAAGATATTAGCTAAGTAAATGTTTGTTGAATAAATTAATTTGCTTAGAATATCACCTTTAAGTAAGAGGTAATATGATATTTTGTGGAGTAGAGCCTGGCTGGCTCAGTTGGTAGAGCATGCAACTCTTAATCTCAGAGTTGTGAGTTCGAGTCCCAAGTTGGGTGTAGAGAGGACTTAAAAATAAAATCTGAAAAAGAAGAATTTTGTGGAAATGATCAGTCTCTTCTATGAATTTAAATGAAGCAAATGTAGTTACTTGTAACATTTTAAAATGATTCCAATTCTCTGCAAGATACTCTTTAAAATGCTTTGATACAGAAATAACTGGAGGGTAATAGAAATTAGTTATACTGAATATTTCTAAATTCTGGCTGTCTCACTCTTGGGTATAACAAAGTAATGTTAAACTACCAGATAATAAGAGCAACTGTAGTAGTTATCTGTTATATAACAGATTACTCCAAAACTTTATGGCTTAAAACAGCATGAATTTATCACCGCACTGTTTCTATGAGTCAGGAATCCAGGCACAGCTTAGCTGGATCCTCTGGTTTTGGGTCTCTCACAAGGTTGTGATCTAGGTGTGATCTGGGACTACATTCATCTCAAGGCTCAATGATGAAAGGATTCGGTTCCTTAAGGGCCGATGGACTGAGAGCTCAGTTCCTAATAAGTGTTTGGCCAGAGGCCTCCTTCAGTTCTTTGCCATGTGTGCTTCTCCATAAGGCAGCTGGCTTCAGCATCAAGAATGAGAGATGGCAAGAGAGTACAAGCAGATTGGAACTCGTGATCTTTTGTAACCTAATTTCAGAAGTGACAGCCCATCCCACTTTTTCTGTCTCCTGTTTGTTAGAAGCGAGTCACCAGCTCCAGCCCACATTCAAGGGGAGAGGATTACATACGGGTGTAAACATTGGGAATCATTTGAAGCTGCTTCCCACAGTAACCAAATGCTCTAAAATTGTCTTTTTCTATTTTCAGGAGATATTCATGGACAGTATACAGATTTACTGCGATTATTTGAATATGGAGGTTTCCCACCAGAAGCCAACTATCTTTTCTTAGGAGATTATGTGGATAGAGGAAAGCAGTCTTTGGAAACCATTTGTTTGCTATTGGCTTATAAAATAAAATATCCAGAGAACTTCTTTCTCTTAAGAGGAAACCATGAGTGTGCTAGCATCAATCGCATTTATGGATTCTATGATGAATGTAAGTAAAAATAAAAATGTATCTGTTATTAATGGGAAAATTCCCTAATATTCCCTAATATAATTTTCCAGTTCAAAAGATTTCTTTTGATTCATTTTTTTTTAATATAATTTATCAGGCATAGGACCAAGAATAATCTTTCATGGAAGAAAAACCTGAAACCAGGAAACATGTTACCAATTAAACTAGTTCTTTGGGATCTCTTAAGATCATGGTATTTCAGATTGACTGCACCTTACTCAGCTGAAAGGGCCTCTTGTAATTAATCAGTTCATTTGGCAAAATATCCACGTGAAACAGAGGTCACTATAGATAACAGCCTCTGTTTTTCTAGTATCTATTAAGATTTTAGCTCTAAGCATTCTTGCGATAAGATGGAAATTTTCATTGGCCCTGTGTCACAAGAAATATTCACAAGTTGTAGGGTGCCTGGGTGGCTCAGTTGGTTAAGCTGCCAACTCAGTGTCTGCTCAGGTCATGATCTCACCTTTCGGGAATTTGAGCCCCACATCCATGCTGTTAGTGCAGAACCCACTTGGGATTCTGTCCCTCCCCGGCACACATGCAGTGCTCTCTTTCTCCCTCTCTCTCTTCCTCAAAATCGATAAACTTTGAGATAAAGAAGGAAAAATATTGAGAAGTTCTATGGAATTTTTCAAAGTTTAAGTTTATTATTGGAATTTTAATTTGTGCCTATAAAACAAGAGAGATGAGGATAGCAACTACTCAGGTATATTTTACTGTACTCTTTTTCTTCGGTAAGAAATCACTGATTTCCTGTTTTGTAGTAATGTTTCCAAGTGTAATTACCAAATTACTACATTTGAATTGGTCTTTTGCTTTTGTTAGAGTATGGGAAAGAACACATGTTTGGTTAATTACAATTTAGAACCAAATACAACGATTTTCAAATTGAATTTATTGTTTTTTGGTGGTGAATTCTCCATTGGAATCTATTTTTGTTTTTTTCCTTCCTTAAATATGGTAGACTCCTATTCAAACTCCTATCTTCTTGGTTTGTATAATTTGACAAGAGGAAGTGTGTATACCAGGCACTACTCTACACACTAGGAATGCAGCAGCGCACAAGACAGATCATCTCTAGTCTCGTGGAGCTGCGTTCTACTAGGAATGATTCTACATCTGATTTTACGTGGCATTTTTACTTCTAAGGTGTAATGTATGGTTTCAACTGTTCAAATCAGACCAGTAGACAGGAAGCAGATTGTAGTACATCTAACTATAACCACTTTTCTAAAGCTATATGAGGAATAGAGGTGTGTTTTTAAAGAATAAAATATGGGCTTGAGTATCCTCAAGGTTTATAGAAATGACATCAGTTGAGCTAATGTACATGAGAGCAGCTTGTAAAAACTGCTTTGAGTTATACTTTTTCACAGAGAGGCAGGTTATGGCATAAAAGCATAGGAAATTAGTGCTGTGTCTTTCATCGCTCCCCAGCGTTAGTTGTTGCAACTTCTTGCCAAATTCAGGAAGATCAAGTAACTCTAAAAAGGTGAACATACACTTGAGATTTCTCTTGTCGTAGCTCTTTATGCTAGACTATAGGAAAATTATAGCCTTCGTGTCTCTATTTATACTTTATGTAGTGCCAAGTTGTAATTCACTCAAAAGTGAATACCATGGAAGCATTTGGAAATTGTCCTTTCTTGGCAGTAAATTTATGCTGTGTTACTCAATGCATTAGAGTTAAAATGGACAATCTCCAGAGGTACCCCTTTCACTTTTGCTTACTTATTTGGCTAGGTATTCAACTAATGTACACATTGAATGGAACAGATAAACTAGTAGTCTGTTAGACTATTTCAAAGTGACTATATTATAGTGATCTTAAGAGACAAAAGGATTTGATATATGTGTTCTGTAAAATACCTAGCACAATCTTTCGAGTTTTTTTAACTTTATGGAAGGTGTTGAATGTTCATTAAATTTATTACCTTTTTAAAAATATACAAGAAGCACTCATTACAGAAAAAACAAAGTGCGGTATAAAGAATAAAGTTGAAATTATAATCCTGTGGCTATGAGATAACAAATGAAAACAGTTTTAGATTTATTTCTTCTATTTGCTTGTTCTTTTTATAGGCAAACGAAGGTTTAATATTAAATTGTGGAAGACCTTCACCGATTGTTTTAACTGTCTGCCTATAGCTGCCATTGTGGATGAGAAGATCTTCTGTTGTCATGGAGGTAGACTAGTAAATTTGCTTTATGGGTTTTTCTCACTGTCATTCCATTGTTTGGAAAAGACCTACAGTAACTAGGATGCACACTGTGGAAAAATATAGCTGTGCTTGTGTAAAAGGTCAAATTATTAAAACTGTTCTGAACATGGCTAAAATCTCTTTTAATAACTAGAAATTTATGAAGCTTTATACAAAATGAATGTTTAGTTGAGTACTTACCTTTAAAGAATTTCACATGTGAGGAGGATAACCAGAGTTTTATTTGAAATAACGTATTCCCTTTGCTTCATTTTTGATAGAAAGATACGACTACTGTCAGTCAAAATGAGAAGATCATGATTACTTTCCTGCCAATATTAAATACCTTTCATTAGAATCCAAATGAAATTGGGTTTATTAGTCCCACATATCAGGAGTTCTAGGCTGTATGTAATATGTCCATTTTCATCCTAAAGATAATTTTTGATAGAATAAGTTATTCTGTATAACTTTTAAAGTAAGCAGGAATAGGTGCCATGAAAATATATAGATTGTATATTATCTGGCTGTCTTAAGAAATTAAAAACCTATTGATAAAATACATGTTTCCAAAAAGTTAAGATAAAATAAAGTATATTTCAAAACAGATACTGACTAATGAAAAGGATTTAATTATGTCAAAGCACTTGTAGAAGCAATAGTTTTTATGCAGTCTGGAAAGGGAGAGAATTGTTGGACACATGTTTATGGAAGCCTGAGTTAGAAGGATGGAGTAGACTTTGAAGAGGTGTAAAGAATTTGAGATGGTCTTTTTTATTTGTCTAGTTAAAGGAATGTGTGAGCACTAGCCTAACTAGAATGTCAAGCACATAGGGAATAATGAGTATCAGATTATAGAGATTTGAATACTGAGCAAAGTAGTTTGTTGAATGGTTTAATAACCATATTGGGTTTTTGTACATGGAAATAATATAGTAAAAATACTGTAAGAAAATTAGTGTTTTATATAGTTATATAAATATTATTTATAATTATTATTTATTAATATGCAGGAAGAATTAAAGTGAAAAATGCTGAAAAGATAGATGTACTTGTCTAGGCCTGAGGTAAAAAGCGATTTATTCTTGGAGCACCTGGGTGGCTCAGTCAGTTAAGCATCCCGATTCTTGATTTCGGCTCAGGTAATGATCTCATGGTCTGTGAGTTTGAGCCCTGCATCAGGCTCCATGACGACAGTGTGAAGCTTGCTTGGAATTCTCTCTCTCTGTCCCTCCCCAACATGTGGGAACACATGGGCTCCCTCTCTCTCTCTCAAAATAAATAAACATTAAAAACATGATTTATTCTCTGATAGAACATGTTACTATATTAATTGAAGTATTTTATAGTAGATCCTAAACATTTAGGAAATTGTAGCTCTTGCACATTAGTATACTTAAAAGTAGAAATTAAGAAGTTATGTGTTGGTACTTGGATTATCCATAAAAGAGAAATAATAGTTTATGTACTAAAGATTGTGAAGTGTTTTCATGTGCTTTTTCTTATCCTTGTGATCAACAATTACACTTTACGAAGATAATGAGCATGTTGCAGAGAGATGTAGGAAGGTCTTACAGGACAGTGAGGCACTTAAACTTGGAAGTAAACATCTTTAAGATTAGGTGGTGAGAAGTGACAAAAGTGGTCGGAAGGATTGGAATTGGGTATATTCCTGGAGAAAGGCAGAGAATGGTTGGAAAGAAAGAAGAATGGTAAGATTTCTAACTCTGTATATTGAAGATAACATTAAAAGGAACACATTACATATTTTTAATTTCAGATAGTGAATCTACTTTGATTAAATGTTGCTTTATTTAAGTGAAAATTGTTTAGATGTCATTACTCTGACCATCTTTTATTTATAGGACTGTCACCAGACCTGCAGTCTATGGAGCAGATTCGGAGAATTATGAGACCCACTGATGTCCCTGATACAGGTTGAGTATATAGAGAAGTTTAATTAGTTGTTTTATGTAAAATATTGACATATTTGAACTTAACTATATATTTAGTTGAAGATTGGTTTATGTAATAAATAATAGAGCTTTTTCAATAGTAAGCTAACTACAGATTACTTGCAGTAATATATTTTATTTCCCACTACTTACTTCCCAAGGTGCAATACTTTTAAGTTTCATATTTAACTGTAGTATGGTTCTTTCAAACTTAGTTATCACAGAAGATCTTGTTAACTGATTCCCTTTATCTTCCTGTCATTCTAAATTCCTTCATTCATATCAACATTGATTATGTCCTTCAAGGACTTGTTAAAAAGTAGTCAAACAGAGGTGTCTAGCTGGCTCAGTTGTTAGGGCATGCGACTCTTGATGTTAGAGTCATGAGTTCAAGTCCAATGTTAGGAGTGGAGCCTAGTTAAAAAAAAATAAATAAATTGGCCGCGGGGGGCATGCCTGAATAGCTCACTCGTTGAGTGTCTGACTTCTGCTGAGGTCATGATCTCACGGTTCGTGAGTTCAAGCTCCACATCACGTACCCTGCTGTCAGCGCAGAGCCCATTTCAGATCTCTGTCTCCCTCTCTCTCTGCTCCTCCCCCAGTCTTGTTCCCTCTCTCAAGAATGAATAAACATTTACTTTTGTTAAAAAAATAAAGTTTTTTTAAGGATTTTTAAAAAATTAATCAAAAGTTTTAAAAAATTTTTTAATGTTTATTTATTTTTCGAAAGAAACAACACAAGCTGGGGAGGGGCAGAGAGAGAGGGAGACACAGAATCCAATGTAGGCTCCAGGTTCAGAGCTGTCAGCACAGAGCTTGATGTGGAGCTCGAAGTCACAAACTGTGAGATCATGATCTGAGCCAAAGTCAGAAGCTTAAACTGACTGAGCCACCCAGGTGCCCCAAAAGTTTTTTAATTTTTTTTTTTTTTTTAAACGTTTATTTATTTTTGAGACAGAGTGTGAACAGGGGAGGGGCAGAGAGAGAGGGAGACACAGAATCTGAAACAGGCTCCAGGCTCTGAGCTGTCAGCACAGAGTCTGACACGGGGCTGGAACTCACAGACCGTGAGATCATGACCTGAGCCGAAGTCGGACGCTTAACCGACTGAGCCACCCAAGCGCCCCAAAAGTTTTTTAAGTAAAATAGTTTTTCTTGGGGTGCCTAGCTGGCTCAGTCCATGGAGTGTGTGACGCTTGATCTTGGGTTGTGAGTTTGAACCCCACTTTGGGCGTAGGGATTGCTTAAATAAAATCTTTAAAAAATAATAATTTTTCTTAGCTGAGGATACAGTTGCCTTTTAAAAATTACCATTTAGTTTTCTGGTATTTTTTTGCATCTTCTATATTTCACATTTGTAGAGCTCAGAAAGCTGTAGAGATACATGGTGAGTTTGTGAAAAATTTGTGAAAGAATAATGAAAGTTAACTGTTCAGATGTTCAGAATAACTCTTAGGTAAGTGAAGCAAGTCAAAACAAAAGCAAATTAAGTTCCACTTGAGGATACATTGCTCTGTTGATTAACAAATGAGCCTCATGTAATTTTATAAATAAATTCTGGACACAGTGGCCTAACTTTTCTGTTGGCTTTTAGTGGTAATTATTCATAGTTGAGTGCCAGTGTATGTACTAAGATGTGTACTAATCATGGCATTTATATTCTTAAAATGCTATGATGGGGCACCTGGGTGCCTCACTCGGTTAAGTGTCCGACTTCAGCTCGGGTCATGATCTTGCAGTTTGTGACTTTGAGCTCCATGTCGGGCTCTGTGCTGACAGCTCAGAGCCTGGAACCTGCCTCAGATTCTGTGTCTCCCCCTGTCTCTGCCACTCTCCCCACTCACACCCTGTCTCTCTCCCTCCCTCTCTCTCAAAAATAAATAAACATTAAAAAAATTTTTTTAGCAAAAAAATAAAATGCTGTGATAACCTGTGAATTGAATGCAGTAAAATTCTCCTTTTCTGTTCACCGTTTGCTTAAAACATCAATACCTTTGTTGGTGGCATTTTCTGACACAGTGTTTATGGTTTTTCCACATCACAACCCATTCTCCAACACTTAGGTGTCTAACATTTAATTACACTAATTCCTGAAGTTAGCCATGACTCCACAGGTTAAGGGCTTCATTTCACAAGACTGCCCCCACACTACTGCCCAGCCACAATTCTGGGATTCCCACAACCACTTCCTCAGATGCTTTACTTGTATTTATCAGTTTATCATAAAGGGATACAACTCAGGAACTAGGAGATATCGGTTGGGGAACAACTTCCACACCCTTTGTCATCAGTGTGTTCAACAACTGTAAGCTTCCCAAGTCCAGTTGTTCAAGAGTTTTTATAGAGCTCAGTTTCCAGCCCACCTCTCCAGAGAGAGGGGACAGCTGAAAGTTCCAGTCGTCTAATCATATGTTTAGTCTTGCTGTTGACTTGCCTCATTGTGAAGTGCTTTAGGGGATCTGGATCACTTCATTAGCATACACTCAGGTGTGATGGAAAGGGGCTCCTTATGAATAATAAAAGATACTCCTGTCTGGTCGTCTGGGTGGCTCTGTTGGTTAAGCATCCGACTTTGGCTCAGGTCACGATCTCATGGCTTGTGAGTTCAAGTCCTGCTTCAGGCTGTGCGCTGACAACTCAGAGCCTGCTTCACATTCTGTCTCCCTCTCTCTGCCTCTTCTCCACGCATGCATGCCTGTGGTCTCTCTCTCAAAAACAACTAAACATTAAAAAATAAAAAGATACCTCTGTCACTCAGGAAATTCCAAAGGTTTTAGGAGCTGTATGCCAGGAATAGGAACAAAAACTAAATGTATTTTTATGATATCACACTGTCTTACCATTAAAAGCATTAACATAAGCAAAACTGTCCTTTCTCTCGGTTTCTACCAGACTTTTTTTTTTTTAATGAATTTATGTTACTGGATTCGTTGTCTCATCATTTGTGTAATCAGACCCACCCTTTGTATGTTGTATTCATCAGTTCTCAACAACTTGAATAGGATTGCCTAGAGTGCCACAGGGGTCTAGAAAATCTTGATATATTAAGTATGTCATGTAAATAAAAAAAGATGTTTTAGCTTACTGATGAGAGGATTGTTTATTGGTAATTTTTTTCTTCTCAAATTTTTATTTAAATTCCAGTTACAGTACAGTATTGGTTTCAGAATTAGAATTCAGTGATTCATCACTTACATACAGCATCCAGTGCTCATCACAGCAAGTGCCCTCCTTAATACCCATCACCCATCTAGCCCATCACCTATCCACTTGTCTCTGAATTCCACATATGAGTGGAATCATATGGTATTTGTCTTTCTCTGACTTACTTCACTTAGCATGTATACTCTAACTCAATCCATGTCATTGCAAATGGCAGGGTTCTGGGTTTTTCTGTGGTTGAGTAATATTCGTGTGTGTGTGTGTGTGTGTATGTGTATACACACCACATCTTTATCCATTCATCAATTGATGGATATTTGGGCTCTTTCCATACTTTGGCTGTTATTGATAATGCTGCTTTAAACACTGGGATGCATGTATCCTTTCGAATCTGTATTTTTGTGTCCTTTGGGTAAATCGTAGTGCAACTGCTGGACCTTAGGGTAGTTCTATTTCTGACTTTCTGAGGAACCTTCATACTGTTTTCCAGAGTGGCTCCACCAGTTTGCATTCCCACCAGCAGTGCAAAAGAGATCCTCTTTCTCCACATCTTCGCCAACACCTGTTGTTTCCAGTATTGTTAATGTTAGCCATTCTGACAGGTGTGAGGTGGTATCTCATTGTGGTTTTAATTTGTATTTCCCTGATGGTAAGTGATGTTGAACATCTTTTCATGTGTCAGCCATCTGTATGTCTTTGGAAAAATGTCGATTCATGTCTTCTGCCCATTTCTTAACTGGATTGTTGTTTTGGTGTTTGATAAGTTCTTTATAGGTTTTGGATACTGGCCCTTTATCTGATATGTCATTTTCATGTATCTTCTCCCATTCTGAAGGTTGCCTTTTAGTTTCGTTGATTGTTTATTTGCTGTGCTTTTTATGTTGATGAAGTCCAGTGGTTCATTTTTGCTTTTGTTTCCTTTGCCTCTGGTGACGTGTTTAGTAAGAAGTTGCTGCAGCTGAGGTCAGAGAGGTTGCTTGCCTGTGTTCTCTAGGATTTTGGTGGTTTCCTGTCTCACATTTAGGTCTTTCATCCATTTTGAATTTATTTTTGTGTATGGTAAAAGAAAGTGGTCCAGTTTCATTCTTCTGCATACTGTTTTCCAGTTTTCCGAACACTGTTGAAGAGACTGTCTTTTTCCATATTGGTAATTTTGTAAAGGGGAGTTGTTTATTCATCAAGTAGGGTTGGACTAGATGGTTACTAAGTACATTTCCTACTCTTAAGATCCAAAGAGTCTATAAAAAGGTAGGCATTTTTAGGTTTTTATCCTGCTCTACTTGTTCATTGTACTTGAATCTTAACCATTTCCTACTTCTAGATAATTCTTACCCCTTTCAGGAGATCTCTACTGTTCTAATCTCTTGCTTTTGTTTTGACTATTCCTTCTCAGTACTTTTTGCTCATTCCCCTTTCTCCTTTCTCTGCCTGTGTATTAAATGTTTGCTTCCTCAGAGTTCATTTACTGGTCTTCTCACTTGACATTCCCAAGGTGGTTTGAGTCCCTCCTAAGATTTATACTACTATGAGTGTGATGAAGATACTCAAATATTTTTAGCTCTGACTTCTTATGCCTGACACTGAAGCCAAGGATCCGTTCTCATTTTGTTCATCCATATTTCATTTAAATCCTCCAGGCTTTTATAGAAAATGTTTTCTTCCCTCAAATTGATCATTAGATCAGATACAATTCCAGTGAAATCTCAGTTGGGTTCATAGAATTATACTAACTGATTCAGAAATATATATGTGAAAGTAACCAAGTTAATCCTGGAGAAAAGCATTAAGTGGGGATACTACCCCTACCAAATATAAAGATTTTTTTTTTTTTAATTTTTTTTTTCAACATTTTTAATTTATTTTTGGGACAGAGAGAGACAGAGCATGAACGGGGGAGGGGCAGAGAGAGAGGGAGACACAGAATCGGAAACAGGCTCCAGGCTCCGAGCCATCAGCCCAGAGCCTGACGCGGGGCTCGAACTCACGGACCGCGAGATCGTGACCTGGCTGAAGTCGGACGCTTAACCGACTGCGCCACCCAGGCGCCCCAAATATAAAGATTTTTTTAAAAGCTTTAGTGTGTTACTGGCTTAGGGATAAATAAAATGGATTAATTTAATAGATTGGCCCCCAGAAATAGTGTAAGTAGCCTCTCTATTCAGGAAATGCTGCTGGGTCAATTGCTTGTTCATATGGAGTAACTATGTATAGAAGGAACAGCCTTTTCCATATATTGTGTGCTTAGAGTGTGCCATGCACATATTTCTTGTATGTGGGAAGAGTTGGGAAGTGCTGCTTTCAACCAGGCAAAATTATATGGGTGGGCTAGCAAAGAGTGGCTAAATTCAATAGTCTGGGGTACTAGGAAGCAAGTGATTGTTACTCTTTATTAGAGGGTAAGAGGGCATGAGAAGAAATGTGATACAGATATACTTTATAAACTTTATTTTTTTCATTGTTTGTTTTTATTCTTTAAAGGTTTGCTCTGTGATTTGCTGTGGTCTGACCCAGATAAGGATGTGCAAGGCTGGGGAGAAAATGATCGTGGTGTTTCCTTCACTTTTGGAGCTGATGTAGTCAGTAAATTTCTGAATCGTCATGATTTAGATTTGATTTGTCGAGCTCATCAGGTATGAAATCTAAAACTTTTGAACATTTTAATATTTATTTACACAGATCTGCTTTTTTTGTTTTTGAGGAAAAGAAGATCTAAAACTAATTATATAAGGAAAGTAGTAGGAGAGATGAAGCCTATATACCTTGATCTCACAATTAACAATCTAATGATTTGTTAACCCTTTCTCACCCTCTAGGAGGGTGTTTCAAACTAATTTATATTTTGCAGTATACTACAATGCTGGCAGAATTTTTGGCACTTGTCTGAAGCTTTCTAGAAATACTTGATCCCATTTTAATATGTTTATATGTATTTTAGATAACAATCAAATGACCATAGTATTAAAGGATACTTTTGAGACACTTGGAAAAATTCAGTTATAGACTGGGTGTTAGATATCAAGGAGTCATTGTTCATTGTTTAAATCTTAGGATAATAACAGTACTATGTAAGAAGGATGTCCATTTTTTAGAAATACATACCCAAGTATATAGAAGCAAGATGACATGTCTAGGATTGGCTTGAAAATACATCAGCATTGGGGCGCCTGGCTGGCTCGGTCAAAGGAGCGTGCACCTCTATCTTGGTTGTGAGTTCAAGGCCCACGTTGGGTGTAGAGATTACTAAAAAAAAAGCAAAATACATCAGAAAAAAGGGAGAGTAAATGAAACAAATGTAGCAGAATCCTGGTAATTACTGAATCAGGATAGTGAGAATGAGAGTTTATTGAACTCTATCTCCTTTTGTGTGTCTTTGAGCTTTCATTATAAAAATACATACTTATTTTTAAAATAAAGTTTATTTAGATTTACTTTTTTTTTTTTTTTTTAATGTCCACCACCACTACTATATTCTGTACTCTTCAAGGAGGGGATTGTGATTTGTTGACTTTTAAATATCCATTGCTTTGTTGTTGTTGTTGTTTTAATGTTTATTTTGAGAGTGAGTGCACACGCATGCAGGGGAGGCACAGGTGGGGTGGGGGTGGGGGGGGAGAGAGAGAGAGAGAGAGAGAGAGAGAGAGATATCCCAAGCACAGAGCCTGACACAGGGCTCAAACTCACGAACCATGAGATCATGACCTGAGCCAAAGTCTAGAGTGAGACCCTTAATTGACTAAGCCACCCAAGAGCCCCAAATATCCATTGCCTTGTAAACTTACATACTGCAGCATGCACTTAGTGTTTGAATAAATGAATTAATTAGCAAAAGCTTATTTTAATGATTTGATATGTCAAGTCCTCATGCTCTTTAAAATATAACTGGTAAATACATTCAGTGAAAGACATTTTTATAAATCTTTTCTGTTTACTTTTGAAAGTACTAAAAGTATTTGAAATTTCTAAGTGTAATACTTTTAAAGATTCCTTGTTTTTTCTTTGTCTGTTAAAAGAAAGTTTGTTAAGTAGATGCTGTGCCACAGTACTTCCCTTTTTGGGAGAGCTTTGCTCCCTATGACACTTGACTACTTTTCTATGTGATCCTATGGATAAACAAAGATGATTGGTTTCTCATTTTCTGCATATGTTGTATATCACAGGTCTTCTTCCTACCAGAATTTCCTAACTCAGTTGAAATGAAGTCAAGTCCCCAAATCCTTTGCTTTTGCAAAGGTTTGGTAAATACTGTGTTTATGATTTAGCTAATTAATAGAAGTTTTCTACTAGATAACAGTGCAGAGTTGGTAAGTTTACTAATAAGATACCCACTAATAATCAAGATACCCACTAATAATCAATTTTTTTAGCAATATATTTCCCTTCATAGATCTTTTCAAAAATAGATGATGGGGGCACCTGGGTGGCTCAGTCGGTTAAGCACCCATCTTCAGCTCAGGTCATGATCGATCTCTCTCTCTCTCTCTCTCTCTCTCTCTCTCTCTTTCTCTCAATAAATGAATAAAACTTTTAAATGATTTTTTAAAGAAGTCAGATTATTGAACTACCTTGGTTTGGACAGTCTTTTTGCAGACACTTCCAGAATCCTGTTCTGCTTATTTTCAAACCTATCTCTAAAATTAAGAGACTTCTGGGGCGCCTGGGTGGCGCAGTCGGTTAAGCGTCCGACTTCAGCCAGGTCACGATCTCGCGGTCCGTGAGTTCGAGCCCCGCGTCGGGCTCTGGGCTGATGGCTCGGAGCCTGGAGCCTGTTTCCGATTCTGTGTCTCCCTCTCTCTCTGCCCCTCCCCCGTTCATGCTCTGTCTCTGTCTGTCCCAAAAATAAATAAAAAACATTAAAAAAAAATTTAAAAAAAAAAATAAAAAAATAAAAATAAAAAAAATAAAATAAAATAAAATTAAGAGACTTCTGATGAGAAACAGCACAAACTACACATATGTCCTTTTACAATAAACCTGTTTAGTAAATGTATGAATGAACAAGTGAATAAGACTAGGAATTAAAAGGATACACTGAGTTCCAAACACTGTGGCCGAGCTGGAATAGATAAGGTGACCAAGATCTTAACAGAAAAGGTTAATATCTAAATTCTACCATGAGGTAATTACAATAGGAACATGTACCTGATACTATAGTAGGAATTCTTTTAAAATGTAAATTGTTTTGGAGGTACTTCTTATGAGCAAGTATTGTAGGATAATTTTGTTTAATCAAAGGATGCCTAAAAGACTTCAAAAATTATTCTTGCCTACTGTAAATAAATATAAAATATTTATGTGTTATTGACTTCTCAGAATTGTAGAGCTGAGAAATATAAATTGTTTAAATCGTTCAAATTGACAACAGATTCTAGAAATCATGTTAAATCATTAAAGAATTAAGGATTCTGTAGTTGTGATACAATGTCATCAACAAAGAAGTACTAAGTATGTAAGGTTCCTGTAGACACTATACCTATCAGCATATGGAGAGCCTTAGAAATGGTATGATTTTTAAACATTTTATTTATCATAAGTGTACGATTTCACTTAAGCTAAATCCTTGCCATTATAGAAAAGGCATACTAAATATTTTAATATTCTAAGACAAGTTGAGAAATAAAAATCAAGCTTCCAAAACAAAACAGTGTTTAATTTTAGGTCTTTGTCACATTAATCTCAGTAATATAGACAGTTGAGAATCAGCTATAAATAAATGTGTTTTTTCTTTTGACCTTTCCTTTCACAGGTGGTGGAAGATGGATATGAATTTTTTGCTAAACGACAATTGGTAACCCTATTTTCAGCCCCAAATTACTGTGGCGAGTTTGATAATGCTGGTGGAATGATGAGTGTGGATGAAACTTTGATGTGTTCATTTCAGGTATAGTATAAATACATATAAATCAGTTTTATTCAGAAGTGATTATCACTCATAGACTTGTTAGAGATTTCTGTTTTCATTCGCAAATGCTCCGGACTTTTTGGTGTATATCAGGTATTAGAGTTTTAGAGAGCCTAACTTATGTCAGTCATTCTTGATGCAATGTTTAAGTTGTTAAATTCCTGTATGACTTCTTGAATAGGGGCTTAACCTACTAAAAGAATGTGAATTCAATTAATAACTTAGGTTTTCTTTCCTTTTGCTAGAAATAGACCAACTCTGGCTTCATAGTGTGCTACTTATAAATCATTCTTGTTCACAGACTAAAACAACTTCAGTGCTTTATTTTTGCAAAGGGTATTTTATGTGCCTCTCCTGCATATACTATATGTCTCTTTCTTTAAATGTGGACAGGCTTTTCTATCCCTCTTTCCCTTTATTTTATTACTATTTCTGTCAGCTAGTACACCTGAATATAAACACGTGACTTCTCATTTAAAATTTAAGGATAGGAACTAGACCTTATCTTTCAGCATTTGCCATAGTGGAATTGGATTTCTTCTTCAGTGAGACACTGTGATGCTCTGAATAGTTCTAAGAAATGCTTCTTAAATCATTTCTACACACTTGTATGTAAATACTGAAATTTCTATCTATAATGTAGGTTAAAGCTCTGTTTACATCCACCAGAATAAATACAATTAAAAAATCAGATAATAACAAGAATTAATGAGGATGCAGAAAAGTTGGAAACTTCATATAGTGATGGTGGGAATGGAAAATGATGCAGCTGCTTTTGGAAACAGTGTGGCATCTCCCTAAAAAGTGAAACATAGAGTTTCTTTGTGGCCCAGCAATTCCACTCATAGGTATACCGAAAAGAACTGAAGGCAGGTACTCAAATACAGGTATATGCATATTCATAGGAGCATTCTTTATAATTGCCAAAAAATGGAAACAACCCAGATGTCCATCAAGTAAAGAACGAAAACAAAATGTGGACTATCCATAAAATGGCATATTGTTTGACAATTAAAAGTAATGAAGTACTGATACATGCTACAGCATAAATGAACCTCAAAAACATGATTTCAGTGAAAGGAGCCAGTCACAGAAGACCACATATTGTATGATTTCATTTATGTGAAATAGCCAGAAAAGACAGATCAATAGAGAAGAATTAGTTTTTCCTCAGAATTGAAGGAAGTTAGAGTAGTGGAGAATGATTGCTTATGGGAGCAAGATTTCTTTTTGGACTGACAAAAACTCTAAAATTAGATTACAGCAATGGTTGTACAACTGTAAATACTTTTAAATCATCGACATGTACATTTTAACTGATATGATACATAAAATATGTAAATAATTCTTTTAAGATCTACACATAAAAATTAAAGCGTTTGTGACTATCCTCTAAATAGTGGCAGAATTATTATTATTATTTTATTGTTTCAAGTTTTTATTTAAATTCTAGTTAGTTAACATATAATGTATTCTTAGTTTCAGGAGTAGAATTTAGTGACCCATCACTTACATATAACACCCAGTGCTTGTACAAGTGTCCTCCTTAATACCCATCACCCATTTGTTTTTTTGTTCCTAATATTTTATAATGTAATAAAATATTAGCATTTAATACTAATAACCAAATGTCAATAGCTTTAAAATATGAAAACCACAAGCAGTTAGAAGATATAATGGAAAATACAATTCTGTTTACAACTGATACTAGATGAGCAAATATACTATGGAATAAACATTGTGACTGATCCATCACCCGTTTAACTCATCCCCCTGCCCACCTCCTCTCCGGCAACCCTCAGTTTGTTCTCTATAGTTAAGAGTCTGTTTTATGGTTTGCCTCCCTTTTTTTTTTTCTTTCCCCTGTGTTCATCTGTTTTGTTTCTTAAATTCCACACAAGTGAAATCACGTGGTATTTGTCTTTGACGTATTTCGCTTAGCATAATACACTATAGCTCCATCCACATCATTGCAAGTGGCAGGATTTCATTCTTTGGATTGGCTGAGTCATATTCCATTGTATGTTCCATTCATCAGTCAGTGGACATTTGGGCTCTTTGCATAAATTGGCTATTGTTGATAACACTGCTATAAACATTAGGGTGCACGTGTACTCCATTTGTTCCTTTGAGTAAATACCTAGTAGTGCAATTGCTGGATCATAGGGTAGTTCTATTTTTACCTTTGTGAGGAACCTTCGTACTGTTTTCCAGAGTGACTGCACCAGTTTGCATTCCCATCCACAGTGTAAGAGGGATCCCCTTTCTCCACATCTTCGCCAACACCTGTTGTTTCCTGTGTTGTTAAATTTAGCCATTCTGACAGGTGTGAGGTGGTATCTCATCATAGTTTTGATTTGTATTTCCCCAATGAGTGACATTGAGTATATTTTCTTGTGTCTGTTAGTCAACCTTGGTCTTTTGACTCATAAACTAAATGTTCTTTCCTCACCACAGAGATATATTAATTTAAAAAAATTTTTTTACTTAAATCTAAGGATTGGGTAGTTGATAGGATTTGTGTGTTTAAGGTTTTGAATTACCAGTGGCTTGACAGATGATAAGAATATTCAAATATTTAGTTATCTGCACACTTTAAATGTGAGAGCTGTCCATGGAACTTTCCTGTTTTCCATACTTTTATTGAACCTTTAAAATTTATGTCATTTTTTGAAAAGCCCACTATTATAACAATAATTTTTTTTAAACCTATTGCACTTGAAAGAGTAACACTGTTAATAAATTATTTATTTTAAGATATTGAAACCATCTGAAAAGAAAGCTAAGTACCAGTATGGTGGACTCAATTCAGGACGTCCTGTCACTCCACCTCGAACAGCTAATCCACCGAAGAAAAGGTGAAGAAAGGAACTCTATAAAGAAACCATCAGATTTGTTAAGGACATACTTCATAATATATAAGTGTGCACTGTAAAACCATCCAGCCATTTGACACCCTTTATGATGTCACACCTTTAACTTAAGGAGACGGGTAAAGGATCTTAAATTTTTTTCTAATAGAAAGATGTGCTACACTGTATTGTAATAAGTATACTCTGTTATAATATTCAGCAAAGTTAAATTCAAATTCAAAATTACCCATTAAAGTTACATCTTCACGTATCACAGTTTTTAAAGTGGAAAAGCATCCCAGTTAAACTAGATGTGATAGTTAAACCAGATGAAAGCATGATGATCCATCTGTGTAATGTGGTTTTAGTGTTGCTTGGTCGTTTAATTATTTTGGGCTTGTTTTGTTTGTTTTGTTTTGTTTTCGCTAGACTAATGGCAAATATTAATTTTTTTTCCCTGAACATTTTTACAAGTGAAATGTGGGAAGAGCTTTAAAGACATTCACCAACTATTATTTTCCCTTGCTTATTTACTTATGTACCTGTTTAATCTTACTAAGAAAACTTATGCCTCATTACAGTAAAAAGGAATTTTAAAGATTGATATTTTTCAAAAAAAAATAGACCAACTATCCAATCCAGTGATTGAATCAAACAGTTTGACTGGGCAAACTTCACAGCTGATAGTGAATATTTTGCTTTATACAGAAATTGCCACTGATTTGGATTTGTGCACTCTAATTTTTAACTTATTGATGCTCTATTGTGCAGTAGCATTTCATTTAACTTTAAGATAAGGCTCATATAGTATTACCCAACTAGTTGGTAATGTGATTATGTGGTACCTTGGTTTTAGGTTTTAATTCGCACGAAACACCTTTTGGCATGCTTAACTTTCTGGTAACACCCTCACCTGCATTGGTTTTTTTTTTTTTTTTTTTTTTTTTGGGGTTTTTTGTTGTTGCTGTTGTTGTTGTTGTTGTTGTTGTTGTTGCTATTTGTTTTTAGATCCACAGAACATGAGAATCCTTTTTTGACAAGCCTTGGAAAGCTGACACTATCTCTTTTTTCCTCCCTCTGTACGAAGGATGTATTTAAATGAATGCTGGTCAGTGGGACATTTTGTCAACGATGGTTATTGGGTGCTTAACTGTCTAATATTGCCATGTGAATGTTGTATACGATTGTAAGGCTTATGTCACTAAAGATTTTTATTCTGATTTTTCATGATCAAAGTTCATCCAATATTGTATAGACATGCTTTGTAGTGAGCTATAGTAGCAATAATTTCTGTACATGATCAAGGGTTTATTGCAGCATTTCTTTTCCTGTTCTCTTTTTTTAAAGGGTTAGTATTAACAAGGAGTAGAAAAGTCAACATAAGGATTTTAGAAGGAGAACTTACAGGACACAGATTTGAGATACTTTGGATGCGACCCTTTTGGATGTGATTCTAAAAGCTTTTATTGAGTATTGTCAAATTTGTAAGCTTCATAGGGATGGACATCATATTTATAATGCCCTTCTTCTATATGTGCTACCATTGATGTGAAATTCTTGACCTTAATATTGTCTTTGAAAATGTTAAATTGAGAATTCTGTTAACTCTTACATTTTATGAATTGGCGTATTGTATTTCTGCAAGATATTTGATTTTCAGCACAGTGCAAAGTTCTTTCAAATGCATATGTCTTTTTTTCTAATTCCATTTTGTTTTAAAGCACATTTTAAATGTAGTTTTCTCATTTAGTAAAAGTTGTCTAATTGATATGAAGCCTGACTGGTCATTTTATTCCTTTTTTTTTTTTTTTTTTCTTTTTTTCCTTTACAATGAGACATTTAAACACACATTCTATTCAAACAGATTTCAATATCTTTCGCATATACTGAGTTGATTTCTTTTCTGAAAGTGTTCTTGTATTGCATGTGTTCTATTAGGTTAGATCACATAGGCTTTTATGTAATGTGATTTAAATATCCTAATTGAAATGTAAGGTGAGCAGTTTCTAATAGAATTTTAAAGTAATCATAGTGAAGGAAGTCTAGAAAAATAAACCTTTGGCAGGAAACAAGGCAGTCTTTTATTAATCTCTGTATTAGTCAAAACACATAAATTTGAATTTGACTTACTATGTTTTTAAAATAATAATTCATCCTGGTCAGTATTGAATATGAAAAAAGAGTAAATTAAGGAAAGTAATATTGGTCACTGAATGAAAGGATGGAAATTTATCATGTTTTAAAAATTACTCGAGCAGTAGGATGCCTGGCTGGCTCAGTCAGAGGAGCATATGACTCTTGATCTCAGGGTCATGCATTCAAGCCCCACATTGAGTATAGAGATTACTCAAAAAAATAAGTTCAGATTATTTGAGGAGTCTTAAAACCACATTACAAGTTTCTGTCATATAATGTGTTACAAAGATTACTTACTTGGTAACAGTACCACTTCAAATAAAACTTCATTTCTTAGGAGAAAAATACCCGGATTCTAGTGTCACTGATTTATAGCATCCTTCCTCTCTGATTTTTAATGATTTCCATATTCAAATTTATCTTTAATCCAAATGTCATGACCTTTAAAATCAAACATGCTAATGTGATGGATCACATGGATTAGGTTAAATTTTTGCTAGTTCTTGAATGGAAAGAATCATTTGCAATGTACTACCCCTTGTGTTTGAAGTTTTAACAAATTCGTTGTTTTAATTTTGTTTGTGGACAAATTTTAATCATGATCATCCAGACTGGTTTGTACAAAGTGTTGAGTCAAAATGCTAGCAAGAAGAATTTTAAAGCTTAAAAGGTGGTTGGTAATTGGAAGTGTTAACAGTGTTCAGAGGATATATATGTCATTCAAAAAGAAAACTCATATGAGGGAAAGCCAGGAACATCTTGAGATGTGTCCCTAAGGAATATAAAAAGTGTATTATATTGAGCCAAGGAACTGAAGTAACATCTTCGTTTATAAGTGCAGTTCTATTCCTTTGTCTCCTTGGCAACCATAACTCTTGAACCAAAAGAACCAATTATTTTCTGTCACATCTTTACACTGAAAATGTGTTCAGAGAAGGAAATGGTCAAGTTTACTCTGCTCCTGGTGCATTAACATCATTAACCTCATTTCCTTATGAATCCAGCCCTGAATCAGAGCTGTGCCTGAGAAGACCCTACCTACCTGACTAGACCAGTGGCATCCACTTAGAAATACTGTATTTCTTTGCTGGTAGTTTTCAGTGTTTCATAATTTCCTTAAACAGCTAAAAAGCAGTTAAAAATATTTTAAAGTGACAGCATACCTTGCAAAATGAACAGTAGTTAAATAAGACATAAACTGATTCCATGCAAGTATACATGTAGAGTTTTATCTATAGTCTCTTTAAAATTTACTTCAACAAAAGTGAAGTTTAGATATAGTGTAACAGTTTTGATCTGTTGAGATTGGATTTTACCTGTCTATTTGAATTCCAGAATTTTTTTTTTTAATGTTTATTTTTGAGAGGGGGAGAGAGACAGAGCGTTGAGTCGGGGAGGGACAGAGCCAGAGAGACACAGAATCGGAAGCAGGCTCCAGGCTCTGAGCTGTCAGCACAGAGCCCAATGTGGGGCTTGAACCCACGAACCGTGAGATCATGACTTGAGCTGAAACCAGATGCTCAACCGACTGAGCCACCCAGGGGCCCCGAATTCCAGAATTTCTAAATAAATTCCCTAATTAGGAAATTATAAAAGTCAAAACTTACTCAGCCACCACCTCCTATATTGGTTGACTTATAAACTTCTTTAATTTCTCACTGTAATTTACTTTCCTGTTAAGGTTGCAAGTTTTATTAAACCTTATTTTTATAAAAGTGGCCATAAATCTTTGCTTTTCTCCTCTTAGGGACTTTGCCAGCTAATGCGGTTATAAAATCTTGTTACCCATGTTTTGAATGCCAGTAGGGTGGAAGATAACAAGTGGAATGGGGGAGGAGAATAAGCTAACTGCCTGAGGCTTACAGATTCAGCATTTCTTTGATAGGACATGCAAAAAGTTGGGAGCCTTGGTCTATTTCTGGAGACAGGCCTGGGATCACCAAGTAAGAGGGTGTGCTCAGTTTGCAGCTGCCTAATTTGAGCAATGCAGCAGATTTATAGGCCAAAATTCTTCCTCAGAAAGCAGTGACACCACAACTCAACATGTGAAACTATCATATTCATATATAAACACTGATTATTGACAGAGTCACAAAGACAAAATACAGTACAACAGGAAAGGAGTAGTCCAGAGGAATCCTGTATGTGTTTACTTTCAACTAACTTCAAAGTAAGTCTTAAGCCTTCCAGTATATTTATCGGAAAAAAGAGCTCGGAAACAAAAGCAACGTGTTGTGACTTTTTATATCCGGCCACCTCACCTATATCATTTTCAAGCTGGTGTTGGCACAGTTTCTGAAAATGCTGCCACTTCCCGACAGGTTATTGACAGGCACACCTGTTCTGTCTACTGTTGTGGGGTAACCGTGAGCTTTGTTGCTTTAGCTCTCTCAAGTGTGGTAAGGATTCCTAAGAAGGCGGGGGTGAGGGGTAGAATCACTTGAGAAATCATTTTCTGGTAGATCTTGTAAAACTACTGAAATTTATGAAATTGAAAATTAATAACCTACTTTCTTACCTTAGAAAAACGTGAGAAGCCCAAGACCCAACTCTCAACATGGAACTGTTATGTAGTGTACAACTAAAGTGAGAAGTTTTAAAAAACAGGTCCCTACCTTCCAGGATAATGGCCTCAGGTTTTGTAGCTCATGCCTGGGTGGAGACTGGTAACTCCACTGAAGAGAATTTGTACAGTAACACCTGTTTTGAATGCGGTACCTTAATCTTTAATCAACTGAGTTCCCTAAACTCCGTATGCTCACTGACAGATTGAAACAAATTGTGGTCTATTCTATTTTTTGAAGAAAATCAATTCTTCATTGTACAGATCCATTTAGTACAGTGGGCATTCCTTCAAGACTGTTGTATTTGGCCCTTAGAAGCCTTTGGGTTTCAATCAGTTTAATTGTATGTGACTAGAATGTAAGCTTATACAGGCAGAAATTTTTGTCTCTTTTTTTTCTGTGGATGTGTCTCCAGCTTCTAGAGTGGAGCCTGGCACGTAGTAAGCACTCAAATGTTTTTTTTAATGAATGCAAGTGAGTTTCAAAACTTACTGTTTAAACACCTTGACCTTTTGGAGAAATTAGCAAAAAAAAAAAAAAAAAAGGTTCCAGTTTTCATTTATCCTCCTTGAACTGCTTTTTGTCTTTCACAAGAATGCTGGAGTAATTTCAGGAGAAAATTGATCTGGGTCTGTGGGACCAAAATAAATAGTTTATGGTCAAAACTAATCTTCATTTGGTAAAATATTGGTAAGTGCTAGAAGTTGTGTCTAGTTACTTGAAGAAATGCAGCTAGCACCTGACAGGCACGTAGAGAAAGTTGCCTCTTGTTCGGAATCAAACTTTCCAAGATCTTTATGGTTATTTTCTTGCCCCTCCCCCTTTCTATCCTCTAGGTTCTCTGTGTAATTGACCTTCAAGTCACCTTTTTTGTGAGCCACTTCAAACATTTTTAGAAAAGTGGTGTAGTGTAACATTTTTTCTTGCAAAAGTCACCTAGTATTTGTGAATACTTAAAACTAGGAATCAAAACTTGAAAGTGGTGAGGCTGTTGCCTCAATTTGACAAGGATTATGTCATAGGCAGAAGCAAGTATGGGGAAAGATCCAGAAAGTTATTTTCAGGGGTGCCTGGGTGGCTCAGTTGGTTAAGTATCCAACTTCAGCTTCAGGTCATGATTTCATGGTTCGTGGGTTCGAGCCCCACATCCAGCTGTATGCGGATGGCTTGGAGCCTGGAGCCTGCTTTGAATCCTGTCTCCGTCTCTCTCCTCCCCTCCCCCGCTCACGCTCTGTCTCACTCTCAAAAATAAACATTAAAAAAAATTTTTTTAGGTTATTTTCAATAAGGAACAAAAAAGTACAGTGAAGAAAACTAATACAGTGCTTATACCTTGTTAGATTGATTATTGTTCTATCCTCATACTTCTCAGTTTTTATTGCCTCCATATAAAAGAGCAGTCAGCCACGCTGAATTCTGGGTCTTAGTGCAACATTCCAGGAAGAGAATTTGGCTCAACTTGGGTCAGGTGTCATTAGGACTCCCAGCAGGTGAAGAAGAGAGATGATAGTATACGAATATAGCTGCTATCCCTGCACCCAAGTGGTTTGGGAAGTTGAGTAGAAAATTTACCAGAAAAGGGATGCTAAAAAGAAAATCCAAAGGTATTCTCTATGACATACTTTAAAAGATAATCTAGTCACAAAAAGTCCGAAAATACAAACTTGGCAAGATGTAGACTAATGGGACTCTTACTTAAAATTGGTACAACTAGGGGCACTTTGCTGGCTCAGTCAGAGGAACATTCAACTTTTGACCACAGGGTCATGAGTTTGAGCTCCACTTTGGGCATATAGATAATTAATTTGGTACAAGTACTTGGGAAATAAATTTAGCACTCATAATTTTGTAAAATGCATATCCTAAAATCCATCATTTTCACTTTAAAGCCTTTATAAGAAAAGTACATATAAAAAAGTGTGCACCATGGGGCATATACAAGAAGTAGTATTTGAATATTTGAAACATGGGCACTGACCAATCCAACACCAACTAATCAGAACCTATGCCCACTATAACTAACACGGTTTTACAGAGACACAGCAGCTGATAACCAACCAAGTCTGTGTACAAGAAGACTCGTGGCATTCATAGTGAAAAATGACTAGTGAGAGGAGCATGGTGATACGTTACAGTATATTCATAGAACAGAATTCCATACAACAATGAAAATGCTTTACAGTGTCCTGCATTTGCATGTTAAAATCTTAAACTATAAAGAATACAAAGTATTAAGTTTACAAACAATCTGTATTTAAGGATACAGTGAATCTTAAGGGAATGGGAAAAACAAGTCACCTCTTCAGGAAAGTATGCTCTTCCACCGAAGAGCATACAGGATCTCAACAGTATTGTTTATGTTCTATTTCTTGGATGGTGGGTTTATGCTCTTTTGGTTAGTAGTGGCTTCTTGAAGTTTTTGCTTTATTATGTGCTCTGCCTGCATATATGTTACGATATATTCTTTTGTACATATCAAATATTCCATTTTTTAAACCATGTATGCAACCCCATTTATGTAAAATTGTATCTATATGTACACATAATAAAAAATTTTGTATAAAAAAATAGCTGGTTAATAAGATTGCAAAAATCAGAACTTCAGAAAGTGCTGCAGGGGGCACCTGGGTGGCTCAGTCGGTTAAGTGTCCTACTTCGGCTCAGGTCATGATTTCAGGGTTCGTGAGCGAGCCCCGAGTTGGGCTCCGTGCTGACAGCTCAGAGCCTGGAGCCTGCTTCACTTCGGATTCTCTCTCTCTCTCTCTCTCTGCCCCTCCCCTGCTTGCTTGCTCTCTCTCTCCAAAGTAAACATTTTTTTTAAACCTTTAAAAAAGAAAATGCTGCAGGAATTCAAGAATGGCAGAGTCCTGCACTTATTAAGTACTTAGATGATGGACTGATGCCTTGAGCTGGGTCTTAAAGGATGAATATCATGTAGAAAATTTAAATGAAGTTTAAAAAAGAGCACATTATATGCCAGCTCAAAGAAGAAAGTTTTTGTTTTTTTAAAAAGGGTCTTTTATTTTTTACTTTCTAAAAATATTTATTTATTTATTTTGAGAGAGTGTGTGTGAAGGACAGAGAGAGAGAGAATCCAAATCGGGCTCCAGGCTCTAAGCTGTCAGCACAGAGCCTGACATGGGGCTTGAACTCCCGAACCACGAGATCACGACCTGAGCCAAAGTCGACGCTTAACCGACTGAGCCACGCAGGTGCCCCTCAAAAAAGAAAGTTTAAGACATACTCAGAAAAAAGTATGTCACTAAGAATGGAGTAAAGAATCACTGGATAATAGTGGGGAGATACAAGGTAGAATGTGGACAAACGAGAGGCGATGCACGCGGTACAGGGAATGGTCAGGCTGTGGGCAATCAGTAATATTTTAGTGAGGAGATAGCAAAGCCATGCATTAGGATGGATGAAAAGAGGAAAAGGACTGTAGGCAATAATGCAAAGGCTCTTTAGATAAATGTGTGTTCAGTTCTTATCAGCCAGTTGCCAGATCAAATGAAGGAGGCAAGAAGGTAACAACACACCTCCTGTGTGCCAGTCCACTGCTGAACAATTTACCACAATATCAAATTTGTCCCATACGCTTACAAAGCAGAGGGTATCATCCCACCTTTACACTTACCTGAGGCATACAGAGTTAATTTGCCCACGTTCATATAGCCAGTAAAGTGAAAGCGCTTCAATTCAAACCAGGCCTGTGACTCTAAAGTACATTTTCTTTCCTCTGTGTCCATGGGCCCAACATAGTCAAAAACCCAAGAATGAGAAGGCTCATGAAGACCTTGCTGGTCATAACCCTTAACTTGAAGCCAAAACTTAAGTGGTAAGCTTCTTCCCCAATAGCTTGCTTTGTTAACATCTATGTATATTTGCTGACTTTTGTGTACAAATTTTACTTAAGTGAAAACAAACTCCTGTGTGGAGACTTGGGGATCCTAAGGAATACCCTCTCCTAACTGTACTTTGCCTTTGCGTTATATATGCATCTCTGGTGCCACAACTCGTTGTTTTAGTTATTCGTGTCTGTATCTGTCTAGAAAGTTCTAGAAGGATAGCGCCGCTATTCATTATTGTGCTACTTTCCTTGCTTCACATTTGTAACAGTGATTTCCATATAGTGGACATACGTGGGCTTTGTAAACATTCTTTATGCAAGGCTGGAAACTAGTTATCACAGTAAACTCTGCTATTTTGGGGAAAAAAAGAACAACCAGGGAAACCAGAGGAATGGGGTTTAAAGCAGTCATTTTCCTAGGAGAGTAAATATTACAGGTTTTCACAACTAGTTGATGCTTCTTGGTCCATTCCCCCATTTAAAGGCCAAGGGGGAAAGATGAAGGCATTTGTAAGGAAAAATGAGTTCCCAGACTGCACCGTCTTCCTACCTGAAGGTGATTTTGCCCTCATCTTGCTGTGGTGAGAGCCCAAGAAAGAAGGAAACTAGTTTACTCATTCTTCAGGGTTGCTGAGTAATTAATTGCTGGGAAGTTCCACAAATAGGCAAGGCCACATTCTTTTTAGGTGTAATAATTGTGGTTGCTGAAAAATCTGGAAGCAACCCAAATATCAGAGTGCCAGGTCAAATGAAGGAGGAAAGAAGGGAACCGTCAGGAAGGAAGGGTCCATCCACCCTGGAGTATTATGCATTCAATAAAAATTTAGAAAGATTGTAGCAACATGAAAAAAAAAAAAGGCCATGAGATGTTAACGGGGGAAGAAAGCAGGTTATACTGTAGGTAGAAGGGAAGTGAAGAGGAAAGGATATCAGGGAAAACATTTTAAAGCTATGACGAATCCTTTTATTTACTCAATTAAACATTTACTAATCACCTACTACATCTCAGGCACATGGCCAAGGGCTAGGAGGAGGCCAAAATCAAAAGGTTCCTGTAGAATTTACAGCTTAAAACAGTAGATTAAACGGAAGAGTGCAATATGACCCCTTGTCACAAAGAGCCACACGGTATTCACACCTTTCTTTTTTAGTTTAAGGGGTGTCCCTCTGTTTAGTTATTTTAGCCTAGCAGTCACTGTATGGGCATAATAATTGCTGCTGCAAAGTTCACCTCTGATTCTTTGTCTTCCTACTATTGACATCTCTCTTTGTCGAGTACCTGCTGGTGTTTGTGTGCAGGCATCGCGCTTGGTGCTGTGAAGTGGAAGTGAGTTAAGGAAGGCCTGTAGTCCCAGCCCCCCAGGGCTTCTCCATCTAACTGGAGACGAGGTACAGGGCTCGCATACAAGTCAGACTTCAATGAGCGTCCAAGGGAAAGGGGATCTATTCGGAGGCCAGAAGAGATCTGGGAGGGTGGTCGCTTCTGCCAGGGTCCAGCCCCGAGGGTTAGCAAGGCCTGGTAGAAGGCTGGCGGGGCTGCGGGCAGGCGCAGCGGGAGCTCGAGCTGGAACACCCCAGCTAGAGTCGGGGGCGCGGCGCGCGCAACCTGGCCCCGCCCCCGGCGGCGGCTGTGTGCGCTGATTGGCCCGCGCCGGCCTCGCTCGCGGTTGGCGGGAGGCCTCTGAGCGGGTAGTGCCGCTGCGGAGCGAGTGGCGAGCAACCGCCTGAGGCCTCGAAGCGTGCGGAGGGAGGCTGTCCGGCGCCCAGCCCCCAGGTTTTGGCAGGTATCTTCCGCTCGCGCTCCGGCTTCGGGCCTCGCCGGCCACCCTCCAGTTTCGGCTGCGCCGGGTCCTTCCATCCCTCTCGCCCCCGGCCCCGCCGCCCACCGGGTGTGAGGATGGGACGGCGTCCCGGCCCCCTTCCCCCACACGCTTCGGCCCGCGAGTCTCCTCAGGTGTCCTCGCCGCGACGGGAGCACATCCTCCCGGCGCCTCGGGCCTGGGCTCGGGCGGGGGGCGTACGAGGTCGGAGTCCGCGAGGCTGCCCCTTACTCGGTCGCTCTGTGGGGACCGCGGAGCGGCGTCGCGCTCCTCCGTGTCGCCGGCGGGCCCTTCCCTGGCGCGCTCGCGGGGAGGAGAGGCCCCGGGGGACGCCGCCCGCCGCCGGTCGTGATCCTCTGGGGAGGAGCCCTCCCCGGTCCCCTTGGGTCCCCGTCAGCGCGTCCTCTTCCAGGAGCCGTGGGGTCGCAGCCGCTGTCCGTCCGTGCCCTGGCCCCGAGCCACCTCCCACAGTTTCCAGCCGCAGGTTTCTTACCCGTCGGCACGGCTGGGGGCCAGCGGGCTTCGATTTTTTATTTATTTATTTATTTTTTTAAAGAACCTTTTGAAGGAATTGAACACTTCGACACGGATAAACCCCATGCTATGTGAAAACCGAGGTCCCGCTTGTTTAACAAATGTTGTTCTCGAACACATGCACGTTTAAAAATACCTCTGGTCTCTGTTACCAGTACCATCTTAACATTTCAGTTATATCGCCGGAGGTGAAATGTGGCTCTCCGGGCACCGTCTGACTCTTCTTCCTTCGAAAGACACGCCTCCCTGCAAAAAAGACGCAGTAATGCTGCTGCCGTGTAGTGAGTTTGGGCCACGGATTCAGCACTACGCTCGGCAGATCCGTATACTTCCTTCGCTCATGAACCGTCCTAAATATGTATTATGAACAACGTCTAAGAATAGAATACGTAATTTTTACTGAATGCTTCTGTGTACCAGGATCTAAGAGCACCTAGGTGTGTCTCGTCTCTTAACATCCGGAAGGAGGAAATGGGTGCTCCCAGGAGTGGTGCTCCCAGGAGTGCGGCCACAACTCACTCCTACGCTTCTGTCCAGCCCAGCTTCCATTTATTCCGACCACCTCATCATGAAAGTGTCTGGTTTTCTCCACCTAATTGCGTGGATTTCTTTTTTTTTTTTTTTTTTTAACATTTTTTAATTTATTTTGGGACAGAGAGAGACAGAGCATGAACGGGAGAGGGGCAGAGAGAGAGGGAGAACAGAATTGGAAACAGGCTCCAGGCTCCGAGCCATCAGCCCAGAGCCTGACGCGGGGCTCGAACTCACGGACCGCGAGATCGTGACCTGGCTGAAGTCGGACGCTTAACCGACTGCGCCACCCAGGCGCCCCATAATTGCGTGGATTTCTAATCAGACTTGAACTTCTTCTTGAAACAGCTCTGCTGTGCAATTTTACAAGTGCTGTAGCACCTAGCACTTGGCTGAGGCCAAAAGTATTCAATAGCCATTTAGATGTTAAATTAGAAAAAAAAAAACAAACCCATATTTAAAAATCAACATTATGGAGTTGTGATAATAGCCCCAGCAAAGCTTCCAGCAGTTTTGCCAAGAATTTTTTTTTCTTAAATTTGCTGTGTTGTTGTTTTTTTTTTTTTTTTAACAGTTTACAGTGTGTGGTTATGATGGAGAAAAAATGCTGTGGTTATCTCCATAAGGATTCTGTTTTTTAAGAGTTATTTTATTTTAGCAAAACGGTGATAAGCCCATCTTTCTTCCCTAAAGCAATGGCTAATATTTAACCACTAAGTCACAATTTATTTTGCATATTGACAATGCAAATGCTTGACTTAAATTTTTATAAAGTGTAAGCTTATAAGCTGGGTTTGTTTTCCTGGCAGGGTGACAGTAAGTAATATCGGGCTGCATACCATGATGTTTTACACATGATTTCATTTAATTTTGAAAACACTTCTTTGGTGGTTAAAGGATATGGGCCTTTGGTGTCAGACGTTCCTGGATTCAAATCCTAGGTTTATCACTCGTTAATTATGTGACCATGGGCAAATTTCTTCTTCCCCAAGCCTCAAATTTCTCATCTAGAAAATAAGGATAAAATAATACCCATTTTATAGAAATGTTCTGAGGATTAAATGAGATAATGCATGTGAAACTTTTCGCACAGTGCCTGGCACATATTAAGTGTTCAGTGTAAGGCTGCAATTATAAGGAAGTTAAGGTTTCCCTGCCTGCCCTGAATCGCCATCAGATGTTGCTATTAGATTTTTCATATAGGCAGCTGAGTCTCCCAATACTGATTCTGTCGTATGATTCTGTGCACCACACCCTAACACTCTTTATATTACCCCCAGAGAAAACAAATTATTTTAGATACCTATAAATTAGCTGTGGTATATTTACCAAAGGGGGGAAAAAACCCCAGACATCCTATTCAAGTGTGAATTCTAGTACAATTTTTTTTCAGATTGGTGGAGTCCACATAAAAACCCACTACAGGGTTTTACCATTTGAGTGTAGTTTCTTCTGGTTCCTTCCTTCTTCCCTGTCTCTTACCCTTTCTCATATTTTTAGTTGCCTTGCATTCTTTTCCTCTTGCTTCCATGAGAACTCTATTTTCAGTATATCTAAATGAAGAGCATAATTTAAAACTACCTCAAGTTGGAATATGAGTAAGAATGTAGCATTGATCGCTTCTCTCCTTAGTGTCTCCATAACTTTTCTGCCAGTGTTTGCTGATTAACTTCAATGAATCTCTGGGGAATTTCACAGTTCTTTCTCTATTTCCTCAAATTTCATATGAAGTATCCCAACACATATATAGAATTTAACGGAATAGTGTAAAGCTATACTATGAACATATTTATCTATTTGATTGACAAAATTTGCCTTCTGGCTTCATGATATGTCCGTGGTTATCTTAGTATAACAACACTTTTAAAGTTACCTAACATTGAGTAAAACTTACCTTCTGGGAGATATGCCATAGTTATTCTATATTCTGGCACATTCCACCCCCAAGCCTAGCTCCCAGTTTGAGAAGCCTGACTTTAATTTTTTCCATCTAGATTGTAAGGCTGCTCTTACTTCGGGGGAAAAAAAAAAAAGATGCAGATGAGACCTCCAGCTGTCTCCCAGACGAGGTGGGTAGGAAAGAGCAGAAAGTTCTGAAGTCTCAAGTTTCAATTTATCACCCATTCCTTTTTCTATGGAGTTTGTAGCACCCACCCCCAACTCCATAATTGCCTTAAATTTGGTTGGACCTTAGATATGAGAAGAAAGATGAGCGGATGGGAGGGAAGTGAAACAGAGGGAGGAGAGCAATTATAGAATCAATTGAATATAATTTCCTCTGCTTAGTTTTTCATAATCTAGCCCTCTGCTGTCTAATATGATAGCTGCTAGCTACATGTGGCTGTTGGGCACTTGAAATGTGGATGGTGCAACTGAAAATTTTTTATTTTAATTTAAAATTAAGTACTGAAGGAGTGTAAAATATTTTTCCCTTACACACTACTTTACTGTATTGGTAGGACTACTTTTCACTGTCACTATTGGAAATTTAGCATCTGAATTGAGACCTACTACAAGTGTAAAATACACAGCAGATTTCAAAGACTCAGTATGAAAAATAAAGTATGTAAAATATCTCATTAATTTTTATGTTGATTATACACTAAAATGATATTTTGGGTATACCAGATTACATAAAACATATTACGAAGATTCATTTGCTTGTTAGTACTTCTTTAATGTGGCTTTAAAAATATAAAATTACAAATGTGGCTCACATTACAGTGGACATTGCTGATCTAGCCCTACTATATCCAATCTTATTTTCCATTCCTTCCTTCAGCAGGGAAGTTTCTGAGGGTCAGGAAGGAGAATCTGTACCTAACTCCTTGAACACCAAGGGAGGCATGGCTGCCTGGGTCACTGTGAGTTATGGATTGCCATGCTTGGGTCACTGTGAGTTATGGGTTCAGAAGTTCTCATTAGGATCTCAGAGTAGTTTCCTGCTTTGCCTATGCATATGTCCATTTCCTACCACCGTATAAAAAAGGTATTACAAAAGTAATACAAACTGTAGTAATAATTGTGTGAACTAATTACCACCAAACATGGTAGTGATTATGCATATTGTTAAATATTGATGAATTAACTTTGTTTCTAATTTTATTATAACACTGTACATTCATATACACTTAAAATCAATCACTCAAATTAACAGTTTGTGGTTATGATAGAGAAAAATGCTGTAGTCATTTCAATAAGGATTCTGTTTTTTAAGAGTTATTTTATTTTAGCGAAACAGTGATAAGCCCATCTTTCTTCCCTAAAGCAATGGCTCATTTAACCACTAAGTCATACACTCACAAATTTAAAAATTAGAGTGATCAATTTATGAGAATCCCTCACGTATACCCTACATTTCTTTGCTAGAATTGTTTTTAACTTTTCAATAAATACCAGTAAATGCTTGTTGAATAAGTGATTTTTGTAGCATATCAAAGAATTACCAGTACAAAAATATTTTGTGTGGGGAGGTGGATTACTTTCAATGTAAGATTTGATATGATAATAATTTATTTCTGGAAATAGCTTGCCTTGTTCTATAAAAAGTTTGAAGTGTCATATAATAACTATATGATAAAAGTATGTCAGTATAAGCAGAATTTAAAACTTTAGGAAAAAAGAATACCACAAATAGATTATAAGTGCAGCATAGTTTCTCTAATTAACTTTCAAATTTGGTTTTGGGTTCCCTAGTAGTCAAAGCAAAATGGTATACAGGATCTTACTGAGAAAAGAAGGTGTATCAGTTACCCAAAGGAATCATAGCATTTCTTAGCAATGAATGATAAAAACAATTTCTTATGTGAGTTACTATCACAAATAATATTTTAGTAGCAAGTTCAATAACATTTTATATGACTGCATCTGGTAATGTCATCTGATTAGTTGTTTTTATATAGAAATGAACAAGAGTGTGGTAAATTATTATGTTTTATTTTTACAGGAATCTTGGGAAACCAAAATGAGACATAATCAGCTGTGTTGTGAGACACCGCCTACTGTCACTGTTCATGTAAAATCAGGGTCAAATAGATCACATCAGCCTAAAAAACCCATTAATCTGAAGCGTCCTATTTTTAAAGATAGTTGGCCAGCATCTGAAAAAAATGCACATAATAGCAACAAGTCTAAACGCCCCAAAGGACCCTGTCTAGTTATACAGCGACAGGAAATGACTGCTTTCTTTAAATTATTTGGTACGTTTAAAATGTTGTAATAGCAGTAATTGTAAGGTACTTAAAAATGAGAGAATCTAAAGATCTACTTTATTATTTTCATAATAATCAAAGAAGATGTTGTTATTTTCTATGTCAGATTTTCTGTCTCCAATCAATTTGTTTTTGTTTTACTTAGGGTTTGTCTTTTTTTTTTTTTTTTAATGTTGGATTTTTGTTGTTTTGGATTGCTTTTGGATTTGAAGTTCAGATTCATCTTGCTTCTAGACTACTTAAATCCAAGTGTCAAATGTGAATTCTGAGCAATTCAAGTTCATAGCATGAGTTTTGTGTGACCTAAGTAAAATACTACATAAAGTCTCAGGTGAGCCAACCAGCCCAGTTTGACTGGGCCTGAGGTGTTTCCCAGGATTTTCAGTGCTGAAACTGAGCAAACTGGGAAGGTTGGCCAACCTCGAGAAGTTTCAGTATTATATGTAGGGATTTTTTTTTCTTTGAGAGAGAGAGAGAGAGAAAAAGAGCACATGTGCACATGGGGAAGTGACAGAGGGAGAGGGAGAGAGAGAATCTTAAGCAGGCTCTGTGCTCCTTGCTTAGTGGAGCTTGATTCCATGACTCTGAGATCATGACCTGAGGCAAAATCAAGAGTTGGATGCTTAACTGACTGAGCTACCCAGGCACCCCAGGAATTATTTTTTAATATTTTATTTTTATTTAAGTAATCTCTACACCCAGTGTGGGGCTCCAGCTCATGACCCCCAGATCAAGAGTCTCATGCTCTTCCTACTGAGCCAGCCAGGTGCCCCACATATGGGGAATATTGTGGGGTTTTTTGTTTGTTTGCTTGTTTGTTTTTTAAAGCTTATTTATTTATTTTGAGAAAGAGAGAGACAGTGTGAGTGGGGAAGGGGCAGAGAGAGAATCCCAAGCAGGTTCTGCACTGTCAGCACAGAGCCTGATGCAGGGCTCAAACTCAGGAACCATAAGATCATGACCTGAGCCAAAATTGAGTTGGACACTTAACCAACTGATCCACCCAGGGGTCCCAGGGGAATATTTGTAAAAATTATGCTTTATCGGTGCGCCTGGGTGGCTCAGTCAGTTAAGCGTCCGACTTCGGCTCAGGTCATGATCTCGCGGTCTGTGAGTTCAAGCCCCGCGTCAGGCTCTGTGCTGACAGCTCGGAGCCTGGAGCCTGTTTCGGATTCTGTATCTCCCTCTCTCTGACCCTCCCCCATTCATGCTCTGTCTCTCTCTGTCTCAAAAATAAATAAAGGTTAAAAAAAAATTTTTTTTTTAAATTAAAAAAAAAATATGCTTTATCATCATGCTCATGAAATGAGTTTAAATTTATCTGTTCAGATCATGAGACAATGCTACTTTGCTGACAAATTTCTTAAAACAAGAAACTTTTTTATATTCTAGTAGCCAAGGAAGGGACGAATTTTTTTTTTTAAGGTAAGGTAGTAAGGTAGATTAGACTAAAGGGTAGGATAGATGGATTCTGGTAAATATCTGTAGGAGTGAATCAAGTCATGTAGGTACCACAGTCTCTTAGATCCAGGTAACAGGCAGAAGTCAGTTGGGGACAATAGTGTTTGCCCTGCTCAGAAGACAAAAATCTTAAAAATATATATATATGAAAAAAGGAGGAGAAGGAGAAGAAGGAGGAGGAGGAGAAGGAGAAGAAGGAGGAGGAGGAGAAGGAGAAGAAGAAGAAGGAGGAGGAGAAGGAGAAGAAGGAGGAGAAAGAGAAGAAGGAGGCGGAGGAGGAGGAAAGGAAGGAAGGGATGAGGAGAAAAGGAAGGAAGGAAGAGAGACAGAGTCAGGCAGGGTGGCTAAGTTGGTAAGGGTCCAACTTCGGCTCCGGTCAAGATCTCATGGTTTGTGAGTTCGAGCCCTGTATCAGGTTCTGCACTGACAGTGTAGAGCCTGCTTAGGATTCTCTCTCTCTCCCTCTCTCTGCTCCTCTCCTACTCGCACTTTCTCTCTCTCTTAAAATAAATAAAAAGAAAGAAAGAAAGAAAGAAAGAAAGAAAGAAAGAAAGAAAGAAAGAAAGAAAGAAAGAAAGAAAAGGCTGGTTAAGATTTAAAGAAAAGTAAAATCAGAAGATGAGCTAAAAAAAAAAAATGTAAGTAGTGTAAGTATAATACTCTTACTATAAGTTCCCCCTTCTCTTTATTAAGACTAGTGCAAAACTATTACCAACAAACTTTTCTATTATTCATAGCTGATCCTGAGAAATAGAAAATACCTGGTTCTACCATAAGTAATTTAAGAAATAGCTGGATGCCTGGATGGCTCAGTCAGTAGAGCATGAGACTCTTGATCTTGGGGTTGTGTGTTAGAACCCCATGTTGGGTGTAGAGTTCTTTTTAAAAAATGGAATTAACAAGGCAGAAATTAATTCTAAGAAAATGTGTACTTATTCTTGGAATTTTCCATGTATTTGACCATATTGATATTTCTAGGATGTAAAAATTAGTATAAAGAAGTATGTTTTGTTTGTTATGTAACTTAAAATGAAGGGGAGAATGGAAAAAGCAGATTTTCTCAGATTGTATTCAGACAACTACTTATATATTTGGGGACTATATATTTTGACCTTTTAAAATTGAAGTAAGTGCTTTTGACCTACTTTTTGCATATTTTAAAAGTATTTTTGTTAATCTTTGTCATAATACTCAGTTTTTCCAGAATTAAGTGTTAATTATAAATAGCTAATAAATTATGAATCTTTATATAGACATTTTCATTATTATTTGGATAATAGATAATTGGACAGAGATAAATAGGTGAAAAGAAGAATTCAAAACTGAAAATACCCTGAGACCTAACAGGGGAAAGTAGTAGAAAGAGTAAAAACATTTTGAAAATCAGTAATATTCATTTAGTCATTATTTCTTAAAGACTGAGTTATCTTTTATCAGACTCCATTTCTACCAGTAAAGATTGATTTTTGAAAGTAATAAAGAGCTAATCTACAGTCACCCAAGACATCTTTCTCAAAGAGCTATTGGGATAGTCAGGAAACCAAACATTTCTACCATACCCTCTTTGGCCTGAGCAAATCAGATGGGAAACCCAAGAGTAAAAGCCGTAACTTTTTGTACAGTGCTTGCAATGGTAAATGCACCAAAGAAGTGAAAATTACATTGTAGACAGTACTTGTCCAGGCATTTTTGTTTGATTTCTAAGCATCATTTATAATCCCCTATCTTGAAATTAATTCTTCAAAAGGAAACATTCTGTTTTTAAAAGACAAGTCATAGCTATCTTTTGTTCTAGATGACGATTTAATTCAAGATTTCTTGTGGATGGACTGCTGCTGTAAAATTGCAGACAAGGTAAATTTGGTAAAGATGTAATTATTATGTTACTAAACTGTCAGAACTTTAACAAAACCTTATAAGAATTTTCTATCCTATTTATTGTTAGGAAAAGGACTGGCCTGCATTGCTCCTTCTAAGGGTAATCCTTATGCATTAATTTTTGAAATTAGCATACATCATAGACTCATTTTATACTTGAGGAATTGCAGAATATTATTAATTATATTTAAGTGACCTTAAGTCTGTTATCTGATTGAAAACAAGAATCAGTATAGACTTAACATGTTTTGATCAGAATTATCACCTCTTATCAGGCTATGGAGTAATTCTGAATTACTGAATATTCTGAGATTAATTTCACTAAGGCAGTCTGTGATACAGTTAATATTTTATAGGTAAAACAAATCCCAATAATTTTATAGATAAAATTAGGTACTTGTGTTTTTTATTTCGGAATCTGTTTTTCTAAAAGATCGTCATGATGCTGACTTACATACTAGGGACCATATTTCTGTACTCTTTAGATTTAGCAGAACAGTTATGATCTCAGCTTTATAAATGGTATCTTAGACCAGGTAGTCATATCAGAAAATTCAGCATGACCTCATTTCACACTTAAATTTAATGTCCCATTTAATGTGGGAAAGGTATGAATGGAAGCCTGGCTTATGATTAAATATACATTAAGTTAATATTGATGTGAACTTTTTTATTTCAAGCTTAAGATAACACAGATAAAATTGAAGTTTGTCTTTTTAATCTCTAATTTTGGAAATTTAATTTTGGAAAATTTCAAACATGTATACCTTGAGGTAGAGAAAATAGAATTAAAAAACCTCTATGTGCCTATCATGGAGCTACAGTAATCATCAGCTCATGGCTGCTTGTTTCTTCTAATCCTTCTTCCCAAAACTAGACTATTTTATCCATGAATATTTCAAGATGTATTTCTAAAAGATGAGATCTTTTTAAACATAATAACAATTTTTCTAACACTTCTAAAAATTAATATTAATGCTTTCATATAAAATAGCTGTGTAATAATGTGCATGTGGAGTTGTAAGTTCCCTACTTTACAGTTTTAAATGCATTACAGTAATTAAAGTTGCTGGACAGCAGGGGGCAGTGCTTTTAAAGTAACTGACCATGCATACCGTATTTAAGAGTTCTCTAGTGAAAGTTATCTTGAAAACTTGGAGTCACCTTTGTAGTCAATCCTGTGAAGGTAGGATAAAAAGGCATTTTATGAGAGAGAATCTAATACATCAGTACTTTAATTGTTTTTAGTTTTAACATATAGAACCTGGACAATGCCCTAATACCAGGAAAGATACGTCTTTCTTTCTTTTTTTTTTTTTTTTCTTTTTTGGTTTATAAAAATTTATTGATATTGAAAAGCTTGATCTTCTATCCTGTGGGCATCCATCCAGGTGCTTTCAACTAGCAAGCTGCGCTCCTAACTGGATTGCTGCCCTCACAAATGCCCTCTTAATGTTCAGGTTGACAGTCTGCCTTGGCTTAAAACTCCTCATTCCGGGCCTCGTGAGCCACTAACTCTTCACACCTTTATATAAAAAGTTCTTCAAAATCAACACCCCAAGCAAGCCATCCAGGATAGTGGCCAGTAACCAAAATAAATCGTTGCTCCAAACATGACTGAGACTCAAGTCCACCTCCTCAATTTCCAGCCAACTCCCTTTAGCGCCTGTTTGCCCATGGGTAGCATGTGCAACTTGAACTTTAGGACCTTTGCAGCCATTTTCACCCCTTTGGCACAGAACTAGAAAACAAAGAGCATCCAATTAAACATACTGCGCAGCCAAAGTAACTATCAAGGTTTTAGGTATGGTTAAGCCTCAGAATAGGATTTTTCAGAAATCCCTTCTGTCCACTACTCTTAAACCATCACAGGCTAAGATACGTCTTTCTAATAACACATTTAAAACACTTTTTTTCTGAAGAAAATGGAGCCATTAGAATGAATTATTCTGATTTCTGATTTGAGGTTATTTTTAAAAGTGAGTATGTGAAATTGCTAAGAGAGTAGACCCTAAGTGTTCTTAACAAAAAGGGAAAAAAGATAATTATGTGAGGTGAAGGATATGTTGATTAACCTGTTTTTGCTATTCACTTCACAATGTATATAACAAATCATCACATTGTAAACTTTAAGTATATACATCTGTGTCAATTATACCTCAATTTAAAAATCCCCCCCACAATGAATGAATGAATGAATGAATGAATGGAAAATGAGTATAGGTGTCTGCAATTAACTGGAAGGAGTCAGGAAAAAATTTTTGTATAGATACATATGTCAAGCCAATGTGGCAACACACTAACAATTGATGAATCTAGGTGAAGGATGTATGGTTATTTGTTTTATTATTATTTCAACTTCTCTATGTATTTGAAATTTAAGATAGAAAAAAATTAGGGTTTTGGTTCAAAAAATATTGGCAATAATAAAATTTAGGAGTTCTTCCTAATATTAATCATGATAAATAGTTCAGAACTATTTCTTACCATTCACATGGATTACAGGAAGCCAGAAAATAAGGACCCAAATAAATAGGTAATTCTGTAATAAAGATAGATAATGCTTTATTGTTTTTAGCTTATTATTCATCTTAAAGATAACTATCTTAAAGCAGTTTTACGTATGAACGTAAAACATTAATATTAACTTTTACTTTTTTCCCTATAGTATCTTTTGGCTATGACATTTGTTTATTTCAAGAGAGCTAAATTTACCATAAATGAGCATACCAGGATAAATTTCTTTATTGCTCTGTAAGTATGCTTTCTACTAAGTGATTTTTGTGGTCCTTATTTATAATATATATGATAACTTATTTAAAACAGTCTGTTTTGGGACACTTGGCTGGCTCATTAGGTAGAACTTGCGACTCTTGATCTCTGTGTTGTAAGTTCTGGCCTCACATTGGGTATGAGCTTACTTAAAAAAATAAGTAAATGAAGTTAACATTGCAACCCATAAAAAAATAAAACAGAGGCTTTTAAAAACCTGATGTATATCCTTGAATAGGCTTTATATATAGAAGTTATATATTTTTTTACTTTAATAGAATATTTTTATGTTCTTTTCACTGATCTTATCCTGCCATATGTGTAAGGTTTATTTTTCAGTATTCCACTTGGGTTTGTATTGTATCTTTTACATATTTCAGAGTGCTCCATATAAATTATCCCAAAGTCTCCTCTTTTGACTCAGATATGTTTTAAAATCCAGAATATTCGGTTTGAAATTTCCAGTAAATTTATAGCAAAAATCATCGTCATTGGGGCACCTGTGTGGTTCAGTCAGTTAAGCGTCTGACTCTTGTTTTCAGTTCAGATCATGATCTTGCAGATGATCTTATGGTTTGTGGGATCGAGCTCCCTGTTGGGCTCCACCACATAGTGTGGAGCCTGCTTGGGATTCTCTCTCCCTCTCTCTCTCTGCCCCTACCCCACTCATGCACATGCACATGCTCTCTCTCTCAAAATAAACTTAAAGTCATCATCATTTTCCTTTTACATGAAACAACTTGTGGAAAATGCTACAGACATACTAATTATAGATTTTTGTCTGTAACCTAGAAGTTGTTCATATCTGGGGTGCCTGGGTGCCTCTGTGTTGACAGCTTGGAGCCTGAAGCCTGCTTCGGATTCTCTGTCTCCCTCTCTCTCTGCCCCTCCCCCACTCGTGCTCTGTCTGCCTCTCTCTCTCTTTCAAAAGTAAACATCAAAAAACGTTTTAAAAAAAGCAGTTATTCATATCTGACACCTTTCTTTAGTAACCACTGACTCTTTGACTTAACACACTGAACTTTGACCAAGGAATATAGCTGTTTTTTCCAATTCTTCTATTCTTCTATTGACTTTATATTGGATCGTTCATACTAGCTTTGATACTAACCATTTCTGTTAAATGGTTTTAATAACATGGCTTTCCAGCCTATAGGTCAGAATTATACTGGAAGCAATGTTTAAGAAAATGTATCTCAATCTCAAAACTTTTTATACCTAGTACCTGGATATAATACTGCAGTTGGGAATGTATGAATATAATTTTAAGTACTTAATTAGGGAACAAAAATAAAAAATACTTAAGTTGAATACCTCAACAACTGTTTGCACTGATGAGTGAGTTTTTACTCAAAGTCTATTTAATTCAGACTCAAAGTGTGATTCAAGAAATAGGACTAGAAGAAACTGATCTCTCCTTGTATTTAGAAGACATATTTCCCCATGCATAAGGGATAATGAACCTTATAAAATTTAGTGATGATTGATAAACTGTGGGAATATAATAGTACTAACTAATACTGAGTGTTATGTGCAGGACACCACAAAAATTGTTTTTTTATAAGCTCCTTGAATCTTCTCTGTGAGATACATTATTAAATTCTCTTCATTCTACATATGGGGAAATTGAGACTTAGGAAGGGAAGTACTTCCAAGTCTCACAAAAGTTAGTAAGTGGCAGGGCTGGGGTGCACAGTCAGGTGTGACTTGCCCGTGGCCAAATTTAGTGATTAACCACTAAGCTACATTGCTGTTAACATGTCTCCTTAGTATTATATTATACCTCTGTGTTGATACAATATCTATTTTGTAGTTTTTTCTACCTGCAAATTAAAAACAAACCAAAAGAAGCTTTCTTTTTAATTCTTACAAATGCCTGAAATTGGATTTGTTTGACATTTTGGTAATGTCATTACCAGTAAAGTAAAGCAGCACGAGTTTACCGTGTAGTAGTCTGTATAACATGGATTATAATTTCCATTTTATATCTAATCATACTTTTTTATATATCCTGACTCAATTCTCAGTAAATATTTTCTTAGCGACAGTTCTTTTTTTTTTTTTTTTAAGTTTATTTATTTATTTTGAGAGGTAGAGGGAGAATCCCAAGCAGGCTCCACACTTACAGCATGAAGTGCAACACAGGGCCTGATGCAGGGCTTGGTCTCACAGTTCCTGAGATCTTGACCTGAGCTGAAATCAAGAGTCAGATGTGTAACTGACTGAGTCACCCAAATGTCCCAGTTAGCCACAGTTCTAACTCAAGTTCTTTTCCTTCCTATATGTTCTTACAACACTCAGGACTTTTGTTGTCATTATTCCATATTCTCTTGTACAGTTATTTGTTTCGTACTTAGTTACTTCTTCTACTTGACTATAGGCTGCTTAAAGGGAAGGAACATGTATCTAAATTGTTTTTTTGCATCCTTTAACGTGTGGTTGTTCTTAATTCTTTATTTGGATAAGCATAATTAGCTATTATACAAAAGAAATGAACTCTGCTCCAAGAAAATCTATTTCAAATTAGAAGACAACTTACATGCATACAATACACATATTTTTATAACATTGAGCCTGAAAAATTGTTAATCTAGAGTAGAATTACAATGTAGTTCTGATAGCATAGTACCATAGTATGTTATAGATTTTGTTTTATTTGGTTAACAAGCGTGAAAGGAGCCAACCTCTGGCTTCTGTCTACCCTTTACTAAGAACTATCAAGGATACTAAAGTAAGAAATTATGTAATTTCACAGAGGACATGATTGGATTCATATAACTGAATGGGTTTCATATGAGGTGCTTTTATATTATGATAATTTAAAAATATGTACAGTTATTTTAAGGGAAGGTAAAGTAATAGGTAGGTGCTATTTTTATATTAATGTAACTAAATTGAATATGCATGTAGTTTTTTAAAAGGACATAAGTGGGTATACAATTAAAAGTAAGTATTCGTGTCTCAAGACGTTGGCATCCTTCCTCAAGAACAATGAACATTTCATGTGTATCTGTCTAGAAATAATTTTCTATACATGAACCAGTGTATATATTATATGAATAGAAGTATACTATACATTTCTGTGCCTTTTGAATTTTTCTAATGTGACATATCTATAAAAGGAGTATATGGAATGTGTATATGTTTATGTTAAAGAAAAAGCAAAACAAATACTCATATACCCATGACTCAACTTTAGAATAGAACATTGCCAGAATCTTAGAGGCTCACAGTGCACAATTTCCCAGTTAGAGCCCCCTCCCTTCCACAGATAGTAATTTTCTTGATTTTCTTTATTCTGTATATAACCCTCTAAATAATATATTGTTTGGTTTTTCCTGTTTTTAAGCTATATGTAAAAGAATAATGTGCACTGATCTTCTGTAACTTCTGTTGCTTTATAATATGATTTGAGATTCATTTATATTGATATGTGTATCTCTAGTTCATTCATTTTCACTGCAGAATAATAATATTCTATATTATTGCTTATATATTTGAATTTTTTACTATCTTGTTGTCTTTACGTCCCACTTTTTCTGTGAGATCTTTTTAATTTTTATTTTTTGATACCTTTTATTCCTCTGCTTTTTAGGAAATTATGCAGTCTATATCCTTTCAGCAGTTATCCTAGTTACCTATTTTTTTAACTTACTAGATTACTGGTTTCTTATAAAAGGATATAACTCAGGAACAGCCAGATGGAAGATTTGCATAGGGCAAGGTATGAGGAAAAGGCATGGAGCTTCCATAACCCCTCAGCACCCCTTGATCTCTGCATGTTCACCAACCAGGAAGCTCTATCCCAGTTATTTTTAATCAAGAGCCATAAACATTTTAACTCCAGTCACCCCTTTCTCAACTTATATTCTCTTGTTTTGCAATTCTGTGGTTCTACATGAAGCCCTCCAAAAACTTTGAGACATTATTGTTGTTTTTACACTGAACATTTGTTTAAGGACTTACTCACATATTTATATCTTTGCTTACTATTCCTTCTTGCATCTCAAACCTTCCACTTGGGATCATTTGCCTTCCTTTCTTATTGCTTTTAGGATTTATTTCTTTCGTGTTGGACTATTAATTTCAGTATCTTCAGACATCAGGGTCTGTTTATGTTTATGGTACACTGTTCCCTTACATGTTTTACACTTTTTTTATTGGAAGTTGCTTGTTTTTCTTAGAAAATCATCTATGGTGCTTTCATTGTTTCCAGTGGGAAATCTCTGTCATTACCTCTGTTTCTGTGTTATCTAACGTCTCATTTTTTGTCTGGACTGCCTTTACGATTTTCTCTTTATCACCTGTTCTGAATAATTTGATTATGTTGTGTGTTGGTGTAATTTTCTTTATATTTTGTGCTTTGGAGTTCATCCAGCTTCTTTGTATGTTTATACTTTTCATAAAATTTCAAAAACTTTCAGCGATTATTTCTTCAAATATTTTTTCTGTCCACCCAACTCTTGTTAGGGACTTCCGTTTCGCCTTCATTAGACCACTTGAAGTCGTCTCACAGCTCATTGGTGGCTCTATTATTTTTGTTTCTTTTTTTCTATATGTTTCAGTTTAGATAGTTTATATTGCTGTCTTCAGTGCACAAATCTTTTCTTCTGCAGTATTTAGTCTATTAATCCTACTCCATGTATTTTTCATTGTACAGATAGTTTTCATCTCTAGAAGTACACTTTGTGTCTCCTGTTCTTTTTGAACATCTGGAGTGAATATAACAGTTTTAATGTGCTTGTCTGTTTAATGTCTGTTACTTCTAATGTGTCAATTTTGGTTGATGATTCTTTTTATTATGAGTCATGTGTACCTGTTTCTGTGCATGCCTGATCCCCCTCATGTGTTTAGGAGGATACTGATTTCCATATGTATATAAGGAAACTACTTGGGTGTAGGGAAAGATTAGAGGGAACAGTGCCTAACATTCACCCAGAGCTGGGAATTTTGCCTGTTCCCACCAGCCAGACTGAAAAAACTCATAATTAACAGAATATTGAGTAGAGTACTCAAGAATGTCTTGCTTCATTAGTGGGGAATAATTACCCCAGACTGAACATTGCTCTAGATCCACCTAACAAATCATTAAAGCAAGGCCTGAAAGGATCAGACTGTTCCTAAGTAACTTAACTGCATCCTGGAACAAAGTTCAAATTTTATAGGAATACAAAAATATCCAGAACTTGGGTTGCCTGGGTGGTTCAGTTGGTTAAGCTCTGACTCTTATTTCAGCTCAGGTCATGATCTCATGGTTGTGGAATCAAGCCCCATGTTGGGCTCCATGCTAAGTGTTGAGCCTGATTGGGATTCTCTCTCTCCCTCTCTCTCTGCCCCTTCTGTCTCTCAAAATAAATAAACATTAAAAAACAAACAAAATATCCAGAACTCAACAAGGTAAAATTCACTGTATTTCTATTTTTGGTCTACATTTTTTAATTATGAGTGAGGTTGAACATCTTTATGTGTTTGTAAGTAATTTATATATTTTTTTGTGAACTGCCTGTTCTTGTCCTTTTCCCATTTCTTTTTTGAGTTGTTGGTCTTTTTTGTTAGGTATCTGGCTAATACAGTTGAAGAAGATGAAGAAGAATCCAAATATGAAATTTTTCCATGGGCTTTAGGGAAAAACTGGAGAAAATTGTTCCCTAATTTCTTAAAATTAAGGGACCAACTCTGGGATAGAATTGACTATAGGGCTATTGTAAGCAGGCGATGCTGTGAGGAGGTAAGGTTTTTAAAAAACTTTATATATGTAATCTGTTTTCTCTTTATGTAATCTCTCTTGTCTTGTTTTTAAATGTGCTTCTAATACATTTTTTGTATATGTAAGGGTAGGCTATTAACCTTGATGGTTACCATGAATACATCTTGTATATTACAATGTTGATATTTTAATTTTTTACCACAATAATTAAAAATTGTCATTTCTGTTTTTCAGAACAGCCTACTTCTGTAGTAAGTATTTTTGTTTTAGTGTGTTTCTTTAGTCTAAAAGATGACAGTATATTGGGAAAGGACAGTGTGCAGATTGCAAAATATGTTAATAACATTTGGAGGTGAATAATAATTTCCATCAAATAAAGTATGTGAAATTTCAAGTTCCCAAGATTAAAATGCAAACTACATGGTGTAAAATTTAAATAAATTTAAATATGTTAAAAATCATACCTCTTTTCACATAGAATAATACATAAAGTAAGTTTCCTTGATGCCAGATTCTATTAAGTCAAACAGAAAGACACTAAAAATTAGAAAATGGGTTATTTTACCTAATGTTCTATGTTTTCAATAAAGAAAAAAGTTAATGTTTCAAACTAAAGAAATATTCTAAAATAGAAAATTAATGGAGGGCAGTGATCATTGTAGGCCAGTAATAGTAAAGTTTGGTAAATGTGAATTAGTTAATGCTGTAATGAAATGAAGTTATATCCAGTTAAATGATGATAGGCAAAAGAACTAATTAATGGATTAGTGTCAAACTTCAGGCAAGACTTTGGAGGTGTGTCACAGAACTCTGCCTGGAATTAACCTTGTTAATTATATTTATTAATGAGATGAAAGTATTAGCAAGTATGGATAATTGTGTATTAAATTAAGAGGATTGTTGAATGTTGAGGGAAATTAAAGGATTCAGAAATAACTTAGAAGATTGAAATAGCAAGGCCAAGTTTTTTCAAGGTTAAATTCAGTGGGGGTGCCTGGGTGGCTCAGTTGGTTAAACATCCAACTTCAGCTCAGGTCATGATCTCACAGTTTGTGAACTCAAGCCCTACTCTGGGCTCCACACTCTCTCTCCCTCTTTCTCTGCATTTCATGGGATTCTCTCTCTCTCTCCTCTCTCTCTGCCCCTTGCTCACTCGCTCACTCTTTCTCAAAAAAAAAAAAAAAAAAAAAAGATGAAATTCAACAGAAAAATATGGAAAATTGAGTGTATTATCTCCCCTCCCCCAAATTAATAGATCCTCATTAAAGGATTTAAACAACTCATTCCAATTAGAGGACATTGAAAGAGTCATGTATTGCTATGTTTTATCTCTATGTCCCCAGGTCAGGAGTGGATAATTGGTGCCCCTGTGCCATCCTTGGACATGATAGTAGATCTTACTTGAACACTCTGATTTTTTTCAAAGTAAACACTTTAAGCCCCATGGTACACTCAGCTAAGAGCATGGAATGGGCACCAAAGGCAAGAGGCTGGGATAGGCAATGCTCACCTCATGGCAGATTGCCCACCCACTCCTAAGATAGAACAACTAGCATTATAACTGCAACAACTTAATTTACACAATTGGAGATGGAATTACTTCAGTTGCTGGCATAAGACTATTAAAGAGCTAGAGTATGATGTACCTTAATGGTGTATGTGTAAAAGACTAAAAAGTTTTAGATAACTGTAAACTCAGTTGTATAATGGGATTTACAGAAAAGTTTAGTATCTCAAGACTTTGACATTGACAACAGATCTCTCCCCTAATTCTAGATGTGCATATTAAATTTCCTATTCATATTTCATTATCTAGTAAATACCTCATACTTAACATGCTGACAATCCAGTTTCTGATTCCCCTACACAGACCTCCAAAACTTCTCCTTCTATGTATAGTCTTCCACATCTTAATAAATGGTAACTTCATCATTCTAGTTGTTCAGACCAAAAACTGTTGCCCTACACTTTTCTCACATTCATACCTTAAAAAAATGTCCAGCATTCTACCATTTCTCATGACCTCTACCACTAAATCCTACTTTGATTGTCTCCTCATGTCTCAGTCATTGTCATAATCTTCCAAGTAGTCTCTCTTATAATCTTTCTCTCCTGTAGTATATTTTCATACACCAGCCAGAGTAAATCTTTTAGAAAGTAAGTCAAATCATTGGTCCTCTACTCAAAAGCCTCCAGAGGCTTCCCATCTTACATAGAGTAAAAGGCAAAACCCTTATCATGGCTCTACCTGGTCTGCCAACTCTCTTCTCATCTCTTCATCTCTCTTCCCTCCAACTACACTGGCCTCCTTGCTCGTCTTCAAACACACCAAGGACATTCCCACCTCAGGATTTTTTTTTTTTTTTTTGGCCTGGAATGTTTTTCCCCCAGATATCCGTGTGCTTCACTTCCTCACTTCATTTAGGATTCTACTTAAATAGCACCTCAGAGAAACCTTTCCTTAGCACCCTGCATCAAGTAGTATCTCCCTGAATGGAATAAAATTGAAGAGTCCAGAAATAAACCTTCATATTTATGTTCAATTGAATTTTGACAAAAGTACCAAGAAAATTCAATGGGGAAAGAATAGTCTTTTCAACAAATGATGCTGGGACAAGTGGATATCTACATGCAAATGAATGCATTTGGACCCCAATTTTCATATCAGATATAAAAACTAATTCAAAATGGATCAAAGACTGAAATGTAAGAGCTAAAAACTACAAAACTCTTAAAAGGAAACACAGGTGTAAATCTTCATTACCTTGGATTAGGATTCTCAGAGATCATATGAGCACAAGCTTGAACTCAAAAGCACAAGCAACAAAAGAAAATAGAGATTATCATTGACATTGAAAACTTTTATCCTTCGAAAGACACGATGAAGAAAGTGAGAAGCCCACAAAGCGGATGAAAATTTTGGCCAATTTTCTGTCCAATAAGGGAGTTGTGTCTAGAATATAAAAAGAGTTCTTACAACTCAACAATAAAAAGACAACTTTTAAAAGGGCAAGGATCTGAAAAGGCTTTTCCAAAGAAGATCTACAAATGGGCAAAAACCACATGGAAAGATGCTCAACATCATTAGCCATCAGAGAAATGAAAAATCAAAACCACAAGTAGATATTACTTCACACCCACGAGGATAGCTATTGTGAAAAAGACAAATATAACAAGTGTTGACAGAGATATGGAGAAAATGGAACCCTCATACACTTTGGTTGGGAATGTAAAATAATGTAGTTGTTTTGGAAAACTGTAGCAGTTCCTCAAAGGACTAAACAGGGTTACCATACAACCCAGCAGTTCCAGTTCTAGTTGGGTATACAAAAGAAAGGAAAGGTATGTCCACACAATAACTTGTACATGAGTATTCATAGCAGCATTATTTGTAATAGTCAAAAAATGAAAACGCAAATGTCCTTCAGTGAATGGATGGATAAACCATATAGTATATTTATACAGTGATATATTACTTGGCAATTAAGAGGAATCAAGTACTGATAAAGGCTGCAACATGGATGAACCCTGAAAACATTATGCTAAGCGAAAGAAGCCAGTCACAAAGGACCACATATTGTATGATTCCATTAAATGAACTGTCCAAAATAGACAAATCCAAAGAGATAGAAAGTAGCTTAGTCGTTGCCAGAGGCCAAGGGGAAGGAGAAATGGGGTGTGATTACTTTTTTTATGGAGTAATGAAAATGTTCTAAAATTGACTATAATAATGGTTGTGCAACTCTGAACATACTGAAAGCCATTCTACACTTTAAGTGGGTAAATTGTATGGTATTTTGAGATATAGCTCAATAAAGCTGCTGAAATAACAAGTACTACTTCCCACTGTCCCTCTGTATTTCTTTTCGTAGTTTCCTCCATAGCACTTAACCATCATATAACATACTCTGTTTTAATTATCTTACAAATACGATTTCCCCCTACTAGAATATAAATTCCAAGAGGGTATGGTCTTTATTTTCTTATTGTACCTCCAGTGCCTAGAACAGTGCATGTCACATAGTAGGTACTCAGTAAATAGTGCTGGCTGACAGAGTGAATGGGATTTAAAGCTTCTGATTCTTTTTCATACCTTCTTATCCATGTAGTAGAAAAACAATAAACTATAAAACTTGCTGACTTAGCACTGCCTCTTACAACAGGGGCACATAGATAAGCTTTTTTATGGCTGTTCCGACCAGGTACATTTGAATCATTGTAGTACATAGGAAAAGAAATTACGTAGACTTTATCCTGTTCTCTTAACTATTCATTCAATAGCTACCTAATGAGTAAGACACTTAAGTTCAGTATTATGGGGATTTGTTGTAAAAAAGTGTTACATCATCTTTGCCTTGAAGTTTGATGCATTAAAGTGCAAAACATGGTGTTAGAAATTTAGCTAAGTATTCTATACATTTGTTATTGAGAGCCTGGTATTGACATACTGCCAACTCATTTCTTGAGTCTCACCCTAAAGTAAACCCAAGTTATGATAGTACTTCTAAACTGGCTTACAATGATAATATTTTACATTTGCATTGTGCTTCATAAATTCATAAATATTTTCATATGTAGATTATCTTCTTATCCTCACAAAAATGCCTGTGAGAGTTGCAGCATTCTTATTTTACATCTGATGAAATTGAGGACCAAGGAGTTTGAGGTTTACTCAAGATCATACATCAATTAAATGGTAAACTCAGGATGTGATTTCATATCTAATGACTTCTCAGTGCTCTGTTTTCTCTGACATCTAGCTTCCACTGCTCATACTGGTTAATTTGAAAGGCACACATATATCTATTATGTTATTTTATCTCAGGAACTAAATAGTATATTCTGTCCATTTTTCTGATGAAGAAACTGGGGCTTAGAAAGGTTGTAACTTGTCCATGGTCATTTATTTAATAAGTGGTAGGGCCAGCTAGTACTTAAACTTGGCACTCTTTATATATATATACCACTGTCAACTTAATTCTCTCCTTCCAGGTTGTATGAATTTTGTAATTTGTCTCTTTTTTTAACCTTAGTTGCTGCAAAGAAGCTAAGAGCCAAGTTTTCTCTCTACCTACCTCAATTCTATTACTCATTACTACTGGCAAATCTATTTTCTTCTTTTTTTTTTTTTATTTTTTTTTAACGTTTATTTATTTTTGAGACAGAGAGACAGAGCGTGAGCGGGGGAGGGTCAGGGAGAGAGGGAGACACAGAATCGGAAGCAGGCTCCAGGCTCTGAGCCATCAGCCCAGAGCCCGACGCGGGGCTCGAACTCACGGACCACGATATTGTGACCTGAGCTGAAGTCGGACGCCTAACCGACTGAGCCACCCAGGTGCCCCTCTATTTTCTTCCTGTAGCCAAATTTTTCCCTTTTGGGTGCTAGTTTAATGAAAAATGTATTTGCTGTTTTTGTCAGCTGCCAATAATCCTTTTTTGGAAAGAGATGAGGTATGATTTAATTGAAAAATATATGCAGGCCTTTCCAGAAAAGAGTAAAGACTATTTCCCTACTCATTCTGATATTATTATCTTCTTAGTTACAGTTAGTTTACTTTTTTGGATAGCAGCTCCTCTGAGGTGGAATTTATTTAGGTTGATGATAGCTTGATTTCTAGATTGGCTCACAAATTATGGAATATGCCAGTCTGATGAGAGTTAGACTCCAATTCCAGTCCCTTTATGCATCATGGAGGGTAGCAATTTTATCTAAAGGAATCTTTTCTCTGATCTTGTTATATACTCTGGCCTAGATGGCACAGTATCATCATAGCTGATTTATCTATCAGCTACTACTTGATTCCAGATTAGAATTTAGAAATCAGAGATGTGATATAAACAGAGTTTTAAACAAAATAATCCAATGACCATATGCAGCAGAGACCCAATATAGGCAGGGTACTGAAAACTGCTAAACTTGGTATAAGTCAGAAAGGAAGGTATCAACCTAGTGCTGAATATAATGATGCCAAAGAAAAATCAATGTTATGAAATTATAATTGTCATAACTTGCTGACCAGTTGGATATAGATTATATGGGAAAGTCCACTTTCAGGGTTTCAAATCTGTAGAACAGAAGGAGTAATGGGTTCCATAATGAAAATAAGGAATGCTAAAGAAACAAACTAGTTTATTGAGAAAATAAGGAATTTTATATCACACATATGAATTTAAGGTGATACTTGGATAATTAAGTGAATGGTCAACAGGTATGAATAAAGTATGAGTCAACACATATAAGTGATGTTGAAAGCTTGGTAGAGTAGATAAGAGATCCATGGTGAAAGTGATGTTAGTACTTTTTGGGTACTTGTCAGGCACTGTTCTAAGTACTGCATATGTGTTAACTCTCATAACTGTTCTTGCAGCTAGCTAGATAATCCCAGAAGAGGAAATTGAGGCACAGAGAGAATAAATGATTTCTCTAAGGTCACACAGTTAGTCAAGCAGCATACCAGTATTCAAACCTAGGCAGTCTGATTCCAGAGTTGGTGTTTGTTTGTTTACTTTGAGAAGGAGCAGAGGAGGTGGAGAAAAAGAGGAGAGAGAGAGAGAGAGAGAGAGAATCCCATGTAGGCTCTGTGCTGTCAGCATGGAGCCCAAGGCAGGGCTTGATCCCACGAACCATGAGATCATGACCTGCGCTGAAATCAAGAGCTAGACACTTGACCAATTGAGCCACCCAGGCACACACAGAGTTGGGTAGTTGTTTTTTTAACACCTATACTATACTATCTCTTGAGATCATAACCAGTAAAATATATAGAGAAAAACAGAGGTCCAGGTATTAAATTTTGTAACACCCACCAAAAGAACAACAACAACAAAATCACTAAAAATGACAGAAGAGTAAGATAAAGTAAAAGCTAGGATAACATTCCCAGTAGATCAAGTGCTACCAATCCTTTAAAGAAGTTACTTTCATAAATCATAGAATTTGAGGACTGTAAGTGACCTGTTTGCTCATATACAAAAGTCACCCTGTAGCCCAGAAAGTTACGTAATTTGCCTAAGGTCATAGAACTAAATCCTGCTTTCCTGACCCTCTTACAATTTTCTTTTTAATTAACTGTTACCACAATAATATTCTAATTATATTTGTGTGTATAAAATATGTGCAAACATATTTTTTTCCAATATATGAAATTTATTGTCAAATTGGTTTCCATACAACACCCAGTGCTCATCCCAAAAGGTGCCCTCCTCAATACCCATCCCCCACCCTCCCCTCCCTCCCACCCCCGATCAACTAAACATATTTAAAAGCACACAAATGGGGCACCTGGGTGCTCAGTCAGTCAAGCAACTGACTTCGGTTCAGGTCACGATCCCATGGTTGGTGAGTGTGAGCCCCGTGTCGAGCTCCGTGCGGACAGCTCAGAGCCTGGAGCCTGCTTCAGATTCTATGTCTCCCTCTCTCTCTCTCTCTGCCTCTCTCTCTCTCTCAAAAATAAAACAGATATTAAAAAATGTATTTAGAAAAGCACACAAATATGTGTGCATGCATTTTTCTAGCTGGTTTAGCATGTGGAGAGACTGATGCCTAGCTTGTTGTAGAAAGAATGGTTTACCAAATTTACTGTGTGCCCTTTGCTTCCTATTTTTCTCTGCTCTTCTCACTAGAGTTTGTGACAGAATTCTTATAAAAATCATGCTGTTGAAAGTTTATAATGTCAGTGGCCTCTAATTCCTATTTTCATCTATCAATAAAAAATATATGACTAAATAATATTGTGTGGAGGGCCTTTGATAGGTTTATGAGAGACTCTTCCTGCCCAGAGTTCTTCCGTAGATTGGTTACATTCATAAAAAGATAGATAGACAGATAGATATCTGAGTACTAGACACGTTAAAAGTCCTAATGTCAGATTAACAATGAAACAATACAATCTAAAAGCTGGAGTATTTAAAATGTGGGACTTATGCTCAGCATTGAAGGAAAAGCGATACTAAGACAAATAAAGGGAGAGGACATTCCAGAAATAGGAAATAAAGATGTACAAGTGTTAAGGAAGAAATACTAAATATGGAAGGAATAAGAAATTCTGATATCCTACTTCCTCAATTTAGGTAGCTCTGAACCTAATTTTACATTGTTATGGAAACGTTTATAGTTAGAATCAACATCTTTATTTACTTCTACTTTAAAAAAAATTTTTAATGGTTATTTTCGAGAGAGAGAGAGAGAGAGCAGGGTAGGGGCATAAAAAGCAGGAGACACAGAATCCAAAGCAGCCTCCAGGCTCTGTGCTGACAGCTCAGAGGTAGGGCTTGACCCCATGAACCATGAGGTCATGATCTATGCTGAAGTCAGATGCTTAAGCGACTAAGCCACCCAGGCAGCCCTATTTACCTCTACTTTTTAAAAGCTAATGTAATGAAAATGAAAACATGACAGTCCAAAACCTTTGAGATGTAGCAAAAACAGTGATAAGAGGGAGGTATGTAGAAATACAGGTCTACATCAAGAAGCAAGAAAAGTCTCAAATACACAACCTAACCTACACCTAAAGGAACTAGAAAAGGAACTGCAAATAAAGCCTAAAGCCAGCAGGAGGAGGTAAATAATAAACATTAGAACAAAAATAAATGATATAGAAACAAAAACCCAGAACAGATCAATGAAACTAGGAGCTGGCTAACTTCCTAGCCAGACTTATCAAAAAGAAAAAAGAAAGGACCCAAATAGATAAAATCATGAATGAAAGAGGAGAGATCACCACCAACACCACAGAAACATAATTATGAAAGAATATTATGAAAAATTATATGCCAATAAATTGGGCAATTTGGAAGAAATGGATAAATTCCTAGAAACATATAAACTACCAAAACTTCAACAGGAAGAAATTTGAGCAGACCTATAACCAGCAAAGAAATTGAGTCAGTAAGCAAAAATCTTCTAATAAAAGTCCAGGACCAGATGGCTTCCCAGGGGAATTCTACCAAACATTTAAGAAGAGTTAATACCTATTCTTCTCAAACTATAGAAAGAAAGAAAAAGAAAGAAAGAAAGAAAGAAAGAAAGAAAGAAAGAAAGAAAGAAAGAAAGAAAGAAAAGGACTACTTCCATTCTATAAGGCCAGCATTACTTTGATTCCAAAACCAGACAAAACCAAAGACCCCACCAAAAAGGAGAATTACAGGCCAATATCCCTGATGAACATAATGCAAAAGTTCTCAAGATTCTAGCGAGTTGAATCCAACAGTATATTAAAAGAATTATTCACTGTGATCAAGTGGGATTTATTCTTGGGCTGCAAGGGTGGTTCAATATTCATAAAGCAGTCAATGTGATACACCACATTTATAGAAGAAAAGATAAAAACCATTTGATCTTCTCAATAGATGCAGAAAAGCATTTGATAAAGTATAGCATCCATTCTTGATGAAAACCCTCAACAAATTAGGGATAGAAGGATCATACCTCAACATCATAAAGGCCGAATATGAAAGACCCACAGCTAATATCCTCAATGGGGAAAACGAGAGCTTTTCCTATACAGTCAGGAACAAGATGGGATGTCCACTCTCACCATTGTTATTTAACATAGTACTAGAAGTCTTAGCCTAAGCAATCAGACAACAAAAAGAAATAAAAGGCATCCAAATTGGCAGAAGTCAAGCTTTCACTATTTGCAAACAACATGATACTCTATATAGAAAACCTGAAAGGCTCCACCAAAAAAAATTGTTAGAGCTGATACACAAATTCAGCAAAATTGCAGGATACAAAAATCAATGTACAGAAATCTGTTGCATTTCTATATGCTAATAATGAAGCAGCAGAAAGAGAAATCAAGGAGTCAATCCCATTTACATTTGCACCAAAAACCATAAGATACCTAGGAATAAACCTAACCATAGAGGTAAAATATCTGTACTTTGAAAACTATACAACACTGATGAAAGAAATTGAAGATAACACAACGAAATGGAAAAACATTCCATGCTCATGGATTGGAAGAACAAATATTGTTAAAATGTCTATAATACCCAAAGCAGTCTACACATTTAATGCAATTCCTATCAAAATACTGCCAACAGGAGCACCTGGGTGGCTCAATCGGTTAAGTGTTCAACTTAAGCTCGGGTCATGATTTTGCAGTTCATGAGTTTGAGCCCCACATTACACTCTCTGCTGTTAGCATAAAGCCTGCTTCAGATCCTGTGTCCTGCTCTCTCTGCCTCTCCCTGGCTCATTTTATCTCTTTCCCCCTATCTCTCTCTCTCTCTCTCTCTCTCTCTCTCTCTCAAAAAAAAAAAAAAAAAAGAAAAAAAAGAAAATACTATGAGTATGTTTCACAGAGCTAGAACAAACAATCCTAAAATTTGTATGGAACCACAAAAGACCATGAATAGCCAAAGCAATCTTGAAAAGCAAAACTGGAAGCATCATGATTCCCAACTTTAAGTTATGTTACAAAGCTTTAGTATTAAGACAATATGGTACTGGCACAAAAATAGATATAGATCAGTGGAACAGAATAGAAAACTCAGAAATGGACCCACAACTATATAGTCAACTGATCTTAGACAAAGTAGAAAAGAATATCCATTGAAAAAAGTCTCTTCAACAAATGATGTTGGAAAAACTGGATGGTGACATGCAGAAGAATGAAACTGGACCACTTTCTTTCACCATACATAAAAATACGAAATGGATGTGAGACAGGAAACTATCAAAATCCTAGAAGAGAACACAGGCAGCAACCTCTGACATCAGTTATAGCCACTTCTTACTAGACATGTCTCTGGAGGCTAGGGAAACAAAAGCAAAAATGAACTGTTTGGACTTCATAAGATACAGATTTTCTACAAAGCAAAGGAAACAATCATCAAAACTAAAAGGCAACCTATGGAATGGGAGAAGATATTTGCAAATGACATAGCAGATAAAGGGTTGGCATCCAAAATCTATACTTACCAAACCCAATGCCCCAAAAACAAATAATCCAGTTAAGAAATGGGCAGAAGACATGAATAGACATTTTTCCAAAGAAGATATCCAGATGGCTAATAGACACATGAAAATATGTTCAACATCACTCATAGGGGAAATAAAGTGCGCATGTGCGCACACACACACACACACACAGTGAGATACCACCTCACACCTGTCAGAATGGCTAAAATCAACAACACAGGAAACAACAGATGTTGGCGAGGATGCAGAGAAAAAGGAACCCTATTACACTGTTTGTAGGAATGCAAATTGGGGCAGCCACTCTGGAAAACAGTATGGAGGTGCTTAAAAAAGCTAGAAATAGAACTACCCTAAGATCTAGCAGTTGTACTACGAGGTATTTACCCAGAGGATACAAAAATATTGATTTGAAGGGGCACATGCACCCCAATGTTAATAGCAACATTATCAACAATAGCCAAATTATGGAAAGAGCCCAAATCAGTCCATCAAGTGATGAATGGATAAAGATATACAGTGGAATATTACTCAGCTATTAAAAAGAATGAAATCTTACCATTTGCAATGATATGGATGGAGCTACAGTGTATTATGCTAAGTGAAATAAGTCAGTCAGGAAAAGACAAATACCATATTATTTCACTTATATGTGGAATATAAGAAACAAAACAAATGTAACATAGGGGATGGGAAAAAAAAAAAAGAGGAAGGCAAACCATAAGAGACTCTTAAGTATAGAGAACAAATTGAGGGTTGATGTAGGGGAAGTAGGTAGGGGATGGGCTAAATGGGTGGCGGATATTAAGGAGGGCACTTGTGATGAGCACTGGGTGTTATATGTAAGTGACGAATCACTAAATTCTACTCCTGATACCAATATTGTATATGTTAGCCAACTAGAATTTAAATAAAAACTTGAGTGGGGGGGAACCTGGGTGGTTCAGTCAGTTAAGCTTCTGACTTTGGCTCAGGTCATGATCTCATGGTTCATGGGTTCGAGCCCCACATTGGGCTCTGTGCTGATGATGCAGAGCCTCCTTGGGGTTCTCTCTCTTTCCCTCTCTCTCTGCCCCTCCCCTTCTCTCACTCTCTCTCTTTCTCTCAAAATAAACTTTAAAAATTTTTGAACTTGGTAAAAATTTTTAAAAAGAAAAGATATGTAACTGTTACATGTTTGTTGAAAACTTCTTTGAAGGATTTAAGTAGATTATAAAATAATTCACTAAAGAAATTAGCCTAGCTAGCATTGTTTAGCAATTATTTTGGAGGAGGCCACCGGTACCCTGTTTAATAAGCAGACTGGTTTTAATCAGGGGGTTTTAAGGTTTTCTTTTCATTTCTAAGTTTATTTATTTTGAGAGAGAGAGAGAGAGCAAGTGGGGCAGAGGCAGAGAGAGAGGGAAAAAGAATTCCAAGTGCAAAATTATCAGTGCAGAGCCTGACGTGGAGCTCAGTCTCACAAACTACAAGATCATGACACAAGCCAAGGTCAAGAGTTGGACACTTAACCAACTGACCCACTAAAACAAAACCTAAGGTTTTCATTTTTAACAGCAGAAGCCTTTCTTTCTTTCCAAGCAAAATTTTCAAGAGTCCCCACAGTTCCCTTCATATGTTGGGAAAGTACCTATATATGACTATCATTTGCCAGCTCCTTACTATGTGATAAGGATTTTACACATATCTAACCCGCCGAAAAGTCCTGTGAGGCAGATAGTATCCTCATTTTAAATATATAGAAACTGAGCCTCAGAAAGTTTAAGTAACTTGCTCAGTATCATACAGCTAGCAATTGGCAGAGTCAGGATAAGGAAATAGGTCTATTCAGACTCCAAAGGCAGGATTTTACTTAACCTTAGAGAACAATGCCCAACATGTAGTGAAGAATCATAAGAGTTTTATAATTAATTGTTCATCTAATCCTTGCAACAATCCTCTAACGTAGACAATATTATTCTCTCCATATTATGGATAAGGAAACTGAGGAACAGAGAGTATGTAAATTACCTGTGTTATTTACCATTTCCCTTGCCACAATTGCAAACATGTTAAGATTAGCCTAACGTATAGTTAGAAACCTCAACAATGTTATTTTTGACCCAGTATATTCCAGTTAAAAATTATGTGTCATTTTGGACTAACTGTATTATCTATCCCAAACTTAGAATACTCAGAATTGAAAAACCTGGAAGGTTGCTTCAGTCTTATTTCATATTTGAAATAAGTACTTTGTCAGTTATTGTCTTTAGGATCTAAGCAGTGAATCACTTTATAGGTAGTGCTGTCTTATCTGGAGATGCCTTTTTTTTTTTTTTTCTTAACATCAGTAACTTAGATTTTTAGATCTAGTTATAGAGCTAGCTGTGAGTTTTAATTTTTGTATTTAATTTTACCAAATTTTCAAATCTTATTAAAATTCTAAAAGGAAGCTTTCCACCGTAGGTTATGGCTATTGCCCCAACCCATTATATATGGCAGCGGGAACGCTCTGTGCATCACAGTGGAGCTGTTAGAAACTACAACAGAGATGAAGTTCAACTGCCCCGAGGACCTAGTGCCACCCCAGTAGACTGTTCACTCTGTGGTAAAAAAGGAAGATATGTTAGACTGGGATTGTCTTCATCATCTTCATCCAGTGATACAGTAGAGGTGATGGAAAAACATTCTCAGGAATCACACAAGTCAATGGACGTAGTAGTCAATCCTTCTCAAGCTTATAGCTATTCTCAAGGTATGATTTAGTAATATGTCAGAATTAGATTTATGCAAGTTATTAACAAACCTCATTTATTGACCTGTAGTCAGTTCTTACAGGCAGGGGTACATAGTAATTTATATATCACAACATTATGAGTGAATTAGTATTGAAAGTTTTCTCCTTTTCAGTTACTATTTGTCTTGTGTCAGTATCTGTTTTTGTGGTAGTGTACCTAAGCTAAAAGATTTTTAATGTGACTTATGTTACACTGAAACCTAACACACCATGGGTCTCAAGTATTTTAAAGTATTAAGTATTTGAAGAGCCTGAAGCATTTTCTATGAAATGTTTTATTCAAAAGAAGTTTCAAGAAGAAAATAAATTTACTTGAAATCTCACCAGCTTTATCAGTGATTAACTACTGTTTTCTTTTATATACTTTTTAAAATTGAGATATAATTGACACAAAATATTGTATTAACTTTAGGTGTACAATATAATGATTTGATATATTGCAAAATGATTACAATAGGTTAACATTCATCACCACTTATAGTTTTTTTTGTGTGTGTGTGATGGGAACTTTTAAGATATACTCTCTTAGCAACTTTCAAATACACAACACATATTGTGAACTATAGTCACCCTGTTGTTCATTGCATTCCAGGATTTATCTTATAACTGGAAGTTTGTATCTTTCGACCACCTTCACCAATTTTGCCCACCCTGCATCCCTGCTTCTGGCAAACACCAATCTGTTCTCTGTATCTAGTTCATTTTTTGGTTTAGTTTTGTTTTTAGATTCCACATGTGAGATCACATGTTATTTTCTTTTTCTGAAGTATTTCACTTAGCATAATGCCCTCAAAGTCATCCATGTTGTCACAGAAGGTAGGATTTCCTTACTTTTTATGGCTTAATGATATTCCATTGCGTGTATGTGCATGTGAGTGTGTGCATCATTGTGATTTTTTTTTACATACAGCATAAATGCTTTATTAATAATCACAAATCTCACTGTGGTTTTGATTTGCATTTCCCTGACAATTGGTAATGCTGAACACCTTCTTACGTACCTGTTGGCTATTTGTATGTCTTCTTTGGAAAAATGTCTATTCATTTCCTCTGTCCATTTTATTTGGATACTTTTCTATTGAGTTGTAAGAGTTCTTTATATTTTTTTGGATATGAACCCTTTATCAGAACAGAACGGTTTGCAGATATTTTGCAGATATTTTCTCCCATTCCATAAGGTTGCCTTTTCATTTTCTTGGCTTTCTTTGCTGCACAGAAACTTTTTAATTTGATGTAATCCCACTGTTTATTTTTGCTGTTACCTTTGCTTTTGGTGTCAAATCCAAAAACCATTGGCAAGATGAGTACCCTTCCATTTTGTTCTAGTTTTATGGTTTCAGGTCTTACATTCAAGTCTTTAACCTATTTTGAGTTGATTTTTGTGCATGGCATAAGATAGTGGTCTTCATTTCTTTTGCATGTGACTGTCCAGTTTTTCCAACACCATTTATTGGAGAGACTGTTTCCACTTCTTGGCATGTCTTGTCATAAATTAATTGACCATATATGTGTGGGTTTATTTCTGGGCTCTCTATGCCATTCCATTTCTCTATTTGTCAGTTTTATGTGAAAATCATAGTTTTGATTACTATAGTGTAATATTATACACTTTCCTACTATTTAAAAAAAATTAGAAACATACTATATCTAGGCCTGCTTTTTTTCACTTACCATAAAGCATTTCCCCATGTCATTAGTCTTTGAAAACCTGATTAATTAATGACATGGTATAAGTATCATAATTTATTTGCACATTTCATTTTTGTTGGTATTTAAATGGCTTTGCACAATGATATATTAATTAGAAAATAATCATATGAACTGGAAATACTTTTAATCGACCACACCATAATTTTCATTCAAATTATGTTTATAAAGGTAGAGTATTTCTGACATTTGAAACCGAGCCAGAATAATATTCTACCAGCAGTGATCGTTTTTACTTCTTATAAAGCCTTTTTTCTAGATTTTCATCCAAGATAGGACTGACAGATTTCTTATAGTTCTGCCTAAATTCTATAATGAACCTCCATTATTTCAGAATATCACGTATTTATTTTTGCTATATCCTTATGAGATTAATAGTGGCTACTGAAGTTTTAGTAAAAGAGAAACTAAACTCTTTAAGACTCTTCAGGGTAGGGATCACACCTCATTGTTTCATTCCATGGCCATAGTAAATCACTAAACAAATTTGACAGTATAGTCTCTTCCCTTGCAACACCTCCAAGCATAATTTTCATTTGTTCACTTGTATCTTAAGGTAAGTTGGATCTACCATAGGCTAAAGTATAAAATAAAAATTGCCTTTTAACATCTTTCCCTTCTATACCAGCAACTTTTACCTACACTTTTTGGTTCTTGTAATAGGTAAGATTTACTAGATGTTTAAAATGTTCCAGGCAATATGTTAAACATTGTACATTGATAATTGCAATGTTCACAGCCAACCCTATGATAAATACTATTATCTCTACTTTGCAGATAAGGAAACTGAGACTTAGGTTAAATCATTTGCCCAAAGTGGAGCGACATTTGAACCCAGGTCTGACTCTAGACTACAGCCTGAATTTGTAACTATTATGCTCTGCTGCCCCCTTTGATGAATCTTACCTTTGGTGATGAAAATAAGCTGCCACAGAAGTCTTTTAGCAAACTAAGGACTAAGGAAGTGGTGAAAGCGTTAAGAACCAGCCCTAATGAAAGGTTGTATGGAGTGAATTGGGAGAGAATTCCAACCACAATTTGAAAAAATATTTATAGAAAGCAGAACACAAGCAGTTATGGTTTACTCAAGATAATCCCTGTAGATATCAAAGAGTAGTAACACTCTCTGGGGTGCCTGGGTGGCTCAGTTGGTTGGGCGTCCAACTTCAGCTCAGGTCATGATCTCGCAGTTTGTGGGTCCATGCCACATGTTAGGCTCTGTGCTGATAGCTGAGAGCCCGGAGCCTGCTTCGGATTCTGTGTCTCCCTCTCTCTGCCCCTCCCCTGCTTGCAGTCTGTCTCTCTCAAAAATAAATAAACATTAAACAAAAAAAAAAAAGAGTAGAAACCACAGTGCACCCAGGGAGGAAGGGGCTCTGCCAGTTGGCTTGCTTTGAAGCAAAAGCACAACTTTGACAGATGGTGGGTGAAAAGTGGAGCACTTGACTTAAGGGAGTTGTAAATGGAACTGTGCTTTCATTCTGTCCCTGGAGGAAAGTCCTGAAGCCCTGGTTTAGGATATATACAGATCCTATACAGGAAAGAACAAGTATTTACTCATTACTGTTTTATTCAGAATATTAAAGTTAAATGTAAAAGCTTTTGTTTCAGGATGGCATTTTCAATGTAAATTTTCGATGTAAAGAAAAATTATTAATCATACACTTGACCAGGAAACATATACATTCATTTTCCCTCAACAGGCTTAACTGGGAGTGAGCTCAGTAGGGGTGTGGGGGCATTCAAGGGTAACACAATGTTATCAGGAGCAGTGGTCAGTGTCTTACTGCCTCAGCAGCTGATTTTTAGTGATGAAAAAACAAACTCAGAAAAGTCACAATTGTAAGGTAAAACAACAAAACCAGCAAGATGGGACCCAATTCTATCTGAATATGGCCTATTTTAATACTAAATGACACTGTTTACCTTAGGCATTTTTAAGCCTTGTGACACCTAAGTTAATCCCTCTGAAACATGAATATGCAGAGGACTCCTCAGATTTTAGAGTGAAGCCAGAGGAAAAAAGCAATATATCAAACCTTATTCCTGGATCACAGAGACACGCATGGGACAGCACAACTGTTATATAATCTAAAATCAAGTAATTTTTCCTCAAAAAACAAATCCTTATTTAGTTGAGTCACTACAACTGTTCTAGTCATACTGGTTTAAAATCCTAATACCTAATAAAGGCATAATCAGTGTTTGTAAATTAATGATGTAATAGGGCAATGCTAATTATATAACATTTAAGAGTACAAAAGACTCTAGGGTGAGAGACTTTTTAGAGGCTGTTGAAGGCTTTTTAGAGGAAGTAATATGTGAACTGAACACCGACTAAGTCCTGTTTTGCCCAGCAAAGTAAGGGGAAGGGCTTCTGAATAGCAGATAAAAGTTTGAAAGCATATACTCTCACTGTCTCTATAGCCAATGAATAGCTTATCTAGTTATTCCTTCACAATATTTTTTAAATCTACCCCTTTTCCTTACCTCATGGTTATATACTACAACCAATCACCCCATAATGTATACCACGTGGTACTGTGAAATTGCTGATTCAATTGTTTTTTCCTTCCTTCAAATACTCATAGACACTACTAACAGACTAACTTAAAACAGAAAAATCTCCTTTTACATGACCAGAGAACCCTCAGGAGTTCCCTACTGCCTCTGAAGTAGAGTTCAAACTCCCAAGTCCCCCACAGTCCAAGAGCTGTATGCCTAAATTTCCCCCCAGAACAACCAAGTCAACAGATAAAAACAATACATGATCAAATGTAGGTTTACAGCCATCAGCACATTTTTATTGACCATTAGTGGGTGGAAAAGGTGGGATCTCTGGAAGGTACTAGGAAGACAACGGAATCAGTCACAAATCTGTAGGAGTTTACAGTATGAGAGATGACAGCCAGACACGAATTTAAGAAAGGTTAACTTTAAAAGAACACATCTGTAGGCGGTGCGTGTGGCTGGGTCAGTCACTGGAACATGCGACTCTTGATCTCGGAGTTGTGAGTTCAAGCCCCACAATGGGTAAAGAGCTTACTTTAAAGATAAAAAAAATAAAAAAGAACACATCTGTCCCATAAGCAAGATTGTTAACATGCTTAGTGTTCAATGGAGACATGGAGAAAGGGCTTAAGCTGGACTTTAACCATATAAATAAATGCTTATTTGCTTATGTAGTTTGGTTTTCAATTCATCTTAATATTTATTAGAATGGACACCGTTAAAGACATCTTATTCAATTCAACGTCAATAGTTGAACTGAGCACAGTGTACTGAACAGAAACTAATTATTCTACGGGAAATAGGAGTAGAGGCACAACTTTTCTTTGCTCTTAAGCCAGCCCCTTGTCCAAGTAGTACAATTAGAACTTGCATTTAAAACAATACATGAAGAATTTCACTACTGGTTAAACACAGGACAGAAGAAAAAGGCACGTTCCATGATAGAACTTAAAATTGTACTTCAGGGGTGCCTGGGTGGTTCAGTCAGTTAAGTGACTTTGGCTCAGGTCATGATCTCGCGGTTTTTGAGTTCGAGCCCCACGTTGGGCTCTGTGCTGCCAGCTCAGAACCTGGGACCTGCTTCAGATTCTATGTCTCCCTCTCTCTCTGCCCCTCCCCTGCTCACACTGTGTCTCTCTCTGTCTCTCAATAATAAATAAACTTCCAAAAAAAAAAAAAATACTTCAGAGCTTCTATGTATCTCAAGTGTTAGTAATTAACATATCTAATTAATAATTAGATAGTTGCCATAAAGAAATATGACATCAGAAGACTAATCTGCTTGTATGATTCAGTCTGTTCCCCAAATACAACGAGAGTGATTTTTTTCCAAAACACAGATCTAAGCATGTTACCCCTCACTTCACTAAATCCTTCAATGAGACCCTATTTTTCTTAGGATAGACCAGCTTAAGAGGTCTAGAAGATCCTGCATGACCTGACCCCTACTTATTTTTTGGGTCTCTTTCACTCAACCCCAGCATCACTGGCCTTTTTTGTTCTCATTTTCCCTGCTATAGTTAACTTGTACTTACCATTCAGGTCTCAGCTCACTTGTCACTTGCATAGGTAATTACTTGGCCAGAGCAAAACCTCTATTATAGTACTCTGTACTTCTTTGCAGCATATAACAATTTTCTATTTGTGTGATTATTTAATGCCTAGTTAAACTTTATGGTCTAAAAAAGCAGAGATGTTAAAATTTTCCAAAAAATGAAAAATATGTAAAATGTTACTTAGAATATTTATTATTTTAAATAGCCTAAGGGATAAATCCAGGAATAGCAGCATTTATCCTCCCAGGTACTACCCTTTAAAAACTATAAAACATTGGGGTGCCTGGGTAGCTCAATTGGTTAAGCATCTGACTTCGGCTCAGGTCATGATCTCACAGTTTGTGAGTTTGAGCCCGCATCAGGCTCTGTGCTGACAGTTCAGAGCCTGGAGTCCGCTCCGGATTCTGTGTCTCCTTCTCTCTCTGCCCCTCCCCAACTCGTGCTCTGTCTCTCAAAAAATAAACAAACATAAAAACTATAAAAACCCATATCTAAACAATAACCTAGCCACTCTACGTTTTTGTTTATCTGTAGAATATAGATAACCTTAAAGATAAGCTACATCTTGGGGCGCCTGGGTGGCGCAGTCGGTTAAGCGTCCGACTTCAGCCAGGTCACGATCTCGCGGTCCGTGAGTTCGAGCCCCGCATCAGGCTCTGGGCTGATGGCTCGGAGCCTGGAGCCTGTTTCCGATTCTGTGTCTCCCTCTCTCTCTGCCCCTCCCCCGTTCATGCCCTGTCTCTCTCTGTCCCAAAAATAAATAAAAAACGTTGAAAAAAAATTAAAAAAAAAAAAAAAAAAAAAAGATAAGCTACATCTATTAAATGAAAAAACATTATAAAGTTTAAAACAATGTAGGGTACCTGGTAAATGCTAAATAACTGATGCCTATGAATAATAAACCCCTAATTAATTCTGATGTTCTTTCAAACAAGTTAAAATGATTCTGATAAAAGAGTCAATTGTTACATCTTCTATTACAGTTTTTAAGATGGTTATATGATTCTTATCAGTTTTCCTATTATTTACTATAACCCAGATTTCGCTACTTTTTAAGATACAGACAAGCCATTAAAATATGTACTTAAAATACACAAATACATTAAAATTTATCTTAAAATGCGTATTTTATTTTGGTAGCCAACGACCATCAATCAGACAAAGAAAAGAAAACTAATTTTATGAAGAAAGACAAATCTATGGAGTGGTTTACAGGAAGTGAAGAATGAAATGGCTCAACTAAACCAACTTGGAATCATTAACTACAAAATGTCAAACTACAAGACAAGTGTCAAAATGGGACATTTAAATTGTTTTGAAATGTTACACATCTTCCTTCAGCTTTTGTTATTTTTTGAAATTATATGTAAAAGTTATACAAATCATATACAAAAAATTTCAATCTATGAAAGTAGTGTTTTGCAATATAAAGTTCTATTGTGATACCTTTCGTTCTTCACATCAGTTGCTATCCTCTGAGGTACTCAGTTAAGTTGTGGTTTAAACTTCCTCAGCTTGACAAGAAATGCTAATTTAAGGAGAGAGAAAAAAAGTAAGGTCATTACAATAATTAGAAGAAAACACCATTTAATATGACCTGAAAACATCACTCACCTGTATGACCAGTTTGCCAGTGTATAGGTCTAGCAATATAGGGAAATGATCCATATGGAAAATCCGAATGTGATTCTTCTGTTGTAGAACAAAATATATATTATAAGCTACATAAAATATGTTATAATTTGCTCACAAAACTGTTAAAATACAAATTACTGTTTCTTTAAGTTTTTTCTCTCAGACATTTTTTTCAGCATTTGTTTTGGAGCTACTCTGCCAGTTATCTTACAAAACAATTTGAAAAGGATTAAATGATAAACTTGTATATGGTTTTATAACCAAATGGGCAAGCTTATATATCATAAATCAATGGATATTTGAAAACTTGTTCAAGCCCTAAATAATGTGTACATACAACAAGGACCTAAATTTAGTTCTTTGACAAATTCTAGCAGTGTCCAGAAGTTGCTTTTTGGAATATTAGCCATTTGCATATTAGGTCCTATTCTTTGCCTTCAGTAATAATCACTGATCTAAATTAAAAACATCCTTTAGTATATTTAAAGTATTTCATAAGCCAACCTCCGTGATACAAGTAAAATACAAACATTATAAGAAGTTCAATTCTTCAAAGGTATCAGAGTTTTACATAAAAGGCAAAAAAAAATTACTCTGTCCCTTAAGAGATTTTAATTTAACAAAGAAATAGTACATTTCATCTTCTCTAGGGGAAAAAAAAACCCAAATCCCTGAGAAACAGCTCTGATTATTGGTCAATACACTCAGGAGCCTATTCTCGATTTATTATTCCAAACACATATGAAATAAAATTGAAGCTTACCATGGTCATCCTCTTGAAACATCTCATCTTCAATGCTAACTTTCTTTTGAGAATGTAATTGTAAATCTGTATTGATTTTAGGTTCTACTTTTTGAGGTAAAGTTCCATTTTTCTGTTTTGCAAGGCAAACCAACCAATCTCTGACAATAACTTCATTTATCTTTTCACACGTGAGAGCAAGTTCACAGATGCGAATTCCATCTAAAAGTTCAATAACCTGTGTGATGCTTTTAGAAAAGTGGAAAAAATGTACTTTAAATTTCTACAAAAATAGTAACTTTATACTTAAGTTCATTATATCTCTTGACCCAAATTCAAAGGCTATAGTTAAATGAAGGGGGAAAAACAAATATGCAAATTAGAGCACACAATAAGCAATTTCATAGAAAGTAAAAAAATACAGAGACCATAATTTAACATTATTGTTCACAATACCCTTTTAAAACTTTTCTTCTAAATTGTCAGAAGAAATACACATCTTATATTACCATTTAGGTAAAGGATGATTTAAACAGCAATATAAATTAATTGGGACATATGTCATTTCGTAAGTTTTATGAGATGACCTATATACCTAATTCTAATTCAGTTACAAAATGAACATTTTAACCAAATACTTAAGACAAAATAAAAGTGTATTTAAAATCACATTACAGGGGCGCCTGGGTGGCGCAGTCGGTTAGGCGGCCGACTTCGGCCAGGTCACGATCTCGCGTCTGTGAGTTCGAGCCCCGCGTCGGGCTCTGTGCTGACAGCTCGGAGCCTGGAGCCTGTTTCCAGTTCTGTGTCTCCCTCTCTCTCTGCCCCTCCCCCGTTCATGCTCTGTGTCTCTCTGTCCCAAAAATAAATAAAAAAAAAAAACATTGAAAAAAAAATAAAATCACATTACAGGGGCACCTGGGTGGCTCAGTCGGTTAAGTTTCCAACTTCAGCTCAGGTCATGATCTCGTGGTTCTCAAGTTTGACCCCCGTGTTGGGCTCTGTGCTGACAGCATGGAGTCTGCAGCCTGCTTCAGATTCTGTGTCTCCCTCTCTCTGCCCTCCCCTACTCAGGCTCTGTCTCTCTCTCTCTCTCTCTCTCTCTCTCTCTCAAAAATAAACATGAAAAAAAAATTTTTTTAATCACATTACAAAGAAGAATAGCCACATTACTCACTTTGCTAGATATACAGCACATATACCACCCTGTTTAAGATTTGGGTATAAAACAGGCAAAGCAACTTGAGGATTCAACATATCCAAAGCAACCTGTTGAGAGGAAAGCAAATCAGACTGAGTTTTTTTTTAAACAAAGCACAAGTTTTCTTTCCTTACTGTGGTATAATGATACACTTTAGAAAGCGATTACCCAGTTACAGTTTTCATTTTTTAAAATATAATACTATTAACTATCGTTTTGCTGCTCCCCCCTCAAAAAGCATATTTACTGTTACACAATTCGTCATAGTACTTGACTATATGAAAATCATAATGGCATGTCTTACGCTTGGCAATACTGATAATACAGGAATCTTTCTTTAGCTGTATTTCATATACACATATGTATACAAATACATACTTTATAAAGTTTCACTCAATACTTTAATTCAGCTTTTGGCAATAGGAATTCACATGATCTCAAATATGTATTTTTATACTCAACAGGAAAGTTATGAATATTAATTTCAGAGATTCTAAAATGTAAGCATCATGTCCCTTGTTTATTTATTCTTTATTCAACTGCAGACTATAAGGCTATAACTCACAAAAGCTGTTAAATGAATCCAATGAATAAACAAAATTTTTAAAAATCACTTAAAATAAAATAGGGTCAAAATAGAAAATAAAGTGGCTTTCATTGATGGATAACTCTGAAAGCTAAGGGTAGTTGGTACAACAACATATTTATTAAATTAGAAATTATTCCATTATTTGTCTTTTTTAAATGGCATTAATGGTTCATCAATCATTATTCATTCACCAAATATTTACTGAGCACCTTCCATGTGCCAAGCATTTTGCTAAGTAGTAATAAGAAACTCTGTTTCAAGAGAACATATATCCTAATAAAGGGATAGACATTAAACAAAAATCCAATAGATATGTAAATCAGAGGAGGATAAGTGACAAGAAGAACTATAGAATTATAAAGCAAAGTAAGAAGGATACAGAGTAACAAGGAAAGGAAATGCCATTTTATATATAGGTTGGTCAGTAAAGAGACCTGAAGAAAATCATTAAGCTTACCCTGTGGAAATTTAGGGGGGAAGTATGCTCCAGATGGAAAGAACAGCAAATACAAATGTTCTGAGGCTGTAGGATACTTGGTGAATCTGAGAAGGCCACTGTCACTGCAGTGGAGACAAAAGGGGGAAATGGTAAGAGATGAATTCACTCACAATTCAGTGGCATGAAGTACATTCGGATTTATTAAATCCATACATAGAGAAGATTGAGAGAGGGCAAGGAAGGATGAGGACTTGCAACAAGCAAACAGCATTGTATGCCATGAGCGGTATACATTTTGAAAAGGCAGAGCCAGTTGCAATTAGGATTGGTTGTGGGATGTGAGACAAAGAGGAATCAGGATGAATCCAGTGTTTTCAGCCTAAGCCACAGGAAGAATAGAGATGTCCTTTTCCAATGAGGAAAATGATGAAGACTATGGGAGGAGCAGGCTTGGCAGAAATAATCAAGAATTCAGGTTTGGACATGAGTTTAAAATGCCTATTAGATTCCAAGGAAAGATCCCAGTGACTGAATCAAAGGGTCAAGACGATGAACATTAATGGGTTTCTCTAGGTGTAGTTTGTCTATGTTATTGACGGGACCAAAAATCAGACAACCAAGAAAACTGCCAATCCTGTTGAATACTCTCTTCTCAGTGAACATTTCCATCTAGTCACTCAAACCAGAAACTTGTTGGAGTCATCATTTTCTTTACCTTGAACTCTCTTTCGAGGATCTGTGGAGTTTGACACTTGTTTGGATTAAAATTATCCAGCCCCACAAATATACCTCTGAAGTATTGTTCAAAGTCATCCTACTGCTAATGCCTTAGATCAGGACCTCATTGTATCTTGTTGAAACATTACAATAGCTTTCTACATAGACTCACAGCTTCCGTCATTGCACCACAATTACTCTAAAATAGAAGAGTACACTTATCTTGATGAGTAGTAATACATGGAATTGCTGAACCACTATATTGTACACCTGAAACAGATCACTGTATGTTAACTACACTGGAATCCAAAAAAAAAAAAAAAAAGAATTACTCTAAAATGGGAATTTGGACATTCCGCTTCCCTATTAGGAACTCATCAGTAGTGGGGCGCCTGGGTGGCTCAGTTGATTAAGTGTCTGATTTGATTTTGGTTCAGGTCATGATCTCGTGGCTCGTGAGTTTGAGACCAGCATCAGGCTCTGTGCTGACACCTCAGAGCCTGCTTGAGATTTTCTCTCCTTTTCCCTCTCTTTCTGGCGCTCCCCCCACCCTCTCCAAAATAAATAAATTTAAAAAAAGAAAAGAACTCATCAGTTGTTCCCATGACCTATAAGATAATGTCCATATGCCCTAGCTTGATACATACATAAGTGTTCTTCATTATCTAGCCCCTGATGACTACATTTGCAGTTTCATCTCATGACACCTAATTTCTACAGTCGTGGTATTCCACACCTGTGAGTCTTTCCAGTAATTGTATGTCTATCTTCTAGAATGAAAGCTCCTTTAAATGTATACTTCATTTGTGTCTTAGCATAGTACATTGCAGTACAAAACAGGTCTTTAATAAATGCTTATTGTATCAAGAAACAGTGGTTCAATAATTCAGAGAATGATGATAATCCCCCAGTTAGATGAGTAAGGTATATTCCAGTGAAGAAGGTGACCTCTGATCTAAACTTTGAAGGAAAAGTAGAATTTAAACAGGTGAGGAAAAGGAGAGAAATAATAAGATGAAAATCATAGCTAATATTTCTTTAATGCTTACTATACATGAGGCACTGTTCTATGCACTTTATATGAAGTATCTTATTTAATCCTCAACAACTCTATGAAATAGGAAATATTGTTATCATTCCTGTTAATATGTGAAGGGACTGAGGTACAGAAAGATTGAAGTAACTTACCCAAGGTCATCTTGGCTATTATGGGAGCCCAAGAGTGAACCAGACTGAGTGGACTCCGAAACTTATTTCCCTCTTCCCCGTTCCCTTTCTCTCCTCAGAGATAACCATTGTCCTGAAGTTGGTAATGTTCCCAAGTAATTTTATACTTTTACAACATATGTATATTGCTACAAACGATACATGGTACCGTTTTACGTAGTTTTAAATTTTACATATACACACATTTTTTATAATGCTTTTTTCACTAAACATCATGTCTTTGAGATTTACTGATGTAAATATAATACACTATTTCACTATGTTAAATAATACTATTTTTAGTATCCCATTGTGTGCATTCCCCTTCTGGTGGTTAGGCTTTTTAAAATTTGTCAAAAATATTTTATTAGCCATTTTTTCTCCTTTTGTTCTCTTTGTGGTTTTCCACCTTTTTGGTTCAGTTTAGCATCATTTCGGATGGCAGGAGTATGACTCCTCCTATATTTCTCATACTGATAAACATCTGGCACTATGCTCAAGAGTCCGCTGAATAAATCTAGTAAGGAATATTCTTTCTTTTAGATCAAGGATGGTTCAGCAGGTTTCCAAAAAGCTTCAATGATATCATTAGAATCCTTGTGTGTCATGATCATCAAACAAACTTCTGATGACCAATTAACCTCCCAGGTATCTATGACATTCTTATGGATAGCCTAGGTAGAGAAAAAAAATATTGGGGGAGGGGGGCCCTTACTGAGCTGTAATATGCAAAACAAACAAGGATAAAGAAAAAAAACTGTATGGGGCACCTGGGTGGCTCAGTCGATTAAGTGTCTGACTACGGCTCAGGTCATGATCTCATAGTTCAGAGTTCAAGCCCCGCATTGGGCTCTGTGCTGATAGCTCAGGGCCTAGAGCCTGCTGCAGATTCTGTGTCTCCTTCTCTCTCTGCCCCTCCCCCATTTGCACTCTGTCTCTCTCAAAAACATTAAGGGGAAGAAAAAAAAAACAGAATTGTGGTCCTTGTGTCCAGGATCTGTGTCACCAAAACTATAGACTTTAAGAACATTAGAGATAGGAACCAGTCTTGATAAAAATCTCATTTTTCAACCAGTTTCCCTCATAAATGTCCTAAAGTAATCCAACTTTCCAAAAGCCAATTAAGAAAAGCAAAGAAGACTCCTTACCTAGACCTCAGTCTGTAGTGTCAAGCTATGAAATGATAATGGAATCATCAAGGATAAGGTAACTTATTCGAATTCTGAGGGGCACCTGGGTGGCTCAGCTAGTTGAGCATCTGACTTTGGCTCAGGTCATGATCTCATAGTTCATGAGTTTGAGCCCCATGTTGGGCTCTTTGCTGACAGTTCAGAGCCTGGAGCCTGCTTTGGATTCTGTGTCCCTCTCTCTCTCTGCTCTCCCCAGTGCTTTCTCTCTCACAAAAATAAACATTAAAAAAAATTTTTTTTAATAAATAAAGAATTCTGAAACTCTGAGGCCACCTAATACCTCCACGTCCCACATCTCCACCATCACTGGTCACAGCCTAAAATATCATCCTGTCATCAACTATCCTTCTCCCCTAACTGAACCTCCCAGTGCTCCTCCTTACAAATCCATCCGCTCCACTTTCTGGAGCTGTGTTCATAACAAATGCTTCTGTCCTCAACATCTTTAATGAGCGCTCATCTACATCCTGACATTAACTGTCCAAAGATTCTTCTTGGCTATTCTCTCACAAATGGAGGCTATTTATTCCCCCAAATCTCACAACGTGAAGTCAGGCACTAGGATCAATATGCTTCCAATGCTGCTTCTAAATTATTATTCCTTTATCCTGGAAATGCTGAAGTTCATGATATTCAGTCACTCCTCTTCGTATTTGGTTTGGTTATTACTCCACATTTATTAACAACTTTGACATCTGATTCAGTATGTCTTTCTACTCTAAATCCTATCATGATATTAAAGGAAAATATTCCTCCTACAGATAGAAATGGTGCAAATAATGAAGGAAGAGCCTTCCGTATAAAGTATGATGCCTGTTTTCTTTGTAGTCAGTATTAGATAATATCATAGCACCCACTTTAGAAAACTTACCGCATCAAATGTTAAAGATTTTATATCTTCAGTTGCTCCTGAAATATCCTTATGAATAAAATTCACATTGTCTGGCCACTCTTCTACATGACTTATTTTCCATGAATCACACCAGTTTTTATAATTCTTCTTAGCCAATTCAAGGTGGTCTTTTCGTATTTCAAAACTGAGGACTTGTCCTTGTGATCCCACTTAATTAAAAAAACAACTTATGATATTTCATTGTATTTATTAGTTCATAAAAGATTATAAAAACTTATTTTGCAAAGGTAGTACATGGATGTGAAAAAATAATACAAATAGTGCATGGTGTAATATAAATAATACAAAACTCTCTATCGCATCGCAGAGCCTTTATCGATCTTCTTCAGAGGCAACCATGTTACTTTGGTTACCTACTTTACCATGTAAAGTGTCTCTCGCTGTTTTTAACACACATTAAAACATACGTGTATTATATATACTGTCCCATGCTTACCTTCTCACTTACCAGTGATATTTCAGTGATTAATGATCTACTACATTCTTTTTAAGAGCTATTATGTTCCATCGTATGGCTATTCCATAGTTTATTTAGCCAATCACCTACTGATGAACATGTAGCTTGTTTCTAGTCTTACGCTATAACAAACAATACTGCAATGAAAACTATTTTCCCTAAATCTTTGTATTCATGAAATGACAGTCCTAAAAATGAAATTGCTAGCTCAAGAGGTATGTGAATTTTTTATTTTGAAAATCATTACAAAATTATCCTCCAGAAAAATGATACCAATTTACACTCTACCAACAATGTAGTAGAGTGCTTATTTCTCCATACTTTCTTCAAGAAAGAGTTTTCAAACTTTTTATCTGTGTCAATCTAAAAACTAAATATAGGGGTGTCTGGATGGCTCAGTGCATTAAGTGTCTGACTTTGGCTCAGGTCATGATCTCGCAGTCTGTAAGGTCAAGTCCTGCACGGGGCTCTGTTCTGACAGGTCAGAGCCTGGAGGCTGCTTTGGATTCTGGTCTCCCTCTCTCTCTGCCCCTTCCCTGCTCATGCTCTGTCTCTTTCTCTCAAAAATAAACATTAACAAAATTTTAAAAAAGGAAAATAAGAAAATATAAGTAAGTAAAAACTGAATAACTTATCACTGAAGTTATAATTTACATTTCTTTAGTTATGGATGAAATTAGGCCTTTTATTTTTGTTTTAGTTCAAGCTTTTTTTTTTTTTTTAACGTTTATTTTTTAGAGAGCAAGAGTTAAAGAGCAAGCAGGGGAGGGGCAAAGAGAGAGCAAGACAGAATCCCAAGTAGGCATCACGCTGTCAGCACAGAGCCCAACACAGGGCTCAAACTCACAAACTTTGAGATCAAGCCCTGAACCAAAACTAAGAGTTGGATGCTTAACCCACTGAGCCACCCAGGTACCCCAGCCATTCATACATTTAAAAGAGATCTGTATTTTTGTGTGTGTCTGAAAAACTTTTAAACTGTTTACCATGGTAATAGTGGAGTTTCTGCAAAAGACTAATATGTATTTTAATTTACAGCAAAAATTTTCCACCCACCTCTGTTTGAGGTGATTTGAATATCATTTGGAAGCTGTCCCACATCAGTCTGTAGTTTACTAATGGAAAGTTTAAATTTATTGGGGCGCCTGGGTGGCGCAGTCGGTTAAGCGTCCGACTTCAGCCAGGTCACGATCTCGCGGTCCGTGAGTTCGAGCCCCGCGTCAGGCTCTGGGCTGATGGCTCGGAGCCTGGAGCCTGTTTCCGATTCTGTGTCTCCCTCTCTCTCTGCCCCTCCCCCGTTCATGCTCTGTCTCTCTCTGTCCCAAAAATAAATAAAAAACGTTGAAAAAAAAAATTAAAAAAAAAATAAAATAAAAAAATAAATTTATTTATTTATTTATTTGTAATGTTTACTTTTTTTGAGAGAGAGACAGAGCATGAGCGGAGGAGGTGCAGTGAGAGAGGGAGACACAGAATCCGAGGCAGGCTCCAGGCTCTGAGCGTCAGCACAGAGTCCAATGTGGGGCTCAAACTCACAAGCTGTGAGATCATGACCTGAGCTGAAGTTGGACGCTTAACCAACTGAGCCACCCAGGCGCCATGAAAACTTTAAATTTAAAAAAGAAATTTTTTTAATGTTTATTTATTTTTGAGAGAATGTGAGAGACAGAGAGAGAGAGAGAGAGCGCGCGTGTGTACGTGCGAGCGGGTGGGGGAGGGGCAGAGAGAGAGAGAGGCAGACACAGAATCCTAAGCAGGCTCCAGGCTCTGAGCTGTCAGCACAGAGCCTGATGCGGGGCTTGAACCCACAAACTGTGAGATCATGACCTGAGCTGAAGCTGTATGTTCAACAGACTGAGCCACCCGGGGGGCCTCTCTAATGAAAAGTTTAAATTCAAGGATGTCTTTTGAAATGTAACTCCAGCTGCAATGCATCATGTTCTCAAAAGATAAAAATGAGTGATAACAATAGCATAAGCTAAACAATTAGAAAAGAAAATTATGGAGAAAAAAATCCATCCCAAAAGTAAATAGCAATAATTTGATCACTCATAGTTTGGGATTATTCATGCCATGACACTCCTCTGATACTACAGATGTTAGAAATATGGGCACTCCTCTCATAAATTTTTTATAAATTCACTCTATCAAATGCCTTTAGGAATCAGTCACTGTGAAGAAATTACTGCCTTTAACTATGTACAGAAAAGAATCAAACAAAAGATTTGAGGAGGCCAGAATGAATTTCCTGACCTTGTATAAACTGGATTATGTTTGTATGTGATGGCATTAGGTCAAAGAACAAAAGGTTTAATTCAGTGTATTTCTATCTGTACTCTTTATAAAATCTACCCATATACACCTTCAACAGCTGTAACAAAGTTTATTATTTAAAAAAAAATGCAGGAGGATTATGAGCAAGAGGAGACATGAGGAGGTTTCTGTGATGCAGCAACATTCCTTGTCTCGATCTGGGTGATGAGTACTTGATATGGTTACTACATTAAAAATTCTTTGAAGTCTACACACTTATGATCAGTGCACTATGGCTACGTTACATCCCAATAAAAAGTTTAGTTTAAAAAAAAAAAAAAAAGGAAGAAGCCCTAAAATACATGGAGGGAGCAAGAGAAAACACAGAAAATGGAGAGAGGGTTACAAAGAGAATGACTAGAATGAACGTACAATATGGAAAGAAAAATAGTTGCCTGCATTTAGTTTCAAGGAGAATGCTCTTGATCACAAAGTTATGTGAATATTTTCTAAAACATCTTCATTTTACTTTCTGTTATTAGGAAAGATCGAACATTTTCTTTGCCCATCTAAACCCTGCTCATTTATCCCAATCTCTTACCTGCTTTGGATAAAAATAAGCTCATTCCACCAGAGCCTGAGCCAGCTTCCAAAACAGTATCACCTGGGTGGATGTCCATCATCGACAGTATCATATTCATATCCTATGATTGAAACACAGTATAGGTGACTCAGTGACCAATAAATATGTACTAAGTACACACTCTTACCAAACACTGTGTTGGACTCAGAGAAGAAAGGTGTGAAAAAAAAGGATTAAACTCTGGTCCAGTCTACCAAGAGCTTATATTTTACTTGATGAAATAAGAGATTCAAGAATTGGTTAGTAAATAAAGCAGCACTTTAGCATAATACCAAAATTACACACATTAAGTAACAATAGGAGTTCAAAGAACAGAGAAATCAGCAGAAGGCCCTCACTTAAAAGGCGTAGAGAATTTAAGGAAACAATCATGAAGTAGAACGGGTATGACCATGATTAAAAACTGAAATAAACCACTAGCAATGGACGATTATGATAAAACTGTAACAAGGAACCCTAGGAAGTTCATTTATTTATAAAGAATATCTTTTATGTTCAGTGTCAAATGTTTTAATACAAAAATTTTTTCTCTAAAGAGAAAAAGCATTACCCCTAGTAACATGGCTTATTAAATGATGATTAAAATATCTCCATATGGTACTAAAAGAGTTGAACATTCTCAAGTCCTGAATTTGCAAACTTAATGGTTATGGGAAACAAATGTAAGTACTTATTAGTGCCTCGTTAGTCCACATTACTCTGTATAGTAAGTCAATATTCTTTTCACTTTGCAGATGAGAGAACTGACACTCCGAAATTAAAATTAAAGGTGACTGTTTCCTCCTAAAATTAGCAATCATAAGATATGCAAAATTCATATGCATTGTTTTATTTTATTATTATTTTTTTAAGTCTGAGAACAATTTAAATGTTCTGAGATGTGCTTTTTTCTTTTTTTTTTTTTAATGTTTATTTCTGAGAGAGAGAGAGCATGAGCAAGGAAGGGGCAAAGAGAGGGAGACACAGAATCCAAAGCTGGCTCCAGGCTCTGAGCTATGAGCACAGAGCCCCACGCGGGGCTCAAACCCACTACCCCTAAGATCGCGACCTGAGCCTAAGTCGGAGGCTTAAACCGACTGAGCCACCCAGGCGCCCCTGAGATGTGCTTTAAGTACATGAATCAGGACTGCAGTTCCGCATCCGTTTTGTTCTTTCTGGAACCAGTACACACTTAATTCCCACCGCATTACCTTCGGATATGTTATGGCAGGCCCTCTTTTCATCAGTAATACATAGTCTTCCAACGCCGGCCTCCTCAGCATGAAGTGCTTCCCAGAGGAACTCCTCAGTATCTGGCCGGGAAACTTCCCCACGATCTCGCTGAACGGGACTGTCCCCCAGCTACTATTTAAGTGTCCGGCGTTACTCAACCTAAATAATTTTTTAAATTGTGTTTCTCTCTTCCCCGTCTCGGCTAAGATCAGCTCCCCAGCGCGAAAGGGCCCCTCTCTGGAAGTCAACCGGGAAGAGGAGCCATGAAGCTCTTCTACCTCGGTCCCGGACTGGGCCAGGGAGGGCGGCAAGGGACCCCCGGCTCCCCGGTGGGCGGGACCGGGCTGGCCCTGGACTCCGCTCGAGTCCTCGCGCTCTTGAGGGGGTGACTCCTCTCGTGGCGTCGGCAGTCTGAGGCTTTCCAGCGACGAAAGACGTCTGGTCCCAGTGCCTCGGACGCGCGGAGGAAGAGACGAGGGCGACTCTGTGCCGGGGGCTTTCCTCCGTGCCGCTTCGCGCCGTCCCTCTCCATCCCGTGCGTCTCTAGGGGAGGATTCGCAACACAGTGACCGGGCTGTCTCCAAAGGCTCTGGCCCAAGGCCGCGCAGGAAGGAGAAGGTCGTGAGCCCAGACCACCTCCGAAGGAGCCGCAGCCGCACGAGGCCCAGAACTCGCCGCGCAGCTGGCAGCATGGTCTCCGGCGCAGGCGCCGTCGCACACAGTGACGTGAGGCCGTTCGAGGCCCTCTCACGGCCACACGCGCTGACGCAGCCGCTGCTGAGTATCCGCAGCTTCTTCGCAGGAAGAGCTCTGCTACTGCGCGTGCGTGCAGAGGGGCCGAGGAGGCCGAACTGGGGGGATCGGGGCCCCCGGCTGTCGCTGAGTTAACTGTCTCTGGAGCGAGTCGCACTCCCGCGCGGGGGCCCATTTTCCAACTCGGAATGTGGGCCGAGTAAACAGTTGACCGCTGACCCATTCCGCCAGCCTCACCCCGGGGACAGGAGGCTTAAGAGAGACAAAAGCTGTCAAAGCGCTGTGTAAACTGAAGTCCTGCACCAGCGTAGGCTCAGTAGCCTTCAGGAACACTAACGCCACCTGGTCACCCCCAAGATGTCGGAGGAAAATGCCCAGAGATGCGTTTGGCTGGCGGCGTTTGGACGGGCCATCCGCTGACCCGCGTTCTTTCCCTGACCGCGAAGTCCCACCCCCTCACCCTCAACCCTAGCAAGTCCCTTGGACCGGGCTCTAACCCTCTGCATGCCTGCCCCAGGCCCAGGGAGTCCTGAAGGGCCGATTAAAGTGATAGTAGTCACTGTGTGCTTATTTAGCAGAATTGTTTTTGATAATTAAAATATAACAATTATGTTACCACCCCTAAAACTAAGTAGAATCATCTTTAAGGGTGGAAAAGGTCATTGCTAAAATAGGGTTGTAGGGTACAGGGGTATTACAGGCTGAATTTAATCCCTTCAGGATTCATATAGCGCAGTCCTAATCCCCAGTACCTCAGAATGTGACTGTATTTGGAGATAAGGTTAAAGAAACCATTAAGTTAAAATGAAGTCACTAGTGTGGGACCTAATTCACTATGAGTGGTGTCCTTACAAGAAAAGATTAGAACACAGGAACTCAGGGAAGACCAGCTAGACAGGCAGCAGATGTCCATCTACAAGCCCAGGAGAGAGTCCTCAGAAGAAACCAAACCTGCCCACAATTTGACCTATGTGTTCCAGAACTGTGAGAAAATAAATTTCTGTTGTATAAGCAAAAAAAACAAAAAAACATCGACTGGATTTTTGGATTCTTTTTTATTGGATCTCTTTAAAAATCATTTATTCAGGTTTTGGCACCCTACCCCAAAAGAATGAAATAAAAATAAATTTATTTAATCCTAAAACCAAAACAAAACCAGGAAAAGGTTATCTTTGGAGTCCAAGGTCTAATTTGACATTAAATGTCACTAATTTGTTTATTAATTCAGTTGGTAAAAGTTTACTGAGGGTTTGACAATACCAAGCATGTTGGATATTTTACTGATTTAACTTTACAACAACACTGTATTAGAAATAAGTATTCCTCCTTTATGCATAAGAAAACTGACCGAGGGAGGTTAAATTATATGGGCAAGGTCCCAAAGCTGACAAGCGGCATGACAGGGTTTCTGACCTAGGTCAGTCTGCTTCAGCAGTCCACGCTCTTTGTACTGTAACACCCCTTCCCAAAAACTGGTCAACAGTACAACTGAATTTAGAATTCAAGTCAAAATATGCTCAAAAGGCTATGAATTCAGTTTCAGTTTGATAAAAGAAGTCTTTTTGTTGCTTTTGAAGATAAATTAAAACTTTCTAAACTGTGCTTTCTAAAACATCAGCCACCACAAACTCCATTATCATGTTTCTCTCTTTCAGTCCTAAAAATGAATAAAGAAACTGCTCTGACCCTCCACCCCAACTGTTCATCTCACTTCTGTTTTTTATTTGTTTGTTTTGATTTGGTTTTAAGGAAGTTTTCTTGTTTTGTTTGTTTGTTGAGAGAGAGTAGGGGGGCGGGGAGGGAGAAGGGCAGAGGGAGAGAGAGAATCCTAAGCAGGCCCCACACTCAGTGCAGAGCCCCACTTACCGCTCTCCATCCCATGACCCTGGGATCATGACCTGAGCCAAAATCAAGAGTTGGACGCTCAACTGACTGAGCCGCCCAGGCACCCACCTATGTTTTTTAAGAAAGTTTCTATGATTTTAAGAAATCTTTTTATTATTACTCCAAATGAGGGCCTGGGTTGGCACTGTCTGAATCCTAAGCCCTACTAATGGTTTTAAAATTTATCATTCCTGCTTTATTATCTCTTAAAGATGATTAAATTGTATTTGGCTGTTATTTCAGAAGGAGTAGGGCTTGGAAAGAAGAAGATATAATGACAGAATGTGGGAAATAAGTTTACATATCTTTGATTTCTAACATAAACTGTAAAAAGCAAATAGCACCCCTTTTTACTATTTGAATAAGACACGATGTTATAAATCTTTGTCGTACACACATCTAATGAAATACATTAACATATGTTGAAAAATACAATTAATCCTTATTAATTGATGATCTTTCAGAGCATTTAAGCTCTCAAAAAGTCACTATGCGTGCCTTTCTCTTTTTGACTATCCTTTTCCCTTTCCTTCCATCTTCCCTAGGAAACTGTCAGCCTGTACTCTGAAACTATAGTGAGGCATCATCAACTCATATTTATAAGGCCAGTGTCATTTAGTCAAGCAATTATTTTAAAGTCCAAACAGCTTTCAAGAAGTACTGTGGCTGATGGCTAACATCTTAAAATCTCAAGTCAAATTAGACCATCAGTTCTAATTCCAGCAATGTTCTCCTCTACCTCTTTGAGTGTGCTTCTTTCCTCTCTTTTGTATAATTTTCCCTCATCCTTCAGGTATCAACCTCACCAGAATGGTGGCTTATAATAACTCCAAAACACTGGGAGAAGTGACTCTCCTATGTGCTCCTGGTATATATCCTGTCTTTAGACCAAACCGTGCATTGTGCATGTCAGATTAAATAAGATCACTGTTTATTTACCATTTCTGAAGTTAGAGGATAAGATTGTGGAGAGGGTTGTGTCTAACTCATCATTATAATTCCATTGCCTGTCATAGTGCCTGGAACCCAATGTGCCCTCAATAAATATTTGTTGAATAAATGATTGAAGAAAGTAGGAAATGAGAAAAACAGCAGCCCTGATACCTAGGTGCCTATACTAAATAATTCAGCATGTAAATATTGTCCAAATATATTTAATAGTTGTATGTTTTATTCTGTATCTTTACATGTACTTAGCTTTTACTAGAACTGCTGAAGTTCATGATTTTTTTAAAACTGATTTTTAGCAAAACATAAAGTATCTAAATCTGAGAATATAACTGCTTTTCTCTTGCTTTTTCATGTGTTTCCCCCTGTTGCTGCTGAACTTGAATCTGGATTCTGTAAAACTCCTCTAGGATATACTGTTGTGTATTAGAAATTGAAGGAGTCAATTGAAGGAGGTCAAAAGATACAAACTTCTAGATATAAAATAAATAAATCCTGAGGATGTAATGTACAACATGGTGACAATAGTTAATATTACGTTGCATATTTGTAAGTTGCTAAGAGAGTACATCTTAAAAGTTCTTACACTGTCTCGATATTGTAGCTTTATTGTAAATTTTGAAATCAGGTAGTAGGAGTACGGCAATTTGTTTCTCTTTTAGATAATTGCTTCACTTTGCATTTCCATATAAGGATTAATTTACCAATTTCTACAAAAAGTCCAGCTAAGGAGCACCTGGGCAGCTCAGTCGGTTAAGTGTCCAACTCTCGGGTTCAGCTCAGGTCATGATCTAGTGGTTGTGAGTTCAAGCCCTGTGTCAGGCTCTGTGCTGGCGGTGTGGAGCCTGCTTAGGATTCTCTCTCTCTCTCTCTCTCTCTCTCTCTCTCTCTCTCTCTCTCTCACCCTCTCTCTCTCTGCTCCTTCTGCATGCACACTCTCTCAAAATAAATAAATAAACATTAAAATATTCCTGATAAGATTTTTGTAGGGATTATTGAATTTACAGAGTGAATTGAGTACAATTACTATCTGGACAATATTGAGTTTATCAATATTGAGTTTATTGAGTTCATGAATATACAACATCCTTCCCTTTATTTAGGTCTCCTTTAAGTTTTCTCAGCAATTTTTTATACTTTTTAGAATACAAGTCTTGAACTTTTGTTCATTTTTCCCCCAGGTATTTTTTCTGTTGCTATTGCAAATGGAGTCATTCTCAATTTAATATTGATTGTCTATTGATAGAATGTAGACATACAATTGATTTTTATATGGATCTTGTATCTTGAGACCTTGCTACATTGATTTATTAGTTTTAGAATTTTTTGAGGATTCTTCAAAATTTTCTATAAGTCATCTGTGAATAAAAATACTTTTATTCTTTCCTCTCCAATTTGGATGGTATTATTATTATTATTATTATTATTAACTTTATTGCAATAGGTGGAACCTTCAGTAAATATTGAATAGAATTGGTCAGAATGGACAGAATTAACTTGTTTTCAATCTTAGGAGGAAAGCATCAATCTTTCATCATTAAGTATGAAGTGAGCTGTAGGTTTTTTGTAGATTCCCTTTATCAGATTGAGGATATTCCTTTCTGTCCCTACTTTGTTAAAAGTTTTTTTTTTTTTAATTATCAATCGGTGTTGATTCTGTTCAAATCTTTTTCTTTATCAAAAAATGTTTTTCTTTATCTTTCAAGATTATCATGCATTTTTAATCCTTTATTCTGTTAACATGGTATATTACAGTTATTGATTTTTGAATGTTAAGCCAACCTTACATTCCTGGGATAAATCCCATTTGATCATGGTCTTTAATCTTTTTTATATATTGCTGACTAGATTTGCAAATATTCTGTTAAGGATTAGAGACTGACAGGATCTATCACTTTGTAGGATAAAAAGAATTAGTTAAACGTTGAATTGTTAGTAAGTTCAATGAAGGCCTGGAATTGGGGCAGAGAGAGGATTAGAAGAGCTTAAATTACAGGCAGAGCAAAAGAGCAGGACCTATAACAAGAATGATAAGGGCAGGAAACCGGAAGCAGGTCAGGGTTTAGTGATGTTTGAGACCATCCACAGTGAATGATGATATTGGGGAGGGTGACAGGGACCAGATTACAGATTGTCTTGTAATCCATATATATTAAACAGCATAGAGTTTCTTCTGTAGGTGCCAGCAAGCTTGTGGAGGGTTTCAAGTGGAGAAGTGGAATGGCCAGGTTAATAATCTACAAAGATCGTACCACTGAGACCAGCGTGGAGAAAGGGAGTCTAATACAAGCAGTGGTGGCAGTTCCAGTGGGAGATATAAGGCTCAGATAAGAACAGAAGTGGTAGAATTGGATGGAGCTGAGGAAATTGAACGGAGAATTATTTAAGAGATAAAATAGGATCTGATGATTGATCAGATGTGTATATGTGTTTGGGTAGAAGTGAGATGTGGGACTGGGTAACAGGTGGCTTTCTGACTTTCTCCAGTGGCTAACTGGATAGTTGATGGTATCATCAGCCAAGGCAAAGGATATAACAGAATGAGCACAATTAGGTTCGGCTGCATATGACATAACCAAAAATACTGTAGTTTAAACAGCAGGGTAGTTTAATTTTCTCTTGTATAAAAGAAGTCCAGGCAAGGTGGCCCAGAGCATATATCATGCTTCAGGGTTTCTAGATCCTTCTATCTTGCTGCTCTGCTCTTCTTAGCATGTCGTTTTCTCCTCAAACTCCATCATGGATGCTCTAACTTTTGGCCACCATATTTGAGTTCCAGGAATTAAGAAGGAAAAAAAAGCAATGAATAATAGCAACCCCTGTCACTTTAAGGACATTTTGTACTGGCCTATAGTCACATGGTCTCACAGTTTGCAAAGAAAGCTGGGAAATGTACTCTTTATTCTGGAAAGTCACATGCCCAGGTAAAGAAGTGCCCCAAGGCCCCCTGATGTTAGAGAGTGGGAGATAAGGACGATCCAGGAGAGAAGACAGAGAAGGGGAGCCAGAGAAGCAACAGGAAGCCAGGAGGGTGTGATGCCATGGAAGACAAGCATACTGATGATAAGTCATATGAGATTCAGACTTACAATGGACACATATTTAGCAATGTAGAGGTTACTGTGCCCTTACTGAGAATTTTGGCATAGTGATGGGTTGGAATGAAAATCCCGTTAGAGGAGAGAAATCAGAGGAGAGAGATTAAGAAAATTAGATTACTTTTTTTTTTTTTTAAAAGGAAAGAAAAGATTGGGACAGTGCCTTTGAGGGAAGTGAGGTAAAGGGAATTTTATTTTTTAGGAAGAAAGAAATAACAGCATGTTTATATGTTGATGAGAAGGATTAAGTTGAGAAGTAAGATTAATGCTGGTAGAGAGAGGAAAGACGTTTTGGAATAATGAGATCTATAACTTATGTGGAGGGGTAGCCTTTGCTAGGAGTATGGACAATTCATCCATAGTGCCAGGAGTGACAGGGCACAGGTCAGTTAGAGTTTGTGGTACTGGAAGCTTGTGGAAGTTCTCTTGTGATTGCTTCTATTTTCTCAAAAAATAGAAGCAAAATCATCCACTGAGAGGAAGGAGGATGGAGTTTTGAGATGGTAGGAGAAGATAAGAATTAGTGTCTAGGAGAGTGGAAGTGTGAACGGACTCGGGAACAATTGATAACCTGGCAGCATTGACTTCCCATGTGAAGCTTGTGACCATGAATTTAAAGTGCATAAGAGTCATAATAGGTGGCTGTGACTTTTCTCTAGTTACTTTCAGCTGCTTTGGGGGGGGGAAGAGTTAGGTTTTACCAGGTTTGCAGTTTTACCACGGAAGGACTATGATGTGGGAAAGAGGCAAGGGATTTGAGGGTTGTAATCGTAGACTTTAAGATAAATTAAGGGGGCAACTGGGTGGCTCAGGTGGTTAAGCATCTGACTTCTGCTCAGGTCATGATCTCATGGTTCATGGGTTTGAGCCCCATGTCAGGCTCTGTTCTGACAGCTCGGAGCCTGCTTTTGGAGCCTGGAGCCTGTTTCAGATTCTGTGTCTCCTCTCTCTGCCCCTACCCTGCTCGCACTCTGTCTCTCTCTCTCTCTCAAAAATAAACATTTAAAAACTTTTTAAAAATTAAAAATATATAAAAATATAAATTAAGAGGAAGGAGCAGCCATTAAGGAGCTGGAGGGAGCAAGCCTTCCGGAAAGATAGGAGTTAATGGTTAGAGAGTGGTGTGGGAAAATTGAGATTAGGAAGGGGGTGCAGCTATTGTAATGATAAGGTCTGAGACGTGACCATGAGAGTAAGTAAGGTAGAGGCCAAGATCACTGAAAAGGAGGAGGTCAATGAATGATATTTTGGGTATTGAAGGGTCATCGACCTGAGTTTTATATAGTCTCATTGGGTCAAATTGTTTATACTCAAAGATGACTTAGTTAGAAATCCAACTCCTCCTTTACTGCTCAGCTCTATACCTCAGTTTTGTTATCTGAAAAATGGAGATATTCATAGTTTCTACTTCCTAGGGTTGTTGTGAGGACTGAATGGATTAATGCACACAAAATACTTAGCATAGTACCTGACATATGGTGAGTGCACAATAAGCTTTTATTTTTACTTGTATATTTGTGACTAATCTATAACTCTAGCTCAGACTTTTCTTCATACAGATTCATATATGCTCCTTTACAACAAAGTCCTTGGAAACGTTTCTGAAAATCCCTTTTCTGCACTTTCTCACCTCCTTTTTTCTTTCTCACCCTCTACACTAAGTCTCCCACCCCAAATGCTTTTGTTTTGTTTTTGAGAGAGAGAGAGAGAGAGAGAGGGTGCAAGTGAGCGAGGGGCAGAGAGACGGGGAGAGAATTCCACAAGGGGCTGAGAGAGAGAGAGAAGCAGGGCTCACCTGAAGCGGGGCTCACCCAAGTGGGACTTGGGCTCACCAGATGCAGGGCTCAAAGTCACTTAAAGTTGGGCTCTAACTCACGAACCGTGAGATCATGACCCTAGCCCTCAAGTCTGATGCTTAACTGACTGAGCTACCCAGGCGCCCCTGTTGGATTTTTTTTTTTTAAGATTTTATTTTAAAGTAGTTTCACACCCAACGTGGGGCTTGCACTCATAACCCTGAGATCAAGAGTTGCATGCTCTACCTTCTGGGCCAGGCACCCCTCAACTGTTTTTGAAAAGTCACCAACGCTCTTGATCTTGCCAAATCCTGGTTCGTTTTCAGTCTTCATCTTACAATCTTTGACATGTTTTTGATCAGTTTTGCTTCCTAAATCCTTATAAAGATTTGGTTTCCAGGGCATTTCATTCTCTTGGGCTTTCATCCTACCTGTTACCCATTCTTCATCTTCTTTGCTGGATCTTCCTCCTCTTCCTGACCTCTAAAGGTTGGCACATTTTGGGGCTAAGTTTTCTTTTCTATCTGCACTTATACCCAAAATGCTCTGACTAGTCCCACAGTTTCAAAAAGCATTTGTATGCTAATGCATCCAAACTTCTATCTCTGTGATCTTCTCTTATAGCCAGCTCCTCCTGAACAACTCTATTTGGAGGTACAATAGGCATATCATACTTAACTGTCCAAAACAGAACTCTTGATTTCCACTCCAACCAAACCCGTTTCCCCAATCCAGTTGATGGAATCACCATTTAGTAGTTTGTTCAGGCCTTAGAATCATCTTTCACCTGTCTTTTTCTTACCCATTGCAATCATTTAGCAAACCTGGTTGGCTCTAATTTCAGATTACATGTGGAATTTGGTCATTCTCCCCACCTTTACTGCTTTCATCTGAGTCCAGCCCACCAGTGTCCTTCTGTATTGTGTGTCTGCTTTCATTCTTGCCCCGCTAACATCTCCATCCAGAGGCCAGGAGGCCTTTTAAGAAATGTAGATCTGTTTGTTATTCCAAATAATCTAAAACGCAAATGTTACCTTGGCACTCCCTGTTTGTAAAGCTTCAGAGTCTCCCTATATCCCTGAAGGTGGTGTTTTTTGTCTTTACCGCTAGGCAATAAGCTGTGTGGGCCGAATAATATCTGGCATTTCTTGAATTAGAATGCATTGATTTGTTGAAACATTCTGGAGTCATTACACATTGTCTATTTGATGTAGTAACATGGGATTAATCCTGACGAAATAAGCAGCTCCTACCATTACTTTTACACTATGATGTCTGAATAAATTACGTGTGTTATGTGTACACATGATTACAGCGTGGAAGTGGGTAAGAAAAAATGAAAACAAATGTCACAATCATGGAGTTATGTGATTATTTCTTCTAAACATTGAGTTCAATCATGTTATAATTAAAAAAAACACAACAAACCCAAACCTTTTTCTTTCGTTCTTTTTTTTTTGAAAAGAAATGTCCCGCTCTCCAGTCTGCGGTCACGTCCCTCCACAGTCCCCTCCCCCGCAGTATAAGTTAGCCTTGGGCCCTCCGGGCCACCGTCCACAGGCTGGGTCCGCCCAACGCTTGCTCAAGACGCGAGGAGCCGCTCCCTCGGCTGTCTACGCTCCCTCCTCCCGACTTCCTCCCTCCAGGCCCCGCCCCGCGCCGGTGCGCATGCGCACAGACGAACACGTGGCTGCCGCGGTGCCAGGGCAGCAATGGCGGCGGGCGGCCGTGGTGTTGCAGACCCCCTGTCCCCGGCAGGGGTTCCTTGCGCCTTCTCCCCGCTGAACCAGGCCTACTTCGCTTTGGCGTCTGCCGACGGTCAGTTGCGAGTGTGGGAGACAGCCAACAATAGGCTGCACCAAGAGTACGTGCCTTCCGCGCACCTCAGCGGTACCTGCACCTGCCTGGCCTGGGCGCCAGCGCGGCTGCAGGCCAAGGTAAAGCAGGCGGGACGGCGGGGGGCGGGCGTCCGCCCGGGCTCGGCCTCAGTGCACCCTCGGCCCCACGGCGCGTGGCGCGGCAGCTCGCGCGGCCCTGCGAGGCCCGGGGCGAGGAGGCACAGAGCGTGGCGGCGGCGCGGACTCCATCCACTTCGCCAGTCCCGTGTGCGGCCTGTCCGCAGGGTAGCGAAAGAGGGCGCGGCTGGATCCGATGGGCCGTTGACTGGAGTCCCACTGACTGACTCCATGCGGTCTGTGCCCCGCGCCCCGCTGTCGTCGGGGCCGCCATGTTCGCATAGGCCCCCGGTCCCCCAGGGCGGCTTGCTTCTGCCAAGCCTCTCGCATCAACATGTGCTCTTCAGTGTCTTGGCTTTTGACAGAGTCCCTTCTTGGGACTGTACTGTTCTTTTCCGATTCCTCTAGTTCATCGGCTTTGCCTTAGGCGATTGGAATGAGTGAGTCTGTTTCCTTGCTTCCGGACACCCCCCCTTCCCCCCCCCCCCCCAACCCTTGGGTCAGCTCACCACGTGTTCTCTTCCACGTCCAGTGTGTGGGACTCTCACTCTTGAAACTCTTGACTTTCCCAGGTTTGTTTCCATTCTCAGTATTTTGAAACTATAAGCTTTTTTATTTTTAACATCTCAATTCCCCTTTATACACGCTTTTAAAACCAAGTCTGAAGTCTGCTATAGGATGTGGAGGTAAAGTGAAGTGGCCGGTTTAATTTAATGAATGTCAGTCCAGGTGAAGTTTTTTTAGATGGGACACTGCCGAGTTAGGGAAGGCTTTTCACTGTTAGGGCCCCATCTCAGGTAAGATGCCACTCACTGTTTAGTCACTAGACTACGTCTGCTCTAACTCACATGCACGTGGGTACTACAGGTATAGAGTAGTCAAACGGAATCATTCTAATGTGATTTGGAAGCCTCAGGTATCGTGTTTAGCTGACACTATGGGTAAAACTTCAAAAGCTAGTATTTAAGACAGAGTTTTAACTCCATCTGACTACCGTGGGGGAGCTTTCTGCTAAATGTTTAGGTTGAAAGTAGGGGTACATCTAACTATGCTTTGGATGAGTATATTTAGGTATTTTTCAGATCTTAAGGTAGCTTTTCATAGTTTCTAGATGAAATGACTTTAGTTGATTATTAAAAGAAACCTTTTTGGGGCTCTCAAGGTGAACTCAGACTCTTAAAAAAAAATCATAGGCGTCATTGTTAAAGTTAGAGCAGTCTGCATAATTTTCCTTTTCAAAATTATTTTCTATGTTTCTATCTTAACAGTCCTATAAAGAGATGACAATATTGATGCTGAGGGAAAATCTGGAACAATGATTGGATGCATGGATCCAAGCTCTACTGCTTACATTTAATCTAGGTTTGGCTTCATAGTAATTCAGTAGTTTTTATATCTCTGATTCATCATTGGTAAAACAGGGGTGATAATACCCACCTCATAGAATGGTTGTGAAGGTGAACATGTTTAAGAACACATAAGTATTTAGAATAATGTAAGTGCTACAACCACTGGTCATTATTGATATCTCATGTTTGTATGGTTAGTCCTGGCAGGGAAAGATTAACTTTTTGTCTTGTGAAGAAGAAACTGAGGCTCTGGAAAATTAAGCAACTTGCAAAAAACCAAAAACAGAAATAGAACTCAGGTATTTAGGGCTTAGTTCTCCATTATCTACAACAAATAGTTAATATTAGGTTGGCAGAAGTTTGTTGCCTACCCCCAACTCTCTTTGCCTCACCCCCCTTTTGATTTTCTGTTGACTTAAGTCACATTCTGTGCCTCAGGAATAAAACTTTGGCCTAGTTACAAATTTCCTGTTGAAAGTCATAGTTTTAGGTTATGTATATCAGTCTAATATAGAAAAATATCTGAATTTGGTTTCATACCCAGGACTCAACTCAAATTTGGCTTTTGTCACATTGAGCAAGTCACTAGTTTGGAGGCTTAATTGAAAAATGAGAGTTTGGCTACTTAAAAGTTTTTGTAGGCTTCAGTATCCTTTTATCTGTATGCTCTTGTTTTAGCCACATAACTTTGTGAAATGTTTTGAAATAAGATTTTTAAGAACAGAATCAGAACTAAGAAAATTCAAGTGACTTCACCGAAGCTTTAATAACCAAAGAAGAGATTGTGGCCACTAGAGTTGAGGTACTCTGACTCCTTGTCCGCTTTTCTCATGCGGTAACCCTAGATCTTGAGTCACAGAATTGAGAACTTGGAGGAATGTAGAGACATCCAGTCTTTGTCATATTGGAGATGTATCCTTCTAGAACATCAATTTTACTGAAGATGAGAGGGGAGAAGCAGTTTTCTTGAATGCGCACACGTTTTGGGGTAAAATAAAGTCACATAATTTTTTAAAGCTAGAAAATGATTAGTGATTTATAGCAGCTGCTTCAGTCTCTGCTCCCAGGCCCCTGGGTTATGATCTTTGTCACTTAAGTTTTAAGATGTTCTCATCTTATTAAACCCTTCCATTTCCCATCTTTGAGGATTAGAGTATGAGGCTTGAAATGGATGTTATTCTGAAGCCAGTGTTCCCAGCATGTTAACGTTTTTGGAACTCAAACCTGAAGTGGAGATTATGCCACACACCTTTCAGAGTCTTCAGAGAATTATATGACTGCTGTAGTAAGTGCTCAGTAAATGTTAATTGTTATTGAATGCTTCAGTTAGCATTCTCTATGGGCTCATTTTACTATTTACTGCTAACATTCCTCAGTGTAAATCATTTTGTAATGGTATCTTGTATCTGGTTCAGTGATTGGCAATTTGCCACCCAAAGACAAAGTTTGGTGACATTACTACTGAGTGGAGAAAAATGAGTTGGTGCTGGGTTGCTTGGGTTACAAGAATTAAAGCAGTACTTCGTAAATGTTTAGGAAAATTGGATTGCTGTTCCTTGTTCTTGGTCACAGAATGATTCTAATACTTCACATGCCACAGTAGTGTTTGGAGGGTTTTTGTACATGTTATATAGGTGAGCATTTCATTTGGTTGATGGGGCCTGGGGGAAGAGGACCTCTAATGAGGATAAGCAAAGTGCAAGAAGACAGACTGATAGACTATCGACAGATGGCTATGTTTACAGCTCCTCAGGTGTATGTGTGTAAACTGAGGCGGAGATGTTATGCCAAAGCCACGGAGGAAGTGGCTGAGCCACCTAGTAACTGACCTTGCTATTTCATTGCCCCCTTAAATCTCTCAAACTTCTCTACTTTTCCTTCCCTAGCTGATGTACAGCTCTGAAGAAACAGACCTTGTCGACTGTTAGCTGCCACAGGAAATGTGTTTATGCTCCTTTGCTGTCACTGCAGTTAAAATGGTCTCACGCAGCTTGGTACTTGTTGAATGAAACACATGGATTTCAGCCGTGAGACAGGGCAAGCACAGTAGCATTAAGAATGTTTTTAGCAAGAATCTGAGCTGAGTATTCCCATTCTCATCCCTTGGAGATGTAGTACAGTCTGGTTGTGTTCCTGCATGATGCTCTATCTTAGGGTCTCTCCAGTATTTGAACTTGAAAACAAGGTAAAGTTTGCAGATTAGATCCTGTTGACAGGAATAGAAGTTCCTGTGTATTAGAATTTAAGTGTTTTTGATATAAAGACTGTATGTAATTATATGTAAAATGCACACATTTTGTTCACTGTTATCTATGAAACTTAAACATATGCCAGAGAAATGATGGTAAGATAGGCCAACAAAAGGCGTAGGAGACTAATTGCAGAATGAAACTTGAAACTTCGGCATAATTTTTGGTGTCTGGAGGTCAGAATTTTTCAAAAATAGTTTTGATCCATTAGTGGATTGTGAGACAGATTAGTGGGTTGTGATAGTGGTAAATGAAATAGACCATCAGAGTGTGTTTTGCTTGGGAAAGGATATGGTTTTTGTGGAACTTGTTTCGCTTATATATATGTATTTTTATGAGTGTGTGTACTGGCTGTCCATGTAAACTCTTCTTACTCTGGGATCTCAGTCTAAAAAGTCATTGCTTTATTGGTCAAATTCAGACTTCTCATCAATGGATGTGCTTTTTTCCTCTGTTTTTCACATCTGCCCTGTCTTGATTTTGTAAATCCTGCACATATGTTGGTGACACTCTCACCCAGCCTTTTGATTGCCTTTTGGATCAAATGCTGATAAACTTTTTCAGATTGGTGCTGCTCTTTATTGTTTAGCTCAGTCAGACTTTCAACATTGAAAAAGGCTCTGTAAGAAATCACATTTTTTTTGTCTTCACTCCTGGTACCCCCAGGAACTCCTAATTTTCCAATCACAAATATGAATTAAAGTTTTAGCCTACCCTTTTCATTACTTTATATAATTATATGTAAATAATGAGTGTGCACATGACATTGTGTTAGGCACTTTAGAGGAAGTAAAACTGAGTATGACTGAGACATCAGGGAAGAAATGGACAATTCAGATATGCAGTGTCTGTAATGCAGAGCACAGTATGATGTGTGCCTTAAGGGAAAGAAGAGATTTTTGTGGAGAGGTGAGAGTTGAGGTGGACCTTGAAGCATGGATAGATTTTTAACCAGGTAAAAATTGAGGTGAGCAGGAAAAGACCCCTCCAGGTTCAGGGAAAAGCAGAAGCAAAATGGGAAAGTGTTAGTGATTGGTGTAATGTAAAGATGGAATTAGAAATAAGGTTGGAAAGGGTGGGTTGGAGGCAAATTGCACATGCTTTTGAATACAAGTTGTTTATATCGATTTACTGTTCTCTGGGGAATCATTGAAGTTTTTGATCACAGGAGCAACAGGTTCAGAAAGAAAATGCTGACAAAGGTCTATCATAATCTATAAATATTAGCTTTAAATTCTTGGGTTCAGAAATATTTGGTAATGGGGTAGTATTTAAAATAGTAGATTTCACTAAAATGCACATTGCTTACATAAGCTTATCTGGTTGACTTGTTCAGACATGCTCATCCTGCTAACTTGGAAGTGATTTTTAAAAAGATCGTCCAACTCAGAGAAAATATGCATGAGTCAGTAGTTCTTTGAGATGTGTTACTTGTGTTATTATTTAGGTTTAGACCAGTAATCCTCAAAATTGGGCATAGGTTCTGTGGATGCTCCTCTACTTGTCTCTGCTTGCTTCTCCCCAAAATACAGATTTTGTTGATGGGGAAATTAGGGCTTTGAATATGTTAATGTTTAATTTCTAAAATTTCTTTGTGCTTTTTAGTGCAAATTCGTATCTCCAAAAACACATATACATATTTGGACCAGCATATGTTTCACACATTAGAAACCTCAGTGTGGATAATTTTGATTTGATTTGGGAAAACCAAGAGTTGGAGAAATAAGTTCTAGAATCTTTCAGAGAAGAGTTTTCTGATGAGGTGTAGTAGGAGGTTGGTATACTTTCCCCCACTGCCCTTGCCTGAAATAGGTGTTTGTGTTTATAACCTTGTGCAGAGACCACATCTGCCTTGCGGGATCACTCAGACTTGGCTTTAGACATTTGTTTAACTGAAGGTGGGACATAGGACATTGCTTGTGCTAAGGTTTCAGTGTTTTAAGCAAATTAAATTACTGATAAGACCATCAGACTTTTATAGTTTGGCTTTTAATTGTAACTTCTCTTTGGGGTTTATTAACGTAGATACATTTCCTCAGGACTTGCAAAATGTGTATTTTTTTCTATATATAAAAAGTTTATTTTTTGTTAAATCTTTTTACTTTTTGTGACCTAAGTGTTCAAATGAATAAAATTCTTCAAATGTAACAGCCCCATAAGAAAACTCAAAAAAATGGAAAATGCTGTATAAATCTCCTCCTTGATATTTTTTATGTATTTGTAACATCATAGTTTATGTTGGTGGCTTTTGGGGCAAAATTTCTGTTGTTTTTGCTCTAGAGCAAAGATCTTGCACTATTGAGAATATGTTCTTTTTCCAGGGTTAGTGGTTTATATTAAAACAATGTTTTATATTAAAAGAATGGCTTTCTCAGCACTTTATGCTAAAGTACAGGCTGGCAAGCTTTAATTTAAAAAAACATGGAAGAGAAGTTCTGAAATGGTACATTTTCAGCATTATAAATATACTTTGATGTGATGTGATCATTGATTGTTTTTGGCATATGGGAGCTGTTAGTATTATTTTTGAAGTAAATCAAAGGAGTCTTGTGGCATTAGACATTAGATTGAAACTTGTGCCTCTTAAGTCATTAGGATCACCAAGACTGCATGGAACTTTTCTGACTAACCCTAATTCTCACACAATAGAGCAATTCCAGTGTGAGCTATTAGTTACAATGATTTTTTTTTTTTTTTTTTTGACTGAAACCGAAATAAATGTGTGTTTATAAAAACATTAGAGTCCCCTCCTGGGAATGAAGGTAGAACACAAAGGAAAGATGAGAGGAAAAGGGAAAGTGTTGGTTGCTTGGGTCTATAATCTCTGCTTGGGAGTGGAGGCTTCCCTTGGACCTATCAGGAGTGATTCATTTCTGAGAAGTGGAAGCAGCAGTGAGGCTGCATGGATCTTTTAAGAGAATACCAAGAGCATACCCTGTTGTCTTTACTCCCTCCCTTCCAGAGAGGTAGGAGGCAGGGACTGAGACTTACAAGCTCTTCTTTTCATTGGAGTAGTTTTTTTTTTTTTTCCCTAAATAGTGAGAAAGAAAGCATTTGAGAGTGAATTCCCCCACCCCTGTCTTTAAAGTGTCTTTTGGTGGCAGTCATTTCATTTGTTGTCTAGTGGGCATTTGCATTTATGCATTAATGATGTCTTGTATTGAAATACATAATTGTTTTTTCTTTTTTTCTTCCCCCTCCCCCAGGAAAGTCCCCAGAGGAAAAAAAGGAAATCAGAAGCTATAGGACCGAGTAACCAGATTGACTTGTTGGCTCTTGGTACAGCAGTTGGTAGTATTTTATTATACAGTACAGTAAAAGGAGAATTACACAGTAAATTGATAGTAAGTATAGATATTTGTATGTGCACAGACATATATTGTATATAAAAGATGGTGGGGAAACTATTAGAGATTTATTAAAAACAACAGTTCAGGATAATGCTATAGGATCTGTACTATAGGCACATATTTCTGCCCCCACATTTAAAATTGTGTATAGTGATATTTGCTAATAGCTGTGACAGGTAACGTAATCTTCATTATATGTCAGAATACGAAGAACTTTTGATGAGGTTTAAAATAGAGGTAATAAGTTCAAGGTATCACAAACAGTGACTGCAGGAAAGAGCTCACCACTTCCAGGGCCAGAGAACAAAGGAGGCAGTGGGATTATTGCTGCAACTCAGACCTTTAAGGAACAGGTATTGCTTTCTATGCTGCTGTCTCTTGAGGAGGAGTGGCCCCATGGACTTGAGGTCCAGACCTCTGAGGACAGAGCTCTAGCTGACTGCTAGTGTCTCTGAAAGGAGGGGAGGAGACTATTCCAGGGGTTGGAAAAATTGCATATTGGGTTCAGCTGCTGCCAGAAGCATTGCCTTGTTGGGGTAAAGATAGTCTGGGCTGATATACACTAGAAGACAGGAAGGAACAGGTCCCTTGTTCTTCCTCCAGCCTTGTCTCCCTCTAGCACCCCTTATTGGTGGAGCCTACTGGCCATGCAGCTGGCAAAGCAAGAATGTGGTTTGGAGTCCTAGCCCCAGTATCACAGAACAAATATATACTACAGGACAGTGATTTAACTTACAATGATTTGTTTCAGACATTATCTACTACATTATGTTTTTGGTGTTTGCTGAACTTTTCTCTTTCTTTAGGAATGCTTTCTGTATATGTGAATCAAGCAGTGTTTTTTCTTTTTTTAATCTAAGTTTTTTTTTCTAAAGTTTAATTATTTTGAGAGAGTATGAGAGTGTGTGTGCATGTGGGGGAGGGGCAGAGACCGAGGGAGAGAGAATCCCAAGCAGGCTCCCTGCTGTTAGTCCAGAACCTGACTTGAGCTTCATGAACCTGAGCTGATATCAACAGTCGGATGCTTAGCGGACTTAGCCACCCAGACACCCCTGTTTTTTCTTTTATTTTATTTTAGTTTTTTTTTTAAGAGAGAGAGAGAGAAAGCGAATGAGAATCTCTTAACTAGACTTCATGCTGAGCATGGAGCCCAACGAGGGTCTTGAACTCATGACCATGAATGATCATGACCTGAGCTGAAATCAAGAGTTGGACGCTTAACAGACTGAGCCACCCAGGCACCCTCCTGTTTTCTCTTTTTAAAAATTTTTTTAATGTTTATTTATTTTTGAGAGAGAGAGAGAGAGAGAGAGAGAGAGAGACACGATCAGAGAGAGAGGGAGACACAATCTGAGGCAGGCTCCAGGCTTTGAGCTGTCAGCACAGAGCCTGACGTGGGGCTCAAACCCACAAACTGAGATCATGACCTGAGCCGAAGTCAGATGCTTAACCAACTGAGCTACTCCGGCGCCCCTCCTGTTTTCTCTTTTTAAAAAAAAAATTTTTTTTTTAATGTTTATTTATCTTTGAGAGAGACAGAGACAGGGTGTGAGTGGGGGAGGGGCAGAGAGAAAGGGACACAGAATCCAGAACAGGCTTCAGGCTCCGAGTGGTCAGCACAGAGCCCGACGCGGGGCTCGAACTCACAAACCACCAGATCGTGACCTGAGCGTGACGCTTCACCAACTGAGCCACCCAGGTGCCCCCCTGTTTTCTCTTTTAAGTAACATGCTCCATACATAATTTGGGACTACATTACGTCGAAAAGAGAAAAAAAAATTACTCTTATATCTACCACTGAGAGAGATTTAATAGATTGTGCATTTCTTTATGTACATGTTTAAGAAATACAGTTCTTATTTCGTATCCTGATATTTTCCATTAAATTACAACATGAGCAGGGCTTAGTCGGTTAAGTATCTGACTTCAGCTCAGGTTAATGGTCTCATAGTTCCTGAGTTCCAGCCCTGCATTGGGCTCTTCACTGACAGCTCAGAGCCTGGAGCCTGCTTTAGATTCTGTGTCTCCCTCTCTCTCTGCCCCTCCCCTGCTTGTCCTCTCTTCTCTCAAAAAAATTAATGAACATTAAAAGATTTTAAATCCATTACAACATTTTCGTATTTTTCAAGAACTAGTTATAAACATTTTCAGTGACTGCCTGAAATCCCACTAAATTGGATAGTCCGTTGGCAGTTTAGCTATTACTGTTAAGGTGGCTTCTAATTTTTTGTTGTTACACATTTTTTTATCTGTTTACATGGATTCCATTCCCAAAATTACCTGTAAGTAATGAGTCAGAGTGTTTTAATGTTAAGGCATTTTAGGCATAGTATACAAATACTTTCCTAGAAGCATTCTTCTAATTTTACTTAAGTCAGCAATGAAAAGACTGTACCTGTATTCCAGTAGCATTATTTCCACCATTGAATATTCCCATTAAAACAGCAATAACATTGGGCCACCTGGGGCGGCTCAGTTAAGTGTCTCACTTGTGGTTTCAGCTTAGGTTATGATCTCATGGTTTCGTGAGTTTAGACCCCACATCTGGGCTCTGCACTGGCAGCATGGAGCCTGCTTGAGATCCTCTCTCACCCTGTCTCTCTACCCCTCCCTAACTTGTGCTGTCTCTCTCAAAATAAATGCTTAAAAAATTAAAAAAAAAAACCAGCAATAACATTAACAGAAACCCAGCTGATTTGATAGATAAAACATTTTGTCTGATTTTAAGTCTGCATTTAAAAGTATGTTACTTATTTTCATATTAAAGATTATAAAAACACAACTGTAAAACAAATTATTTAGAGGTATAATTAGTAAGAAGGGAATCTCCCTTATTTCCTCCCTCCTCTGCAAGTCAAGTGTGATCTTCGTGTAGGCTTTTACCCCACTGTAGTTGGGAGCCCATCCTTTGATTTTATCAGTCTTGTGATGAGCAGGTACCTAGCCATCTGTACAGTGTGATAGTTGCTTTACTCAGTTACTGTGGTTGTGGACATAATGCTGATGGAGCCTAGAACTCCTTTTTAGATCATTTTGGTATTTCATGGGATTATACATAAATCTTTTTTTTAAACTTTATTTTTCAGAGAGAGAGTGTCTGCGTGTGTAGTGGAGGGAGGGGCAGAGAGAGAGGGAGACAGAGAATCCCAAGCAGGCTCCATGCTATCAGTGCAGAGCCTGATGGCAGGGCTTGATCCCGTGAACCGTGAGATCATGACCTGAGCCAAAATCAAGAGTCAGAAGTTAAACTGACCGAGTCACCCAGGAGCCTCTATACATAAATCTTTAATAGGGAATGAGTTTATTAAATAGTAACCAAGGAGGTCAGAGTAAAGAGTGTTGGGGTGATATGGTGAAATAGAAAGGGATCAGGCTTTGGACCTAGTCTGTCCTGAGGTTGAATCCTTCGAGTTATGTGGTCATGGATAAGTAGTTTGTCTTCTCATTTCTTAAATGGGTATTCTGTAACCTATCTTGCATGCTTTTATTGGGATTTAGATGTAATAGTATATTGTATTGGCCTGGTGTATTGGCCTAGTGCAGTGCCTGGCATATAATTGGTATTGTGTAAATGTTTATTGAATATGTAAGTGAATGAACAAATGTACAGTTGCTAGATTGTTTTTCAAAAGGGCATACTAGCTCCTATCAATGTATGATAGTGCTATTTTTTTCTGCAACCTTACCACTATGGGTATTACAATGCTAATAAGCAAATTGCTAGATGGACAGACTGAAAATGTTACTTTGTTTTGCTTTATATCTCTTGGATTACTACTTTTGAAAATTTTATTTTCTTTAAAAAATTTTTTTTGATGTTTATTTATTTTGAGGGAGAGAGAGAACAAGCGGGGGATAGGCAGAGAGAAGGAGAGACAATCCCAAGCAGGCTCCGTTCATCAGCACAGAGCCCAAAGTGGCGCTTGAACTCATGAAATGTGATATCATGACCTGAGACGAGATCAAGAGTCAGACACTTAACTGAGTGCACCACCCAGGTGTCCCTGAAAATTTTATATTCTTACTAAATTCTTTCAGTGGAATTTATCTGTGCATGTTTTTTTATTCAGTTCTTTGTGTATGTGTCTATGATCTAGGATCCTATGATACAGGATTTAGTTCTTTGAGTGGATAGCTCATATTAGCGAAGGGAAGTATCTGAACTTAACATTTATTTATTTAAAGTTTGTTTATTTTGAGAGAGAAGGTTTGTGTGCATGAGCAGGGCAAGGGCAGAAAGAGAAGGAGAGAATCCCAAGCAGGCTCTGTGCTGTCAGCATAGAGCCTGTGGAGCCTGACATGGGGCTCGATCCCACAAACTGTGAGATCATGACCTGAGTCAAAATCAAGAGTCAGCCACTTAACCGACTAGGCCACCCAGATGCCTTTGAACTTAACATTTAAAACTATTTTTCTTTCGAGGTAGGAAGAATCTATGTAATAGAAGTAGTGATTTTGAGTTTTATCCTTAACTTACATATGTACGTGATGTTGATTCATGTATCCGTTTAATTGATGTGAATTCAAGTAGAGTGAAAGTCACAATTGCTTATAGTGTCGATGATTTCGCACCTTATTCTGCCGAATAAGTTTGTCCCAGAATGTGTGTGAGGTGGGTGGGAGAGTTGAACTTGCTCTTCCCCAGTTGACGTCTCCATTCCTGTGTGCCTCTAAGTGAATGAGCATCTTGCTATGCTGAGTATGTTAAAGTCTTGTTCGTATCGTATTTTCCTTAACACAAGGAGATATTTCGTGTTTACTTGAAGAAACAGTGATTTCTTTATTGAGAGATGGTTTTGATAGTTTTTAAAAAAGGGATTTTCAAGGATAGTTTTGATTAGATGTGGTTTTTACCTGAAGTACTGACTTTAAACTCCAAGATTTGACTTTACTGGTTCACTCAAGTGTCACAAACTTTCTGCCACTGTGCATGAAGTATTTTATCTTGCCTTAGTGCTGGCATTCTTGTGAAAAGCAAGTGGCATTTAGGACTAGCATTCTTTGACTTATGATGTGGAAGTATGTAAAAACATAGAAGGGAAGCAGAGAAGGGAAAATTAACATTTGATGTATTTATAGCTGATTTATCTCATTTTTGATGTTGGAAATGGATAGATGCAGGGTAGGGTGTTTTTGGTTAGGTTAACGCCTGTCTTTTTTGTTAACTCTTTGTAATGATTCCAGGGTGTAATTATGTTCTATAAGACGAGTTTCTTCTTTTAATTTTTTTTTTTTTTTGACCTTTAGAGTGGTGGACATGACAACAAGGTCAATTGCATACAGTGGCATCAAGACAATGGCTGTTTATATAGTTGTTCAGATGATAAACACATTGTGGAATGGAATACACAGACATGCAAAGTAAAGTGGTGAGTAACATTGATGGTTCTATGGTATTGGAGGGGTAACTTGGTTACTGTTGGAAATTCATTAGAGTTTGATAAATCAAGACTATTCTTGGCTGTAGGTAAAGTCTGATATTGGACACAGGGAATGTAGATACTAATGAGGGTATACTTTTCAAGGAACTTTAAATCAAATCAGGCATGCAAGATTTTAGTACATAAACATTAAATAAATGATGCAAGAGTCAAATAACTGCACAAGAGAAAACATAAGGTAGCAAGTAATTACTGGTCAAATGAAGTGGATAGTGTTGGCAAGGCCTGGTGGAAGAGAAGGGATTTCAGTTGGGCGTTCTGGGAGAGGTATTATTTGGATAGAAGAGGATGGGGGAAGGAAGGTGGGGAAATGGCAAGACCAAAGTCTGGGGAAAAAGGAAGTGAAAGATTGGAAAATTTACGTACTAGGGAATAATGACTGGTAGAGGATGTGGGCCAAAGTGTATTAAGAATCTGGCCTTAACTGTCAAAGATAAAAAATCTCAACCGACTCTTCCAGTTCAAGCACGTAATCCTGTGATAGGCTTTATAGTAAGTGTTCAGTAAGTGTTGAATTAGTTCAACTTGTGTAGATAAGGACCCTAAGAAGGATAATGGTGCCTGTGGTCTTATAACTAATAAATGGCAGGGAAGGAGTTCATATCCTGCTGTCTTGAATTCTGGTACAGTGCTTTTCTACTATATTAAAACTACTTAGAGGTTTGGATTCTATGTCGTAAGCAGGAGAGAGCCACTGAAGGTCATGTCTTGGGAATAAAGTCACCAAGATAATGCTTTAGGAAAAGGTGATCTGCCAGCACTGTCTAGAGTATATGGAAAGGAGCAGGTTCAAAGGCAGAGAAGCCAGATTCTAGGTGGTTGTGGTAGTTTAAATGTAGGATGGTAAGAGTGGAAAGTGAGAATGAAGAAGATAGCAACTAAGTACATTTGGGGAGCCTGAAAAGGGGAATTAAATGACAAAAGAAGTTAAATGTAACCATTTTCAGTTTTGTGAACTTACTAGGCAAGTGGTGTGGCACAGTTCATAGAAATTATAGCCAGAAGAAGGAAATGGATGTTGAGTTTTAAACAAGTCGAATTTGAAATAATACATGAAAGTCAAGAGCCAGCAGATGGGGTGGTGAATAGAGGCTTAGAATTTGAATGAGGGTTTGGGGTGGGAGGTGCAGATGAATAGGTCATCTCCCTAGAGGTTCAGTAAGTTTTTGTCTCCATTTATCTGTTGCATCAGTTTCCCCACCGATGACTGTCAGAAACACCTGTGGAGATTCCCACCCACTGGGTCTGGGGTGGGGGCCACACAACTGTATTTTTAATTTTTTTTTTTTTTTCAACGTTTTTTATTTATTTTGGGGACAGAGAGAGACAGAGCATGAACGGGGGAGGGGCAGAGAGAGGGAGACACAGAATCGGAAACAGGCTCCAGGCTCTGAGCCATCGGCCCAGAGCCCGACGCGGGGCTCGAACTCACGGACCGCGAGATCGTGACCTGGCTGAAGTCGGACGCTTAACCGACTGCGCCACCCAGGCGCCCCTGTATTTTTAAAATGCTGCATGGGTGAAAGTTCACAACGTTAGGTACTTCACGTAGGGACTAATGTTTAAGGCTCTGTTCAGTGCATTCTACAGAGTATTGTATTTAACCATAGCACTGTGAGTGGGCTCTGTTCCTGTTTTACAGTTGAAAGTGGTTGGGTCAGAGCCTGAGCTCTCATGCACACTACTGTCTCATAGGGTTGTGTTCCCAGCTCCATTCTTGGCATTCCTATGCTGCTGTCAGTGGATTGTGTACCATTTTAGGTACTATGTATTGACTTCTATGGAAGATGAGGATTTAGTTCTCACCCTCTCCATTCTCCCAACATCACAGTTTTTTTTTTTTTAAGTTTATTTTTGAGAGAGCATGAGCCAGGGAGGGGCAGAGAGAGAGGGAGACACAGAATCCCAAGCAGGCTCTAGGCTCTGAACTGTCAGCACAGAGCCCGACGTGGGGCTTGAACTCACGAACTGTTAGATCATGACCTAAGCCTAAGTTGGACGCTCAACTGACTGAGCTACCCAGGCGCCCCATCACAATTTTTTGATGAAGGGCTATTTGTTTGCATTATGACTGCTTAAATATTATTACAGATAAGCCTTGTACTCTACTAGGTTTATATTTTTTGGCACAAAACTCTGCTTTTCTTGGGGTTTATAATTTCCTTGTTGTTCATTTGCCTAGTTTTGTATATAGTTGTCGTTAGCTCGTTTTCCCCCTCACAGTTGCATGTTATTTTGGAGCACATCAGTTATTCAGTTAATTATATTATATTTCTTGGAGGACTTCGCAGTCACCTTTCAAGGTCTGCTGAACAGTGAGGATCCTGGGATTTTCTTACATTATCATCCTGAAAATTCTCTTGTCAAATGGAACCTCTATTTCCTAGATCCCATTTTTCTCTTTGTTGGGTTACTCTCTTTTTTGTGAAACACATGAATTGGTGGCTTCGTAAGAAAAGTGTGTTGATGGTAAATTTATTGAGATTTTGTTTGTCCACCAGCGCCTTTATTGTACCCTCACAGTTAATTATAGTTTGAAGATATGGAATTTTAGGTTGGAAGTAATTCTCCTTCAGGATTTTGAAGCATTGGTTCATTGGTTATTTTTTCTTCATTTTTGAAGAAAATTGCTCTTCATTTTTCTTTCTTCTTTTTTTTAGTGTTAATTTATTTTGAGAGAGTGAGTGTGAGCAGGGGAGGGGCAGAGAGAGAGACAGAAACCTCAAGCAGCCTCCCTGCCCTCAGTGCAAAGCCCTGGGCTGGAGAGGGGAGTGGGGCTCTATCATGAACCGTGAGATCATCATGACCTGAGCCAAAATCAAGAGTTGATGCTTAACCAACTGAGCTACTCAGGCACTCCTTCATTTTTCTTGTAGCATGTATTTGATAATTTCATCTTCTCTGTTTTTTTGATCTTTCTCTAGTACAGTCTGTTGTAACTTAGATATTGCATCTCCTGGACTGATCCTTTAGGTTTCTTTGTTCTCTCTTAGTTTCCCTTTTGTCTTTTTCTTCTGTTACCAGGGAGGTTGCCTCAGTTTTACCTTCCAAATTTTCTATTGAAATTTTACATTTCTCTAACCATATTTTTAATTTCTGGGAGATTTGTTTTTTGTTCTCTTAATGTTTCTTTTTGTTGCATCATGCTGCTTTCATGGATATAATATTTTCTAACTCTCTGAAGATAATAATTACAGGATTTTAAAGTATTTTTCTTTTGTTCCTAACATCATTTCCCTCTTGAGGATGTGTTGATTTTTGTTTGATTTTTAGCTTCTGTCTTTTATGTTAGTTAAAGGCATTCTTGAAATGACGGGGGATCCTCGGCTGCCTGTTGCTATTTGAAAATGAAACATGAAGAAACTGATTGGAAGGCTTGTGTAGGTGGCAGCTCAATTGCTGGGCTTCATTTGTGGAGTGAGGGGGAAGCCTTTGAATGTCAGTATATGTGGGTTATTACCTTGGCACCGGTCACATTTCCTAGAGAGGAATCTTCTGATCTAGTGCTTTTCAAGCTCTGATGTGCACAAGAGTTACTTGTGCAGATAGAACTGATTTAATAGGTCTAGGTCGGGTTTGGGAGTCCATTCTTAGTTCCCAGGTGATGCTGGTGTAGGAGGTTACGCTTTGAGTTGCAGAGCTCTTAATGGAGGCTGGGGAGGGAGCTCAGCAGTGGTGTTAGCTCTTTGCTAGCATTTTCAGTGCCGAGTGAGGAGATAGATTCAGGGACACTTGTCGGGGTGGTGATCATGTCTTTTTTTTATATGTATATTAAGTGAATAGGGGTTGAATGATGAATATAAAATGTTGAAGCTGTGGGAATTGTTGAGAAATTATCAAAAATGTTAGCAACTGAAAAAAGGGTGAAGGAAAAAGTGTCCTGTATTATTGCTGCATTTCCTTGATTACTAGTGAGGGTGAGTGTTTTCATGTTTATTGACAATTTGTATTTCTTCTATGAATTGCCTGTTTATATCTTTTGTGTATTTTTGAGTTTTTTTTTTTTAATCTGATCTAGTTCTTAAATATAAAGAGCTGTTTATGTATTCTGAGTATTAATCTTTTTCCTGTAGTATATATATTTGATATTTTCTAGCTTTTTGGTTTTAAATTTATGTCTTATTTTGTGGTACAGAAGTTTTACTTATTTAAATCAGGTTATTTTTACCATTATGATTTCTGGTTTGTAATTGCTTTGGAAGGCCTTTCCTAAAACAGGATTATAAAAACACTCTCCTGTGCACTTTTTAATACTTATTTTTAATCTGTTAGCTTTAGTTTAATTAGTCAAGTTTTTTGTGTGTGTAGTAGAAGAGAGGAATCTACTTTTGTTTTTCCAAATGAGTAGTTTGACATATTCCATTGTGATTGGCAGAGCAGTGTGTTTTCTTTTACTTTATAATTCATGTCTTTTGGTAAGAGGATTGCTACTGTTATTTCTTGATTTTATAAGTGAATAACCAAGCTCCTTGTTTATAAAAATATTAATGTGTGCAACAAAGCACAAAGACTCATGCCAATCATATTTCAGGTATTAGAAGGGGATCATCTATACTTGACTTATTTTACTCTGTCAGATGGGAGTGCACCTATGTTGATTTGAGATAGAAATAACCTTTTTGGACTGTAGCTTGAGAAGTAATTTGTGCTGCTAAGTAAATTAAAGGCCAGGCTTCCACATAGTGTGGGAACCATGGTGGGGATAGGATGGACTTGTGGAGGTCCAGCCAGCCAGGTAGTTTCCTGGGCATTAACAAAATCCACCTCATACACAGGATACACAGCTACCCATTTTTGTATTAAATCTCTTACTCATCCATTTTCTGGTACCTCTTGAAAATCTTTGGGTAGGCTTTACCTTAGTGTTAGATTCAAGGTTAGTCACCTTACACAGCCTTTTAGGGAATAATTGCATGGAACCTTAAGTGGTATTTTTAATACCTTATTTGTTTCTTGTTACTTTTTTGCTCTGAATAAAGTTTTCTCCCTATTCATGGAGATGTTTCTGTTTCTCTTCACTTTACAGCAAATGGAAAGGTGACAACAGCAGCGTCAGTTCCCTGTGTATTAGCCCAGATGGAAAGATGTTGCTTTCAGCTGGTCGAACAATCAAACTATGGGTTTTGGAGACCAAAGAAATCTACAGAGTGAGTGAATCAAATTAGTTGTAAGCCTAACATTTGTCTAGAGTAAGTATGGAGAAGGGCAGAAAGTCTGAGCCATAGAATGTCATCTTGAGAGTACAGATTTGTTATTTTCAGGCATATCAAATAGTAGAATCAGAAGATGAAAGTTAGCTTCCAAATCCGGTGTGTTGATATTTAATAGGTTAGATGTGTCCGTTTCACATGCATTTGAGAAATGAATAGAACAAATAAGTAGAATTTGAATTAAAATTCTTTTACTCTGCTGTATAATGATATAGTAGGTTTGATTTCTTCCTTGCATCTTGTGTTTACTACATTTGCAGTATTTGACTATGGGGATATGTAGTATTATATTTTTGAGTGTGCTGCGGGGTGTATATTTGGTGCTGTGATGATGCCTTAAAATTGTGGTTTCGACTCACTGAGAGTAAAATGAAGACCTACAATTCCTTGGCTGTGTCTGAGCACCCAGGCGCCCCTTAACCATGGATAGAATTAAGTGGGTCTTTAATGCAGGATGGAAAAAATAAAGATTGTGGGTAGGGCCATGGGAGTTGTTAGGGCATGGTGATTTTCAGATGGAGTTTTGATTATTTATTTTTTTTATTAAAAATTTTTTTAATGTTTATTTTTGAGAGAGAGAGAGAGAAAGAGTATGAGCAGGGCAGGGACAGAGAGAGAGAGAGAGGGAGACACAGAATCTGAAGCAAGTTCCAGGCTCTGAGCTGTCAGCACAGAGCCTGACGTGGGGCTCGAACCCATGAACCACAAGATCATGACCTGAGCTGAAGTCAGCCTTAACTGACTGAGCCACCCAGGCACCCCTCAGGTGGAGTTTTTGAAAGTGCATGGAATGTGGCACAAATAATCTCAGTTGCTTAGAATTAAATTTAGCTGTTACCTTTAGTCTGGACTTCTGATTTCATATATGGATCATCTGTATTGTTTATGGTCCATAAGGACTCTTCACTTTTGTCACTGTTCTGTGTCCTCTCCTAAACGAGACCAAACTCTCTCTAGCACTTCACAGGACATGCAACGCCTGTTTCCTCACTCGTCTTCACTACTGTCAGACCTCCTAGTGAGAGCCAGCCCTTTGATGGGGTCACAGGCCTTTATTTCCTGTCAGGAGCAGTGCATGACCGGCTACTTAACGTCTGGTATGTAGTCTCGGGCCTGGGAGGTAGCGTTGCCTTGAAGGAATCTGTCACAGCTTGTATGGGTAATATAAATGATGAATGTGAGACTTGCTTTATTGTATTTAACGTTAGATTTACCTTGACTTGTAATGAAGAATTGAGCCTGCCTAAAAAACAGACTTTATGAGAAAAATTTAAGAGCATTGTATCATAGTACCACATCTTTCTTGCTTAGAGGTAGAGGGGTCTGAATATTTTTGTGACCGGGCAAGTTATAAATAACCTTCTTAAAAAGTTTTAGGATAATGTCTAATTTTCTTGAAAAAGGACCATTGGGTTAGTGCAGTAATGTCTATTTACTGATGTTTTACTGAGGACATTTAATTTCTTGGATATGTCTGAGAATGCCCAGTAGTGCCCCCCTTTTTTCTTCTTCCCTTTTTTGCAGTAATTGCTGTTACTGTTTTTCCTTGGAACTACTTTTTTTTTTTTTTTTTTGAGATTTTATTTTATTTTTATTTTAGAGAGAGCACAAGTGAGGGAAAGAGAATCTTAAGCAGGCTCCATGCTCAATGCAGAGCCTGACTTGGGGTTTGATTTCATAACCCTGGGATCATGACCTGAGCTGAAATGAAGAGTCGGATGCTTAATTGACTGAGCCACCCAGGCGCCCCTTTAAAGTTTTATTTTTAAGTAGTCTCTACAACCAGTGTGGGGCGTGAACTTAACCCTAAGACCAAGAGTTTCATGCTCTACCGACTGAGCCAGCCAAGCACCCCTGGAACTACTTTTAAAAGTAAAAATTAATTTGGTATTAAACGGCCATCAGAAAGTTTTTAAATTTAAGAAAATAAGGGTTTTCTTGGATTTTATGAGAACTGATGGTGAAGCTAACTTTTTTTAAACACCTGCTGTTCAGCTAAAATAAGTGGAGATTTAAACAAGTAGTTTCTCATCCTAGTAATCAGTTAGTTGAGCATGTTCTTGATCATACAAAGTTACTATGAATTTATACCAAATAACTCAGAAGTGGGAATCATCAAATACATAAACCTTGTGGTTGGGTGGGGAAAGGTTCATAAGATCTAATGTGGACTTCTGTTCACCTTCAAACCATCAACTGAGCCATAGTCCTAATTATCCTTTCATAATCACATTGTGTTGGTTTTCTGTCCTGTGTCTGTTTTTTGAGGCATGCCTTCTGGGATAATTTAGTTTTTTTTTTTTTCTTTTTTTTTTTTTTTTATTTACTTTTGGGACAGAGAGAGACAGAGCATGAACGGGGGAGGGGCAGAGAGAGAGGGAGACACAGAATCGGAAACAGGCTCCAGGCTCCGAGCCATCAGCCCAGAGCCTGACGCGGGGCTCGAACTCACAGACCGCGAGATCGTGACCTGGCTGAAGTCGGACGCTTAACCGACTGCGCCACCCAGGTGCCCCTGGGATAATTTAGTTTTATAACGTTTAACACTTACATAAGAAATTAGTAATGCCAGAAAGTTAAAATCTGCCACCAAATCCTCCTGACACTACATGGATGTTCCAGTCTTAAAAATGCTTCACCTGTTTGGCTCCCTAGACCTAGGGGTCTCCAGCTACAAAATGCCTCCTTTTAAAAAAAAAAAAAAATTTTTTTTAATGTTTATTTTTGAGAGAGACAGAGTGTACACGGGGGAGGGGCAGAGAGAGAGACAGGGAGACACAGAATCTGAAGTAGGCTCCAGGCTCCGAGCTCTCAGCACAGAGCCCAGTGCAGGGCTTGAACCCACAAGACGTGAGATCATGACCTGGGCCAAAGTTGGATGCTCAATTGACTGAGCCACCCAGATGCCCCTACAAAATTTCTTCTGTAAAAGAGAAATTGATTTCTGTTGTCTTAACATCCCCCAAATAGTATGTGTATGCCTGTGGGCTTCCTACTAACAGAGGAATAAACTTGAAAAATTAAAAACCCATATTAAAAGGCTGCCTCCAAAGACCATTTATGGAAAACTTTGTGTTTTGTAGGTAGAGGAAGCCTAAGGTTCCCTGATGATTACCTTTGAAAGACACATTTCTGTTAGGAAATAACATTTGAAGGCTTCTTGCTGCTGAATGAAAATGAAGCAAAAAAACACTTTCATATTACTGTAAGGACAGTACTATCCTGTTGTTGAGCTAAGATACCAGTTTCTTTTGTATAAAGTAGTCTTATGGCAGTGATTTTGAACAATGTATAGTATAAATGGCTTCAAGTTAGAATTAGTATTGTTTTATGAAGAATTCATAAGTGGGAATACTTAGAAGTGATCCAATAAAATTCTTAGTTTTCTTCTATACACAAAAATATTGAAAGATGCTTACTGGTGAATATATATATATATTTTTTAATGTTTATTTTTGAAGGAGAGAGCATGCGCGTGAGTGAGTGGGGGAGGGGCAGAGAGAGAGAGGGAGACCCAGAATCTGAAGCAGCATAGAGCCCGACATGGGGCTCGAACTCAAAAGAGCTCACAAGCCGTGAGATTATGACCTGAGCCAAAGTCAGTTGGACGCTTAACCAACTGAGCCACCTAGGTGCCCTTGTTTACTGGTGAATGTATAAAGTCTCACTAGTTGACAAAAACAAACTGATTGTGAATCGTGTTTGCAAATCATGTTTTTTTACTGTTAGTCTTTTTCTTTTTTTAATTTGTGCCTTAAATTTTTAAAATACCTTTATTGGGGTATAATTGATGTATAATAAACTGCACATGTTCTTCCTTTTATTTTAATGTTTATTTATTTTTGAAGGAGAGAGAGAGACAGAATGTGAGTGGGGGAGGGGCAAAGGGAGAGGGAGACACAGAATCTGAAACAGGCTCCAGGCTCTGAGCTGTCAGCACAGGGCCCGACGCGGGGCTCAAACTCATGGACCACGAGATCATGACCTGAGCTGAAGTCGGATGCTTAACCGACTGAGCCACCCAGGCGCCCCAGGATGTAAATTTTAAAAAATAAAAAATAAAATTAAGAAAAAAACAAACGTTAAAAATAAATAAATAAATAAATAAATAAATAAATAAAAAAACCTGTTGTGTAAAACATTAAAACAAAGTTATTACAGACATTTGTGTATAAATCTTTGTATGGACATATGATTCATTTCTTTTGTGTAAATACCTTGAGTGCATGGGTAGATCATATGATAGATGTATATTTAACTTTTTAAGAAATTGCCAAGTTTGGGCCCCTGGCTGGCTTAGTCAGTAGAGCATGTGACTCTTGATGTCAGGGTCATGAGTTCAAGCCCCATGTTGGGGCTACTGAAAAAAATTGTCAAGTTTTTTCAAAGTGATAGTACCATTTTTACATTTTACATTCTGACCAGCTATGTATAAGAGTGCAAATTCTTTCATATCCTCACCAATGCTTGATATAATCATTTAACCGTAGCCATTTTAATAGGTATGTAATGGTACCTCCCTGTGGTTTTAGTTTGCATTTCCCTAATGGCCACTCATGTTGAGAATCTTTGTCCTGTTTGCTATCTGGATATGTTTCTTGATGAAGTATCTGTTCATATGTTTGGCCTATTTTTTATTGGGTTTTTCTTACTGAGTTTTGAGAATTCTATATATATTCTCAATATAAACCCATTATCAAGTATATGCTTTGCAGATATTTTCTCCTAGTATGTGCATTGTCTTTTTGAAGAGAAGTTTTTAATTTTGATGTAGTCCAGATCATGTTTCGAGATCTTTGCTTAATTAATCCAAGGTCACAAAGGTTTTCTTCTGAAAGATTTAGTTTTAAGGCTTGCATTTTGAGCTAATATGTGTATATGGTACAAGGAATGAATGACAGTTTTTAAAAAATTTTTATTTAAATTCCAGTTAACATACAGTGTAATATTAAAAAAAATTTTTTTTAATGTTTATTCATTTTTGAGAAACAGAGTTAGAGTCAGGGAGGGACAGAGAAAAGAGGGAGACACAGAACCTGAAGCAGACTCCAGGCTCCAAGCTGTCAGCACAGAGCATGACGCGGGGCTCAACTCACAAACTGCAAGATCGTGACCTGAGCTGAAGTCGGCCGTTTAACCGACTGAGTCACCCAGGCGCCCCAACATACAGTGTGATATTAATTTCAGGTGTACAGTATAGTGATTTAGCACTACCATAAATACCCAGTGCTCATCACAAGTGTACACCTTAATCTCCATCACCTATTTAGCCCATCCCCCACACCTCCAACCACTAGTTGTGTATAGTTAAGGGTCTGTTTCTTGGTTTGCCTATCTTTTTCTCCTCTTTGTTTGGTTTCTTAAATTCCACATATGCGTGAAATCATATAGCATTTGTCTTTCGCTGACTTACTTCACTAAGCATAATACTTTCTAGTTTCACCCATGTCACTGCAAATGGCAAGATTTCATTTTTTATGCCAGTGTGTGTGTGTGTGTGTGTGTGTGTGTGTGTGAGAGAGAGAGAGAGAGAGAGAGAGAGAGATATGTATATCACATCTTTATCCATTCATCAATGGGCTGTTTCCATAATTTGGCTATTGTAGATATTTGGTCTTGTAGAAATATCAGGTGCACGTATCCCTTTGAGTTAGCATTTTTTTTTTTTTTTGAATAAATACCTAGTAGTGCTGCTCTTGCTGGATTATAGGACAGTTGTGTTTTTTACATTTATTTATTTATTTAGAGCGAACGAGAGGCAGAGAGAGAATTCCCAGCATGCTCTGTGCTGCCAGTGAAGAGCTTGATGTGTGGGGGCTTGATGCCACGGACTGCAAGATCATACCCGAGCCAAAATCAAGAGTCAGATGCCCAGTGACTGAGCCACTCAGGCACCCCTATTTTTAACTTTTTTTTTTTTTGCAAATGTCTATTTAGGGGAAAGGGGGGGATGTGAAGCGGGCTCTGCACTAACAGCAGTGAGCCCGATTTGGGGCTTGCACTCAACGAACTGGGAGATGGTGACCTGACCCCAAGCTCAACTGACTGAACCATCCAGGCACCCCCTTATTTTTAACTTTTTGAGGAAACTTCATAACTTTTGCAGAGTGGCTGCACCAGTTTGCATTCCTGAATGGATGGAAATTTATGTTCTTGTGTTAGGAATATCCATTGGTCTCAGTACCATTGGTTGAAAAGACTATTTCCAGTGAACTGTTTTTGCATATATACATGGAAATACACATACAGTTGGTTCTTATTTGCAGTTGTTATGTTGTATAAAGTCCTCATGAGCGCAGAGTTAGTGATACTGAACTGTGAGTCCTCCGGGAAATATAAGGTTAGGTTTCTGCAAGTTTTGTTGGTTACATTTTTGTCATCTAATCAATATATAGCCTCGTTTTATGTGTGTTTCTGTTTGAAAATACATCATGTATATAGTTAATTAACTCCTGTCAGAACAGAGTTTACCTAACAAATATTTTTTCCCTTAAGGCATATTACAGCTTCTTTTGCTCTTAGATAACATGAGACAGCACTTGAGCACTATACTTAGGGCACTGTTTATTTTTTTATTTTTTTTGAGAGAGAGGGCACAAGTGAGCGAGGGGCAGAGAGAGGGAGGGAGAGAGAAGTGGGGCTCACCCAAATTGGGGCTTGAGCTCACCTGAAGTGTGGTGTGGGGCTCGTGTTAACCTGATGGAGGGCTTGAACTTACAAATTGTGAGATCATGACCTGAGCCAAAGTCTGGTGCTTAACTTACTGAGCCATCCAGGCGCCTCCTTAAGGGACATTTTAAAAGTGAAATCACCAACAAAAACATGAAAACAAAATGAAAATACTTTTTAGCATTCTAAATAATACTAACGATACTAAATAATACTGATAACACTTCTGTAGTGTGAGAGCTGAAGGAAGAAGTCAGAGCATAGCCTTGTTGAACATTGTGGGCAACTCTTATTATTTTTCACTGCTTTGAGCATTTTTACTGCTCTGTTCAAGACTATGGAAGTTCCACAAATTCTGATTCAGAGGCTAACAAATTTTAGCAAGTAAGCAAATTCTCAAAGAAGGAATCCACAAATAATGAGGACCATTTGGGTTAAATATACGCATGGGTCTATTTCTGGACTCTATTTTCTTTGCATTGCTATCGTGTGAATTCTCAGATTAATCTATAGATTCAGTGTAAACCCAGTCAAAATCTCAGCAAACTCTCGTAGAAATTGACCATCTGATTTTAAAATTCAAAGAGAAATGCAAAGGATGTAGAATAGCCAAAACAATGTTGAAAAAGCAGAAAAAAGTTGGAGGACTCACATTGCCTGATTTCTGGACTTGTCAAGCTACAATAATCAAAACAGTGTGGTATTGGCATCAAGATAAACAGATTAGTGGAAAAGAATAGAGAATGTTACTAATTGTTTAAATCTGCATAAGGGCATTAGTGCTTTCTCTTTTCCCTGCAACCGTGTTAAGTGGCAGTGACACAAATGGGTCTAAGTTTGATCTGTAGTCTCTTTATTTAGCTTTCAAAAGATGCAAAAACTATTGGGAATCTAATGCTGTTACTCCCGTTAGGTGCTCATCTTTTTTTGTTGTTAAATTTCTTATTACCTAATCATGGGTTTTGTTATCTAGGCAGGTCCGGTCGGAAAACAAAGAAAAGAATGCAGTGATGTCTTTTACAGTTACAGATGAACCTGTCTATATTGACTTGACGTTGTCAGAAAATAAAGAAGAGGTAAATGGCTCAATTTTTGAGAATTTGTTTTTGGATTTCACAAATTATATTTTTAAAGTTAGTGTTTTGATGATTTAATGATTTGGGAAAGTAGGGGACATGAGGGAAGAAAGAACAAAATGTAACAAAAATCTTCTTGGACTGTCCGGAGTAACCATTAAATAAATCACTGGTGTGCACTTCCGAGCAGGGGGACCGTGTCCATGGTGTTTTCAGGGATCTTTTTTTTTTTTTCCAAATTTTTTTAACGTTTATTTATTTTTGAGAGACAGAGTATGAGTGGGGGAGGGGCAGAGAGAGAGGGAGACACAGAATCTGAAGCAGGCTCCAGGCTCTGAGCTGTCAGCACAGAGCCCAATGCGGGGCTTGAACCCACAGACTGCGAGATCATGACCTGAGCTGAAGTTGGATGCTTAACCACCTGAGCCACCCAGCCACCCCCCGTGTTCAGGGATCTGACTGCTCTGACATGCGGGGCCTGCCAGTTTCTTTTGTCAGTGACTTTGCACTTGGTAGTGACTTTGCTCCTATAACTTCCAGGCTGCATTCTCCTTGTTATCTTCTTGGCTTAAACTTTTATTTCTATGCTTGACAACAACTCCAGTTGTTTAGATGACAGTAATGAATTTTAAATGCAAGAGTTGTGCCACCTTGGTGTTCTGACTTTTTCTCTGGTTATTTAAAGGGGTGAGGAGGACAGTTGAAGTTTTATAAGTATATTATGAAAGCCATTCTTCATTAGAGTAATCAGTTTAATTTTTCTTTTAGCCTGTCAAGTTAGCTGTTGTTTGCAAAGATGGTCAAGTTCATCTTTTTGAACACATATTAAATGGGTAAGTACGAAATTTCTCAAGTCAAATTTGTTTTCTTTCCCTGACTTGTTACTCTTTTTTATTCCTACCTCAGTATTCTTTGCCTTATATTACTTTTCAGTTAGGTTGTTTTGAAAGAATTACTAATTATCCATATGACTATATACATTTCTAGTGAGGATTCAAGTTTTTGGATTGTGGACCATTTCTTCATATTTGTGGGTAGTAAAGTAGTTTTATGATATATGCTTAGTAAATGTTGGCAGTTCTAATGATGCATTTTGTTGGTTTACCTTAAAGTTTATATTTATTTTGAGAGAGAGAGAGCATGCATGCATGCATGAGAGGTAGTGGGGCAGAGAGAGAGGGAGAGAGAGAATCCCAAGCAGGCTCCGGTCAGCTTAGAGCCTGACATGGGGCTTGATTTCATGAACCGTGAGATCATGACCTGAGCCGAAATCAAGAGTTGGATGCTTAGGGTGCCTGGGTGGCTTAGTCGGTTAAGCATCTGACTTCAGCTCAGGTCATGATCTCCCGGTTTGTGAGTTCAAGCCCCATGTTGGGCTCTGTGCTGACAGCTCAGAGCCTGGAGCCTGCTTTGGAATCTGTGTCTCCCCCTCTCTCTGCCCCTTCCCTGCTCATGCTCTGTGTCTCTCTGTCTCCCAATAATAAAAAAAGTGTTTAAAAAAATTTAAAAGAGTTGGATGCTTAGCCAACTTAGCCACCTAGGTGCCCCTCTAGTGATACATTAAAAAATTTTTTTTGCCGTTTATTTATTTTTGAGAGACAGAGACAGAATGAGCAGGGGAGGGGCAGAGAGAGAGAGGGAGACACAGAATCTGGGGCAGACTCCAGGCTCTGAGCTGTCAGCACAGAGCCCGATGCGGGGCTTGAACCCACAAACGATGAGATCATGACCTGAGCTGAAGTTGGACGCTTAACAGACTGAACCACCCAGGCATCCCTCTAGTGATACATTTTAACTGAAAGTGGTTCAGTTGGAAAAGTTTGCTTGTGAACTTGGTAAAACCTTGATTTCTAACTTTGATAATAGTTTCCCTTGCCATATATATGTGGATCAATGAAGCATGGCAGTGCTATTGTTTTGGTGGACAGAGGGGGGTGTTGCTGTTAGCATGTGTAGTAGTCATAGATCTAGGATCAGTAAATTATGACCTGTGGGTCAAATCCAGTATGACCATACGTGGCCCCCCAAAACTAAAATATTTACTATCTGCTCTTTATAGAAAGCTTGGCAACCTTTGCCATTCTCTGTAAACGTGGTCTGAGACTCAATCATGTGAACTTTGGAATGGTTTCAACTTTTTGTCAGTTGGTATTCTTCCTTTTACAATCCTAATGTAGGAATTTATTTAAGTATAAAATTGTTATGAAGGCATAAAACATTTAAAAACATTTAGGATGTGTAGACAATAGGTTATAAAGCCTAATTCTCCCTGCATTGAGTTCTACTCCCTAGAGGTAACTCTTAACATTTTGGTGTGTAACACTTGAGGCCTTTATTGATACAGTCATACACGTATGTGGAACATATAACTAAGGGCCCAGAGATGGTGGGCTGCTGTGAGGAATTGGGCACCTCTCCATGGGCAATAGTAAGCTGTTGCTTTTATGCAGAAGACTGATAAGGTTTGACCTTATCAGGTATTAAGTGTTAAAACATTATTAAGCTTTTGAGTCATTCTGTCGGATGTGTTGAGAATAGACTACAGAGGGGTAGAAGACCAGAAATCCTGGATGGAGATGGTTGTGGAGTCAGGATAACTAGGAGGCATGAGCTAGAAGGATGGTGTGGTGCACCTGTTGGGAGTGAGATGTCTGCGGTGTGAGGAGTGAGAGGCTTGAGACACAGTGAAGGGCGGGGCTGTTGGAGGCAGGAGGGTATGGAGCTGGGAGGACAGTGTATCAGAAGCATCATCAGCCTGCACGGTGGATGGAGAGACCAGACTGCTAAGAATAAGAAAGGAATTCCTCAGGAGTAGTGTTAGAATGACAGCCACTAGAATCTTCAAGAAATCTGGCCCAGAAATCATTGGATGACAGCAGGAGAGGGAGGTAGCTGGTATCTGGTAACACTTTCCCAGGTTTTAGAAGGGAAAGAGAGACAGACTATTCATCTTGAAATGTTTGTGAAGAACACAGAACACTCTTAAAATCATCTCATGCCTAGGCTTCTGACATAAAGGCTATGGAGAGAAAACAGCTACAGCTTGGGAGATCTGCCCTGATATTTTGCTGATAATTTTGCTCTTGGAACTGCATTGCGGAGGTCATGGTGAGGCTTTTGCGGGCTGGAAACAATTGGAAATGGGACTGATTGGAACAGGGCATGTACAGAGAGTCCTCTGGGACTGAAGCACAAGGCAGCGAGAGAGTACCTGGGATCTTGGCGCCCTTTATGGGGCTTGGCAATGGGATGGAAGGGCACATGGTGTCCAGGCAGATTTGGTGGTGAGGTCTTGCTAGATGAGGTCTTGACAGCAACACTAGTGGTGTGGGGATCCTGGTCACTCTGGTGATAGTGTGGAGGCCACAGGAGGTTACATTTCTTGACTTGATGCCAGCTTCAAAGCATTCATAGGAGACGTTTCAAATTTTCTAATCTATTTTTTTTTTTCATTTCCAGATACTGCAAAAAGCCTTTGACTTCAAATTGCACAATTCAGATAGTGACACCTGGGAAAGGCAAGAAATCAACACCAAAACCCATTCCTATTCTAGCAGCTGGGTTTTGCTCAGACAAAATGTCATTGTTGCTTGTATACGGCAATTGGTTTCAGCCCACCATTGAGCGAGTGGTACGTAGATACTACTCTGGAGTAAAGCAAAATAGCATCAACGTGGACATGACAAAAAAAGATGACTGTGGAGTGATTCATTGGTCTGCTTATTTGAATACTTAAAAAGAAGTCGTGTATTTTCCTGTAACTGAAGGATCTTTCACTGGGTAGTTTATTTTAGTTTGTGAGAGCTATGTATGTAATTTTACTTCACCTAGCATATCAAATATTTTAATCCTTAGTCAGTATGAAAAATTATTTCTGATATTTTATTCGCCTTTTTTTTTGGTATTCTGTCTTTGAAATCTGGTATATATTTTCACTTACGCACATACCTCAGTTTGGAATAGCCACATTTCAAGTGCTCAATAGCCCCCCATTTACTAACATTTTGGTCAGCACAGGGTATGAATGAATTTTACCCAATTACCCAAAAGATACATCTTAATAAAAGAGCCTTTAGTAACAGTACTCATTGAGTTTCCTAAGTGGAAATGTAATGGGTGGTGCAATTATTTAACTTTTTTGAAAGTTTCTTTGGAGACTTTTGGTGAGTTATGGGCGTGTCCAATAGGTGATTTCTTTAGCTTGCATTTATACTGCTTTTATTCAGTAAGGCCTTCTGGGAGATGATGAGTGAAATATTATGTGCCCAAGAAAACTCTCGTGGAGTTTATTTTACTTTTTAAGAATTTAACATATGGATATGGTTTAATAAAAAAGGGAGAAAGGTATTAAGCTATGAACGTAACTCTCTGTGCTGTACCTGGACCCCCTAACCGTCCTCTAAAGATGCAGCCATTGTTTCCTGCTTGTTTTGTGTCCTACCAGATGCTGATTAATTATATGGGCACAGAACAGAGAATTACATAAAACCATACAGGCTTATGGGTAACATGTACTTTGCTGCATCTGATTGTCCCCCTTGTAATGGCACATCAGGATTTAGAGATCCACCTTAGAGCAATTTGTTCATCAGCAGTGCTGTCTTTGACTTGCTTGTGGAAAGTATAGTGGGGGGACCCTAAATAGCCCAGATTATTTTTTTACAAGGGTGACAAACAGGAATCATTAAAAATCTGTTATAGTTTAAAAACCTCTTCATCTTTTAAAACTATACATGTGAAAAATTTGAGCAGTTCATAACCGAAAAAAGTACACATTATCTTCAGAGTTGACCCACTTTTCTCTGCTGCCATCAGTCCGAGTAGTGGTCAGTCTGGGTGGCTGAGTTTTGTGGGGAAGCTTTCTATACTTTTTTGTATTTTTATGAAAATGCACAAGTACGCATTGGCTTTTCATGTTATTCTTATTTCCAATTGCTTTGTTTGACATTTCCGCCCCCTTTCTTCCCCCCTCCTTAAAATTATATTCCCAGGCTTTAAGTTCCAAAGAACCTCACATGTGTTTAGTAAGAGACATTTCAAACTGCTGGGCCCCCAAAGTAGAGACGGCTATAACAAAGGTGAGTGCATTTCGTATTAGAAGTTGAGAAAAAAGAGATTTGGGTGAATTGAATTGTTATATAATATTATGTTTAGACTCTTTAATACCCTCCTTATGATCTTAACAAATTGGTGAGATTAAGTTTTAGGTAACAAGATTATACAACTTCTTTCCTGTGCTTTTGATTTGTTGAATGAATGAGTGAATAGACAACTAAAAGTTAAAGACTTGGGAGTTAGTCCTTTACCTGTGTGTGATCATTAAATAAATACAACATTTGTCAATAACTTATTTTGCTGATTTCAGCATTCAAAGGAGGAATCCTATATTTAAGGATATAAAGCCCTAAATGATGGGTTTGGAATTAAATACCATATTTAAGCTTATCATCATGATTTTCTGTTTTGAATATAACATGGCATCTACATGTAGATACATGTTTGGCAGTTTAATGAGGAAAAAAAAAAAGCCAAGACCTGCTATGATGACATCCATATATGGTTTCGCTTCTGGCTGAGTTTCAGAGATGACACCTTTCTCTTGGCTGTCTGAGCATTTCTGGCAAAGCTGGATTACTGGAGGTGGTAGTAAAATGTACAACTTCACTCTCTAATGTTTTTAAGTAATCTTTAAATGTTGTTTTTCCTGGTTTTTACTCATGTGCTATTGAAAACCTTAAAACTATAAACTTTCAAATTATAATTTGGAAACTTATTTACTAACATTCAATTAAAATTTGTCTGTAGTTCTTATCATATTAAATTAATTATGTTAAGATTATGTTAAAATTTTCCAGTAGAAAAACCAATTAAAAGCTGTTAGTTTTCTTTGGGGCTAAATCTTACAAGGACTGAGGCATAATTCCCTTTGTCACTTGCCGGCTATTCCTTTTTAACAGGTGAGGACACCAGTGATGAATTCTGAAGCAAAAGTTTTGGTGCCTGGGGTACCTGGTCATCATGCAGCTATCAAACCTCCTCCTTCACAAACTGAGGAAGTAGAGAGCAAGAGGAAATTAGGGGAAAATGAGGTAATAGAATCACTGACCATTTTTGAGTTTGAAATGTAAGATTACTCATGAGACTAACAAATTATTGGGTAGAGCCAACCTTGAAACTTTAGGAACTTAACTAAGATTGCTGCTGGTTCCCTCTCTCATCCCGAGCAGCACAGGTTCAGAAATTCCAAATTGTAACCCGAGGCTTCTACTTGGCCACTGTTAATGGAGAAGACAGACTGTTACTAACTAAAGAGGGTGCTGTTTTGACCATTGTTAGCAGTCAGCTGGGTCACATAATTGAATACGGTACCTTAAGCCAGGACTTGCTGTGATGATTTCCATTGGGTTTCGCATGTTGCTGAGTTCCAGTGATGCCTTTTCTCTTGGCTGTCTGAGCAGTTCTGGCTAGTTTAGTGAGTGTTGGCCTTTAAAAGTGGTCATCACTATAACCTCTTCAAGTGCTTACAAACTTCATTTTTTCTCAGCTCCCTAGACCTTCCTGTGGTTACTGTACTTGTCTCTAGACCTTTTTCTTATGTGTCACCCGAAATGATGTGAAATTTTAATTGTTTTATCGTTAGAGAAAGATTATGTTTCTTTACCTGATTTTAAATGTCTTCCTTTGTAGGGTGTGTGGGGGGATGGGGCTGAGTAGTTGTTCATTAAAATTATTCCTTAGTAACATGGTATATGTATTTAAAAATAACGTGCCAACTTTCTTTAACCTGGCCTAGATCCAATTATTTAATTTCCTCCTGCCTTTTTTGATTTTTATGCTAACCTAAATAGGAGGCTTTGGCAGAGCCTATTTGCCATAGTAGTCACAGAGTATTTGTATTTTGATTTAGTTACTAAGAGGCGGGCAGAACATGGTTGTTAGACTTGTTTTAATAAGAGATAAGTTCTCTACAATTGAGTTTTTGTGTAGCAAATTGCATCCTGTTTATTTACACTTAAATTTTAGATTCTTTTATCAAGGGAACTTGATTTAGTAGAGCATCTTCTAGAATATCATCATTTGGAACTAATAAAATGAAAAATAGGAAAAGACATTTTAAAAATTGTTTTGGGAACATAGTTGTCTTTATTTTTCATTTTCTTTTGATAATTTTCCTTTTTTACAGATCTGAGGCTGATAACCAGGGGTAGCTCTAGAAGGGAAAGTTCTTTTGATAATAGGTCTTTTCTTGTGCTTTAGTAATAAGATACCAGATCTGTGTATTTTTTGAATCTTCTATAGAGAGATGTTTTTATGAATTACATTTTCAAATCATGACTTCTCATGCACTTCCAGATCACTAGGATCTGGAACCTTGGATTGCAGATAATACATTGGTCTCCATCATTGGCTTTATGGTAGTAAGATCTTGTTGGAATGAGAAAGAGCTTGTTTGTGTTTTTCATTGTGAACCAGTCAGTGCTTTTGTTTTTTGAGACATAGGAACAAAGTAATTCGACCAAACTACTTTAGGCCTTGTCTAGATTAACATTAATAGATCATTTCTGTTCTGCAGGTTAGCATTGAAGAGCGCCTGGGAGCACTGGATATAGATACAAAGAAAGAGAAGGATGACCTTCCACAGACAAATAGCTTTCCAGTTCTTCTCACACAAGGATTAGAAAGTAATGATTTCGAAATGTTAAATGTAAGTATTATAGCAGTTTTTAAAATGAATTAGGACAGTTAATTTTTCTTAGAAAGTGATTGACATAGCACACTCAGACTGAAGAGTCATGTGATAAAGCTGTTTTGAATTTAATATTTTGTGAGTTTAGTCAAATACATATCACTTGGTGGCACTATACAGACAGTCACCAACCTACAAAGGCATTGTATTAAATTATTTTGAACCTGGAATGCATTTTCTCATAGAAATATTGTTCTGAATTGTTATTAGGTCTTAGGCTTTAGTTCACAAAAGCCTTTATAAACATAGTGTAGCTGAATTATAATACTCAGCATTCTAGATCACAATTTATATTTTTTTCTGTAGGAAAATGCGTTCCTGAGTTTTTACTCTGGATTCCAGAAACTTATTTCCCCCTGGCCGTGAGAGGGGGCGGTGAGGTGGAACCTTGGCAATGGGTAGGAGGTTTGGGGGAAAAATTGAAGAGGGTTGGGGGTTATCTTGTGAAGTATTTAGAGGTAAAATACTAGAAATTTATATAAGGGAAGCATTTATTATTTGTGTGTTTGTAAGTTGGTGACTGCTTGTATGAAGTGACTTAATTAGATCCCCTTAAATTCCAGAATGTAACAGTGATCTGTACAGAAAATAGAAGTGTAAAAATTGGATTTAAGCACTGCCTAATTAGATTAAAGCAGTTTACATTTTCTTAAGTGCATTTATTCTTAGTGACTCAGCAATATTATGGTGCCACTTAGTATTGATATGCCTTTTAATATGTAACCTGTGAATAGCATCTTTCTGATTTATATTTTGATCTAAATGGGAATATCTTATATTTGTGTTTAAGGTGACTTTTGCATAAAGGGGAAACTACATCCTAAAACTTAAGATTGCTTGTAAAATAGTTTGTAAGTGTATGTAATTTGGAAGGTGGATTTTAGTTTAATATGGCATAGAAATCTAGGTGAAAAATAAGCTGTAGAAAACAGCTGACCGTTTTTAAAATACACTGTTAACTTACCTGTCGTTATTGCCTCCTTAATTGTGCTTTGAAACCTTCCTCAGTAGTATAACTAAATCAGTTCCCAATTTTTTTTTTTTAAAGAAACATTTCAAAACATTTAAAAAATTATTACAGTGGACCACCATGGACTCATCACTCAGTTTCAGAAATGATCAAATCTAGCCAGTCTGTCTGTGATGGTTTCATTTATCTGCCCACATGTCTCCACACATTATAGTGAAGATATCTTTTAGAGACATCATTTTATCCATAAATAAATCCCTGTTCCACTGACAAGAGCAAGTCCTTTTAAAAACAAGCACAATCCAGTGTGCCTAGGTGGCTCAGTTGGTTAAGCGTCTGACTTCGGCTCAGGTCATGATCTCGCGGTTTGTGAGTTCAAGTCCCGTGTCGGGCTCTGTGCTGGCAGCTTTCTCAGAGCCTGGAGCCTGCTCTGGATTCTGTCTCCCTTTTTCTCTGCCCCTCCTCTGCTCATACTGTCTCTGTCTCTCTCAAAAATAAACGCTAAAAAAAAAAACAAAACACAATCTATTATCACACCTAATAAACAGTAATTACTTAAAACCATCAAATATCCATCAGAGACCATCAAATATCCCTGATTGTCTCATAAACTTCTTTAGTTTTTATTTTTGCTTCCTTTAAAACAGGATCCCTGTGAAGTCCACACAGTATTGGGTAGATATATGCCTCTTCTGTCTCTTGCAGTTAATTTTTTTTTTTAGAGGAGCTGAGTTATTAGCTGCATAGAGACCTCATAGTCTGTATTTTGTCTCCTGCAAAACTCCATTTTATTGGGTCATTTAATCCAATAAGTGTTGTCATTAAAAAAAATTTGTTTTTAACGTTTATTTTTGAGAGAATGGGACAGAGCACGAGTGGGGGAGGGGGGCAGAGAGCGGGAGGGGGGTCGGGGTGGGTGCACACAGAATCTAAAGCAGGCTCCAGGCTCTGAGATGTCAGCATAGAGCCCGACCCGGGGCTCGAACTCATGGACCCCGAGATCATGACCTGAGCTGAAGTCAGATGCTTAACCGACTGAGCCACCCAGGCGCCCCAATAAATGGTGTCATTTAACATGTTCCTCTGTCATATTTTCTATACACTGGTAGTTGTATCTCAAAGCTTGTAGAGATTCAGGTTAGAATCTTTTGGTACTTCAAAGTTGACAGTGTGTCCTTTTATTAGGTGTCACAGTTTTTGGGACAAATGAAATGATGTTTATGGAAGCACTTCTTAAATTATAAAGTATTGTACACATAAGACTTTCTCATTATTGTATTACTTAAGTAGAAGTAATTGGAAACTAGAATCCTGAAAAATTGGGTGCTGGAAAAGACCTGTAAATGTTATAGTGAGGGCTTAAAATAACCCTTAAAAAAAAGTATAGAGATTTTCCCATACTGTATTGCCTGGGAGATGCATTCACATATTCTGTACTTCACTCTAAAATAAAAAGCGAGACAAGTTAAAAAAAACAAAACTCTTTTCTCCTAAAAATAGTCTTCCCCATTCCCCAAAGTGACCTTATGAGGACACATGAAATATAGTAGGAGGACTTAAAGAATGAAAGAAGGGAGGTAGCAATGGCAGGGATACATCATGTGACTAAAACTGAGGTTAAGAATCCCCACCTTAGAGGGGTATCTGAGTAGCTCAGTCGGTTAAACACCAGCTTCGGCTCAGGTCATGATCTCACAGTTCCTGAGTACAAGCCCTGTGTCAGGGCTCTGTGCTGACAGCTCAGAGCCTGGAGCCTGCTTTGAATCCTGTGTCTCCATGCCATAGAAAACTTGACATTAAACTTGTGGCTTTAGGAAGGTGGAAATTTGACTCAAAAGAAAAGGCTATGGCTTATGAAAAGAGAAGAGAAGCCAAGTTACTGGCACCCAGAAAAGATAGAGATTTTAAGATTTTTAAAAATTTACTTAATTTTTGAAAGTGCCATTTATAGTAGTACCAAGAAGTTAAGATAAATGTATAAAAGATGACTTTCCCTCTATATTGAAAATTACAAAAATTGAGAGAAATTAACAAAGATAAAAATATATAGATATCTAAACCATGTTGTAGGTTGAAAGATTTAATACTGTTAAAATGAGGAATTTCCCCCACATTTGTGTTTTTAGTGCATTCCCAATTAAATTTCAACATCTCCAAGTAAAATTTAAAATTGGAGGACTTACCCTACTTGATTTCAAGGTAAAGTTACAGTAATCAAGATAGTTTGGTATTGGTGAAAATAAGTATAAATTAAGAAACCACAATAGTCCAGAAAAAGACTACACACAATTGATTTTCAATAAACGTACTAACTTGAGTTAATTGAGAAAGTAAACTCTTGTCTACGGCCATACCACCCTGAACGCGCCCGATCTCGTCTGATCTCGGAAGCTAAGCAGGGTCGGGCCTGGTTAGTACTTGGATGGGAGAAAGTAAACTCTTCCCAACAATTGGTCCTGAATCAACCAGATACCCATATGGGAAAAAACTGGTCCTGAATCAACCAAATATCCATATGGGAAAAAACGCATCTCAACTCTTACTTCATGAAAGTCGACACAAAATACATAAATGTAAAACCAAAACCTGCAAAACTTCTAGAAAAAAACAGGATAAAATCTACACAAACGTTTGTGGATGAAGTCTTAGATGGCTTCCCAGCAAGCCATCTACAGGAAAAAATGGTCATTTGGACTTCATGAAAGTTGAAATCTTTTGCTCTTGAAATGACACTGTTACGAGAGTGTGGGAAGGCAAGCTGCAGGCTGGGAAAAAATGTTTGCAACTCCTTCATCAGACAAAGGATTCATATCCAGAATACACAAACATCTGGATAATGAGACTCAGGTCAAAAAACCACTGGTAAAGGTGTGAACAGATCCTTCACAAAAGAATTCAAATGGCCAATCAGTGCATGTAAACATGTTCTGTGTCATTAGTCATCACAGATGAGCAAACTGAAGTGACAGTGACGTGATGCTGCACACCCATTATGGACCCATAAAAGACAGTTCCTCTGTTGGGGAGGATGTGGTGCAGCTGGAATGTCCTGTCATGGTGGTGGGGATATAAAATGGTACAGCTACTTTGGAAAACAATTTGGCGACTTCTTAAAAGTTAAGGATTTATTTACCTTAAGACCCAGTCATTCTACTGCTAGGTATTTACCTGGAGAATCAAAAATACGTTCATATAAAGACTTGTACACGAATGGTCATAGCAACTTTATATTTTAATAGCCAGAAACTAGAAAGAACCTATCTTTTGATTGGCTTAAAATCTTATCAAAAAGTTGATAATTGTAAAAGTTTTGTTGCTAAGTGTGATTTTAGTGTGTTTTGCTCACTCTTATGTGGTTATAACTCTAATTTTATGTAATGATGGTTTGGCAGCTTCTCTAAAGTGGCATATATCTGTATTTAAACGTATAGAGGTGTTCTGTATTATATAAAAATTTGTTCATAAAGTTTAAAATTTGTAGAGAAGAAATCTGTTTATCAGATGCCCTGATTCCTGAAGATTATACTTGCCTGATAGCCATGGACATTAACATAACATTTTTCAGTCAGTCCCTCCAGCAGCCGTCATTCACTAAAATTCAGTTTGTAGTTTGTTTGGTTTTTAAAATCATTTTTACTGATAGTTTCTCCTGTAGTGTCCTTAGCTTCTGAATATGCTTATCTTTATATTTCTTTTATTTTCTCACAGAAAGTACTTCAGACTAGGAATTTAAACCTAATTAAGAGGACTGTATTAAGGATGCCCCTGCATGCTGTTATTCCATTGTTGCAAGAGGTAACTGAATATTCTTTTCATTTTAAGGTCCTTACACTGTGAATTAAAGAGAATCTGTATGGAGAAATGGATTTGCAGTATATAAGCAAGCAGAGTGTTTAGAGTAGATGATAGATCTATATAAATAAGATGGACGTAATCCATATTTTTTTCTGTGTATTTTTTTATTGAGATATAATTCACATATCATAAAATTCACCCCTTTGACGTGTACAATTCAGTGTTTTTTTAACATATTCACAGATTGTGTAGTTCTTACCAAAAAAAAAAAAAAAATCCTGTACCAGTTAGCCACTTCTCATTCTCCCTTACCCTCAGTTTCTGGCAACCACAAATTATTCTCTCGCCCTGGATTTGCCACTTCTGAACATTCATTCATATAAATCCTAGCCAGATTTTTTATCAGGTAATTACTCTTATTGTGGGAAGTATTCCTAGATTATGTTTGTTGAACATTGAAGAATTAGGAAATTTAGGAATTGTTTAGGAATAGTGATTTCCTAATAGTCTTTTCTATATTTTCTTTGTTCTTCTGGATGTTATGTATTGTGGGAATTGGTGCAGATTTGCTGCCTCTGACGTACTGTTGCTAATACTGTTTTTCTCCCCCTCAGCTTACAAAAAGATTGCAGGGACATCCTAATAGGTAAGATACTTAGGTGACTTAAATTGCTTTGATTTTATAAACATTTTAAAGGTGACTGTTAAAAACAGCAATTTCTGACAGCATGAAATTACATAGTGGGTAGCCCCAAATTCTAAGTAGGAAGACTCTTTAAGGGTCAGACATTGCTCTTCCTACTGACTTGAAGGATTCTTATTCCTAAGATTTTAGTATAGTTTTCTCCTTTCTTTTAGGAAACTCGTGTTTGGTGTTTTGTTTTATTATCAGGTCATTTAATGAATTAGTCTTAAGATGTCATCCTAATCATATATAAAATTGCCATTTGTAGAATTCTCCCAACCTAAGATATTATAAGGAAGTATTTTATATGACTGAATTTTGTGGGTCTTTCTTGTTAATAATCTGATGATTAAGTATATAAATAGGAAGTTGGTATGTCAAAGATCCTAAGCTTTAAGTGTAGTATTTTCGGTGCTACAGTATATAATAAAGTTTTTCTTTTAGTTTTCTTCCTCCTCATAGACTCCAGTAGTGTTTGGAGCTCACAAAGAAAAGCCAAATAATTCATCAGTTAGGCCGAGCTTATACATTTTTTTTGGTCTGTATTTGTCTGTTAATGTGGCATGGAAATCTTTTGCTATTTGTACCTGATAGTGAGTAGATGTTCGGGGTAAAATGCAAAGTCAGTTAAGCCCAGTTTACTGAGCCCATAATTACTGTCTGTTAATTATGAAGTAAAGTATGGGATTTATTCTTGAATTGTTTTAGAGGGAAGGGAGTTTTGTCCTCTTCCAGTCCATGTAACTCCCCCCTCACAGTCCCTCCAGAGATGAGTCTATTTCAGATCTCTGATAGAGTCTGAAGGGATGAGAAGTCAGTGGTTTATTTCGTAGTGTTGTTTTCACAGGATACAATTTATGGATCTTCACTTGGCCTAAATTCTTCTAATATTACAACTCAGTTGTACTTAATTTTGAATTTGTGAATATTTGTTTACTTGGGTTTTTTTTTTTCTTTTTTTCAGTGCTGTTTTAATGGTTCAGTGGCTAAAATGTGTGTTAACGGTCCATGCATCCTACCTATCCACAGTAAGTCGTCAGCTGTAGTTGGCTTTGATAAAGATTATAAACTGAGGGGTTAATAGAACCATCCTCTCTCCAACTGCTCTTCAGCCATGAGCTGCTGCTTTTAAAGATTTTATTTTTCCCCAGGTGTGTGGTGTAGTAATGTCCATTGTTGCCTTTTGTAAATTGGCCTCTTTTTTTGCCCTGGGTTTTAAAAGTAATATATATTCTGTAGAGAGCTTTGAAAAAATACAGAAAGGAGAAAAGTAACATGCTGGCTTATTATATTAGCCTTTAGATGTAGTTTTCTATGTATGTAACCTGTTTCACAAAATTATTTTTTACATTGCATGTATCTCTCCCCTGTCCTACCTTGTCCCAGGACAATAACAAATAGCTTGTGGTAAAAATGAAATTAAATATTTAATACATGTCATTTTGTAGGACTGCTGTAAGCTCTTGATTATCTATGCAAATGGGAAGCATGGAACATAAAATCTTAAAGCAACACCAGAAAAAACCAATTTTATGTCATAATATGAATTGTGTTCTTTGCCACATCATCAAATCAGTTATATTTTAAGCTAGAAATAAAATTATCCAATTTACTTTTTTCTTTAATTTTATTATTTAGTGCCATGTAATAGGTTTTCTTAAGAAAATTCTTAATTTTACTCTTCCTTTAAACAATTGTTTTCAATGTTTGTTTATTTTTGTGTGTGAGAGAGCACGAATGAGTAGGGGAGGGGCAGAGAGAGTGAGAGAGAATCTGAAGCAGTCTCCAGTCTCCAGGCTCCTAGCTGTCAGTGCAGAGCCCGGCGCAAGGCTCGAACTCATGAACTGTGACATCATGACCTGAGCCAAAGCTGGACACTTAACTGAGCCACCCAGGCGCCCCTATTCTTACTTTCTTAACACAGTGTCATCCAACTTCGCCTGGTCCCTTGTCCCTTGTTCTGTCTCAGGCTCCTTTCCCCCTTCATTAGTTTGAAATCGGAGAAACGATTGGATAACCAGCAGTGTGTTCTTTGTGTCTGGGGAGAATTCGCCAGGATGTTGGAATGTGGGGAGGTACGCTGTTGGGTTTCCCAGGTTGCAGAATCTTGGGAGGGCAGTTGAGGGCAGTGGTGAGTAGAGTGGCTGATTGGCATCTGATGGGCAGGCACAGAGTCCCACAAGCTTCAAGACTTGGGACTGTGGCTGGTAAACCGGGCAGCACTTATTTTGTGACCTCATTTACTTGTGTAGAAGTGAAAAGAGCCCTAGGAGGCCTTGTAGTGAAATTCATTCCCGAATCAACCCCTAAGGTTGAACTGCTGGAGTAGTAGTTGTGTAATGTTCACAGTCATGGCAAAACAGACCAAAGAAGCGTGGTATAGAGAGGACTCGAGAGTTCTCTCACCTCAGAAAACAGTGGTTTTCCTTCTACATTTCCTTCCTTTCCTCCTTCCTTATCAGGTATCTTTACCTTCTTTAAGCCGAGGGACTGTGCTAGGCATGGGGCTTAAGTAATGGACAAGACACTCAGATACCCATATTCCTGGAACTTACCTTCTGAATAGGGACAAATAAGAGATTATGGTAATTGGAATGTGATCATGTTAAACTTTGTTTTATTCTTTTTGTGTCTGTTTGCTATTTAACATGTAAATGAAATACTCTTATTTATGCTAGATTGTCAGTGATAGGAGGACAAGTAAAGGCTAATTAAAGGGCAGAGTAGGGTCTATTTTTTGTTCCTGTGGAGGGACAATTTAATCCGTGCTTTAATTCCTTAAGCATGGTTCATAGGATTCATTAATAGGGAGTATGTTTGAAATACGATAAGGTCAGCTTCGTACTGTGTTGCTCTGTTGTGCTGGCCTCTGGTCTCTGGAAACTGGGAAGAGCTTCCTTCAACTTGCTCTGAGGACTTATGGTAGAAGTAGATAATGTGATACTGTCAGAGTAAGTTTCAGAGGAAAGTCCTCTTTATCCCAGAGATATATGGTGGGGATGTATATATTTTTTAATGTTTGTTTATTTTTGAGAGAGACAGAGTGCAAGCAGGGGAGGGGCAGAGAGAGAGGGAGACACAGAATCTGAAGCGGCGTCTAGGTTCTGAGCTATCAGCACAGAGCCCGATGTGAGGCTTGAACTCCTGAACCATGAGATCATGACCTGAGCTGAAGTCTGATGCCCAGTCTACTGAGCCACCCAGGCACCCCGGGGATATATCTATTTTTTATTCAGTGTCTCATTTGTATTGACCTTCTCTAAAACCTCATGATCAGCACAAAGAACAGCACCCTCCCCTGCTTTTTCTTGAACTACCTTGCAGTTTCTTCTGACCCTGTATCATTACTTAACAAAATCCATTGTTTTTTTTTGCCATTAGGACATTGAAGGCCTACAAAAATCTGAGATGTTGTTAGGCTGTGTCCCAAGCAGACACTGCCACTGGATGTGCAACCAGATACTTGGGGGGCAGTGGCTGAATACTTGGGTGTGTCTGAGCATGATTTGTATGTTTGTTATTTATACTTTGTCATGATGGTATGACATCATCTTTTTTCCCTCCCTAGTTGCCTGATCTGGTACCCCAGCTGGGGACACTATACCAGTTAATGGAAAGCAGAGTAAAAACTTTTCAGAAACTCTCCCACCTTCATGGAAAGCTTATTCTTCTGATTACTCAAGTGAGTAAATCAAATTGTTTTGTGCTAAACTTTGGATGTGATAGGAATACAGGGAGGAATTGAAAGCCGTGTGTTTCAGCAAGAAATTGATAAATGTTAATAACTTGGAGATGTTATGTATTCGATCGTAAGTAAACCTAATTGTGCCTGTTTTCCGGAGGGGTTCTCATTATCCTATTTCAGTTGTTAAAATGCTTAGGACAGTTGTGCTATGAACAACAAGTTCCAGGCACAGAAAGAAATTCTGATCACCGTACAGGGTTTTTCAACTTTTACAGAGTAATTCTTTATCGTATTTGGCAAATTTGCTCTTTGCTCTGTATTTGACCTGTATCGTATTAAGGCCGTCCACCGTAGTGGTTGAGGGCAAGTTTACTGTGAGGAAGGTGGAGTGTGGTGGGGGTTGCGATACTTGAAATAACCGTGTACTCTGTTTCATGATAAAACCGTATTGTCTTTCAGGTCACAGCTTCAGAGAAATCAAAGGGAATGACTTGTCCTGAGCAAAAGGCAAAATTGGTATATGAGGAAGGTAAGGTTTGGGGGCAGTGTAGAATTTAGAATTGGAACATTCATCTTTTAACTTTGAATTCTGTTATCTTATTTTAAAGAACATGAATGTGAATAAGATCATGCTTGGCACACCTTCTGTGGCAAAATACGATCAAATAAGAAAAGAGAAGGCACAAATACAATAGAGTAACAAAAAAGGGCATTAGGTATGGAAGATATGAACAGAAGTAGAACACTGTGAACAAACTTTAGGCCAGCACATTATGACCCTAGATGACAATAGGTAATTTCTTAGGAAACATTAATGACCACAGTTGACTAAATAAAAAGAACTAGAAACCTTGAATAAGCTGATGGCCCTAAAATTGGTTTAATCAAAACATTTGCTTAAAGATGCCAGGCATAGAGTTTTTATAGGTGAATTTTGATCAGTCTTTCAAGGAATAAGTCATTTTTGTTACAAACAATTTTGGCATTTTATGAGTCAAAACCAGATAAGGATATTAAGAAAACAACATTTTAGACCATCTTCAAGTATCCTGAGTAGCAGATTATAGAAGTGCTTAACTAAAATACCAAGTAGAATTTATTTAAAGATTGTAAGACAATTTAGCATCAAGGGTTTATTAATGTAGTTACTACATTAACCGATTAATAGAACACTATATACGAATAGATCTAGAATTCTAGAAAAAGAATTCCATAAAATTCAGTCTTTATGTCATTATTGATAATCTAAGCAACCTACAAATTTAAAGGAATTCTCTTAATCTGTATCAAGTCAGAGTTTGGAAGCATTCCCATAAAGTCAGGAACTAGACAATAATGTACTTTTTATTGCTTCTGGATATCCTGCCTAGTACTGTATGAAAGAAGTGAATTCTAGAACATTGGACTTGGCAGTTGTTAACCATCACAACTTAGAAAATGCAGCAGAATCTACAGTTATACCATCATGAATGAGATAAGGAAGTAAGTTTACTGGATATCAAGATCAGCAAAAAGGAATCGGAATCAGTAGCATTATTATGTTCCAGTAACATATTTATTGTGTGTCTACTAACATGTGTCCCAGTCAGGAAATCTATTAGGAAAAAGATCTCATTCATAGCAGCAATCAAAACTATGAAGTCCCTAGAAATATATCTAAAAAATGAAACAAACCTTTATATAGAGAAAATTACAGAACATAACTGAAGGACATAAAAGCATACCTGAATTAATTAGACTTCATGTGCATTTTTCCAAATTTTATTGAGATACAATTTACCCATGACATTATATTTTTGTAGGTGTGCAACATAAATATTTGATATATGTATGTATTACGAAATGGCCACCATAATATATTTAATTAACATCCATCACCATAGTTGCATTTTTCCCCCCTAACAATGAGAACTTTTTTTATTCTCTTAGCAGCTTTCAAATAAACCGTACAGTATTGTTAACTGTGGTCACCATGCTGTACATTATATCCGCAGGACTTCTTTATCTTCTAACTGGAAGCTTGTATCTTTTAATTTTCACTCATTTCTCCCTACCCTCCATTCCCCATGTCTGGCAACCACCGGTCTCTTCTCTGTAAGTTTTGTGTTGTTTAGATTGCACGCATAAGTGAGATCAATACAGTATTTATTTTTCTCTGTCAGACTTACTGAACTTAGCCCAGTACCCTCAAGGTCTATCCATGTTGTCATAAATGGGATGATTTCCTTTTTTAAAAAGCTGAATGAGGGGCGCCTGGGTGGCGCAGTCGGTTAAGCGTCCGACTTCAGCCAGGTCACGATCTCGCGGTCTGTGAGTTCAAGCCCCGCGTCAAGCTCTGGGCTGATGGCTCGGAGCCTGGAGCCTGTTTCTGATTCTGTGTCTCCCTCTCTCTCTGCCCCTCCCCGTTCATGCTCTGTCTCTCTCTGTCCCAAAAATAAAAATAAAAAACGTTGAAAAAAAAATTAAAAAAAAAAAAAAAAGCTGAATGATATTTAATAGCTGAGTTCAGTGGCTGAATGTATACCACATTTTTTTTAAACATCCATCCATTCCATCAGTGGACTCTTAGGTTGTTTCCGTGTCTTGGCTGTTGTAAATAATGCTGCAGTGAACATGGGGGTGCAGGTATCTCTTTGAGATCCTGACTTTGTTTCCTTCGACATCTACCCAGCAGCATAATTGATGGGTCATCTGGTAGTTTTATTGTTAATTTCTTGGAGAGCCTCCATACTGTTTTCAGTAATGCCAGTACCAATTTGCATTTCTACCAATAGTGCATGAGGGTTTCCTTTTCTCCACATCCTTGGCTTAAGTTTTTAAGGATGGATTTTGTTAAGGTTTTGGTACTTTGTCCTACTCAGTGAGATCTTGGTGGAATAAAACAATAAATGTACTTTTCTGCAAATAAGAGTATTAACTTAATGTTACTTCTTAGGTGGATGATAGCTGAATATATTTCTAAAAGTACATTCAGGAATCTGATTCTATTTAGTTTTTAGGGCTCTGCCCTCTGCTTGTTGATTACAAACTTAAGGCTGGGTTTTCTCCTTGTAGAGTCTTCTGAAGAGGAGTCAGATGATGAAATAGAGAAGGATTCTGATGTGAGTGATTTGTTTCCTGTTACATAAATCTGCTTTTATATCCTTGTGTTCTGTAAGAACGAGGACTTAATGAATGCTTTCCTTTTTTAATATATTTCTACCAGGATAATTGGGATGAAGATGAGGAAGATAAAGAAAGTGAAAAAGATGAGGATGTTGATGAAGAGGAGGAAGAGGAAGAGGAAGATGCTGAAGAAAAAGACGAGGAAAATGGTGAGGACAGAGATGTGGCAAGTGAGAAGGAATTAAATGGAGATTCTGATTTAGATCCTGAAAATGAAAGTGAAGAAGAATGAAGATGGAAAAGAAGCCAATGGAACTATGTAATCTCTGGCTCACCTTGCCCAGTGCTGCCGAGTTCTCCTGGGAGGGTTGTCTCTGGGACGGATGCCAAGGACCGTTGCACATTTCCAAGTTCCTCATGGTGGTTCCCATGCCATCTTGCTGTCCTGAGCGCCCCAGACTTAGCTGTGTAAATAAGAGTGTTTCATTCAAATGTTAATAAACTTTACACAGTAAATAGACACATTTTCTGCAATGTACTGACATGAGTGTCCAATATATGGTATATTTTTATAATATAATATCCTAGTATGGTTGGTTATACCAAGAATTGACAGGAGTGAAGATGAAGACCTTCCCCTTGTAGGGTTTCAAGAACTGGACTTTGTCAAGGAGTCAGCTCTTATCTCAGGTCGGTATCTCTCGTCAAATCCAGATATGAAGCAGCACTAGTGAAAACAATTTTTAATTTGGTACATTTTCATAAAATATGAAGGGATGACTAAAGATTCATAGTAAAAACGGTTGCGATTTTAAAAATTAAATATCAGTTTCCCTAGCTTGTCTGTGAATGGTGGTGATCTGATTTGAGTCAGGCTGAATATTTGGAGTGCTTCCCCTAAACAGCCATTTATTTTTTAATCTGTCATGTGGAATATTTTTTTAAAACACACAAAAAATTATGGTAATTAAAAAAACTAAAGAATTAGCCATATTAAGGATTTTTCTTGACTGCAAGTTGCCTGTAAAGAATCATCAGTGTATAGATTTAGAAGTATCCATTACTTGCAACTTTTTAAAAAATTCAGTTATAGCTGCTTTTGAAGAGGTTTTCACTTTTATTTAAATTACTAATGGATCAAAGAACAATTGTTTATTTTTTTCTCTTTGGTTTTAGATATTAATGATAACCTTGTTGGAATTTTTTTCCAAAGAAAATATTTTTATAATTCAGTAATTTAATGTTTTCCTTCCTTTTCATTACCCACTCTTGGCAGTGTTAGGGTATCTGTTTACCTTTAAAATAATAAATCTGACTCAAGATTTTTTTATGTATGTATAAATAAGTATTTTGGTGTGCAACAAAAGCCTTTTCAAATTATCAGTACTTTTTTTTTTTTTTTTTTTTTTAATTTTAAAGAATGAGCCAGTATTTGTTTAGTGCTCTCTAGGGAACATGCAGATGGGAGCTCAACTCTGAGGGAGGGCTGGGGAGATGGGTTTATTTTTACCACCTGTGAATATGTAAAACACAAAACCATGATCTCTGAGGGACTTTTTAACACCAGTGGCAGGACAAGAGATTTCTGCGCTCAACTAATGGAGCCGGAGCCATATAGGTATCTGGGGAAACAAGTTTGAGCCAGCTGCTGGTGTAATGTACAGTTATATTTGTCTATAAATGGAACTGTTTATGGCAATTTAATACCATTCTCTTTGTAAAGTGAATAAATATTCATCTTTACCCAGTCTTGTCTTGTGGTGTATGTAGAGGAACACAGCCACCTATTTGGGCTTGTGTGAAGGTTTCAAGAAAGTGATCCTACTCCGCCAGCGTTAATAGGTACACTCTCAGGGTTTGTTGGAAAACCTGGAATTTGTAACGAAGTGAAAGAACCAGGAACTTTGAATTGGGATGCAGCCCCGCTGGCTGAGTCGTGCTCCCACAGCCCGAGGCTACAGTGGTGGTCGTGGTTTCCCTGCACCTGACTCTCCCGGGAGAAGTAAAGGACCACGTGTGTAGTGATTGCTTACTAATTATTGTTGGGGTTAGACAAATCCGGGGCTTAATTAGGCTTGTTTCAAAGACGTTTCTAGTTTCATGGTGTTTTTCACCATTGTCGTTCCACTCCTAATCCAGGGCAACCGCGTTGTGTGTGTGTGGTGTCGTCTTTTCTGAGATTAATTTTTCCTCCCAACCTTTTATTTTGAAAAGTTAACCCTACATTCATGATCAAGGATTAACACATTGTATTTGGTTGTGGTTACTGCTCTGTTAATCCAGAATATCCCCCTTTGTGTGTGTGTGTCATGATTTTGATATTTAAATGATACCCATAAATAAGGCTGTGTTGGAGAAATGTTTTACCATCTGGATTCGTCTGATTGTTTCCTTGTGGTTAGATTCTGGTTTAAATGTTTTTGGCAAGAATACTAAATAGGTAGGGGTATCAGATTAATTTGTAAAGAAGTCTTTGGGTGTAGATGAATATACAGAGTATATGTTTTGATGTAAGTAGGTATCAAACTTAGGTTTGGAACTTTTGAAGTTTTAGTGCAGCGGGGCTCTTGGGGCGCAGAAGTGAAATCGTGGCAGTGAGAACACTGGGTATATTGATATAAGGCTGTTCCCTATGGAAATTAACTCTCAGCATTCTACATTCATTCATTCAACAAATACTGATTGATTGTGCCTACTCTGTGCCAGGGATTATGTAGTTGCTTGGCATACATCACTGAATTCTGTCCTGAGAAGCTGTGTTCTACCAGAGAGATAGGCAAACACAATGTGTAAGAGCAAGTAATGTAGTACGTTAGATGGTGACTTAATGGGGGGGGAGTTGGGGGTGGGAGAGCGTAGGCTGCAGAATTAAATACATGATCAGGGTAGGGTTTGTTGAGAAGGTGAGGTTTGAATATAGACTAGGAGGGGTGAGGGAGTTAGCAAGTGGGTATCTGGGGAAGAGTGTTGTAGGTGAGGAAACTGCCTGAGCAAAAGCCCTGTGGCCAGCACCTGCCTGTGATTGTGTTGCAGCAAGATGGTCAATGAGACAGGGAGAGTACATCAAGAGGTTAGCAGAGGTAAGGAGCAGTCAGGTTTCATAGGGCCTTGCAGGCCATTGTTGGGAGTGGTTGTGCTCTCACTGATAAAGTTGCAGTGTTTGGGCAGAGGAGTGCTGTCTGGCTTATGTGTTGAGAATTTTGTATCATTCTGGTGCTATGTTGAGAAATCGAAAAGTTGTATTCTAATAGGCAGAGACCAGGAGGATGCTTTGGCAGTAATCCAAGTGAGAGATGATGGTGACTTAGACCATTGTGGTAGTCTGGGTTTGGTTGGTTTCTGGGATTGTTTTAAAATCAGAGCTAATTGGATTTCTTGTGAGGTATGAGAGAGGATGAGTCACGGAAGACTCCCCAGTGTTTTTTGCTGGAGCACCTGGATGATGCTATGGGCAGAGCAAGTTTAGAAAAGTAAATCAGGAATTGAGTTTTGGACATGTTGAGTTCTAGATGTGTAATTAGGAAGGCACATACCTACCCAGTTGACTTGGCGAAAGTGAGATGGAGGTGGAGGTTTGGTATTGACATGTATGTGACAGTTAAGCCACAAGACTGCGTGAGCTTCCCATAGAGCGCTTGGACATAGGAAGAGCACCCAGGCCTGGGGCTTCAGGTTCCGAGTACGAGAAGAGAAACTTCAAGGAACGCATCCAAGAAAGCGTGACCATGGAGTAGGAGGGGCTGATGTTTATTTACTCTTCATTCTCTTGAAATCTGAATTCATGACAACCTTCAGCTGTGATTCTTTCTACTGTAGGTGATATTACTGGTGTGTCCTCCCAGGCCATGGTGTTTTTTACGATGCCCTTCATGACCATTTGTTGATCCCTTCTTTGAAGGCAACTCAGGTGTACAATTTTTTTTTAAGGAAGGAAATACATTTTTTTTTTAAGTTTGTTGATTTATTTTGAGAGAGAGAGCATGATTGGGGCGGGGTGGAGAGAAAATCCCAAGCAGGCTCCACACTGCCAGGACAGAGCCCCACAATAGGCAGGGAGGGGCTCAAACTCACGAACTGTGAGATCATGATCTGAGCCAAAATTGAGTTGGACGCTTAACCAACTGAGCCACCCAGGTGCCCCTAAGATTTTATTTATCTTTATTTATTAAAAAAATTTTTTTTTTTTTACATTTATTCATTTTTGAGAGACCGAGCACAAGCCGGGGAGGGGCAGAGACAGAGGGAGACACAGAATCCAAAGCAGGCTCCAGGCTCTGAACCGTTAACACAGAGCCCAACGCGGGGCTTGAACCCACGAACCGTGAGATCATGACCTGAGCTGAAGTCGGACGCTTAACTGACTGAGCCACCCAGGCGCCCCCTCGGCCTCCCCCCCCCCCCCCCCCCCCCCCGCAAACTTGCTTTTTAATATAATGTGTTCTTTACCTTTACGGCACCTCAGCACTGTCCTTTGTGCTAAACCATTTTGTGTCCACAATTTGTATACCGGATCAGAAAATGTAGAATGAGAGTGTGGCCCTGTAGACAGATTAGCAGGCACAGTCTGGCACAAGTGTGGGATAGATGGTATTCTGTCTCTTCTGTACAATGCTGGCTGACTGGCTGTGAGAAGACCAGATTGAGCGTACTTCGCAAGTACTTTGTGGATAGTTTTTGATAGGAAGGTAGTTCTGAGAAGAACAAGGCAATTATAAATGCATGCGAGGAATGTCAAATGAAAAACCCCGAAGTTGAAAATCACCACTTTAAAAGTTGCCTGGCATATTCTTTGTAGGTAATGATCACTCAAAGGGGGAGGAAATAACTATACGTAACTGGCCGCTGAAGTGGAGGGATTTCCTGATGGAAGTAAGTAGGTATGAAAGCATTTTGTTAGACCCTTGGCCCCACCGTAGTGTGTTTTGTTCCAGTTAGAAAGAGGCGAAGGGGCATGGTGGTGCCTGGCCTTCTGCAATCCCTGAAGACTGAGGCCATGTGGCAGCCAGCTGCCTTAGCTGGCCCTGTGTGGTCACGATGTTGCAAAACTGGGCCAAAGCTTCGCAGGTTCAGAAACTAATTGCCTTTGTCCTTAGAAGTGATGCAATTTCGGGGCGCCTGGGTGGCTCAGTCGGTTAAGCGTCCAACTTCGGCTCAGGTCACGATCTCGCGGTATGTGAGTTCGAGCCCCGCGTCGGGCTCTGTGCTGACAGCTCAGAGCCTGGAGCCTGTTTCAGATTCTGTGTCTCCCTCTCTCTCTGACCCTCCCCCGTTCATGCTCTGTCTCTCTCTGTCTCAAAAATAAATAAGTGTTAAAAAATTAAAAAAAAAAAAAGTGATGCAATTTCGTGAAGTGAAAGAGTTAACAAGGCTTCTAGGAAAGATTGGTATTTAAATGGTGTATTTACAGTGAGAAGCATATCTCTCAAGCAGAGTAGCGTGTTCAAGTTTGGTGGAGACCTGTCTTTCTGCACAGGAAAGCCACAGAGTAAGCTGGCTTTATAATTAGAAGATTGTCTTTGAACCAGAGTGTGAAATTGGAATAAGCAATGAATTGGATGGTTTTACTAGCTGGTGTAACGGGCAGTGTGCAGTCTATATTGTGAAGGGGTTGGAATTCTAGGCTTTCCTCACCTTGCTCTGGGCCCTTCACTTCATACTGATCCTGCTTTTAATGGGACAGTTACTGTGGTTGGAACGCAGGTGTTCTGGGCCTCCTCAGGCACCCACCCACTTAGGACAGCTGGTTAGGGTACATTCTAATAATTTAGTGGACAGCTTCCTCCTGACCATGGGCACCATCACCATGCAGTTACACCTAAGAAATAAACCTGCCATTTTCAGCCAAACTTTGACCTTGTTAAGTATTTTCAACCTAGCAAAGTCTGCCTCCCCTTCTTTATTGTGGTAAAATACACGTGGACGATTTTAACCGATTTGTTTTTCCTTTTCCCTTTTGTTTGTTTTTTGAGAGAAAGAGTGAGCGCACGAGTAGGGGAGCGGGGCAGAGGGAGAGAGAATCCCAAGCAGGCTCTACACTGTCAGTGCACAGTGAGATCATGAGATCAGGAACCCTGAGATCATGACCTGAGCTGAGATTAAGAGTCACGTAACAGACTGAGTCACCCAGGCACCCCTCCCACCCCCTTTTCTTTAATGTATTTTTAAACCCTATTGTTTTAAAAACAATGGCATCCATTGAGTAAATTTTGGAAAATACCAAAAAGCATAAGGAAGGAAAATAAAATTATATTAACAGATAACCGTTTATACTGTTTGGAGTATCCTTTAAATCTTTTTCTCTTTAAAAAAAAATAAAAATAAAAAAAAATAAATCTTTTTCTCTTTGCATGGGTGCGCACACATTTTTCTTAAGAAATTGGAATCCTAACATTTGTTCATTTTATTCTTTGTCACATTAATATTATTAATTACCCTTTGAAATAATGCTATCTGTGGTTTTTAGTATTCCATCATGTTCTACTTTAAATTTGTTGTAAGTAACGCTACAGTGAACATTTTGCCCACGTTTTGTATTTCTTTTTAAATGTATCCTTATGAGGTATTCTTAGGAATAGCGTTAGTTAATAAAATACATGAATATTCTCTTCAGACATGAAATTTGCTAAATCCTTTTCCAGAAAGGTTGTATTGATTTTTTTTTTTTTTTTTTTTTTTTTTTAAGACTCTTTCTTTCTTTAGACTTGCAAATTCAGGTCCTTGTCTTTGCTTAAAGGGATTGTCTTATTTATCTGTAAAGACTTTTTATTTATTAAAGATATTCATCCCTTGCCAAACATGCCACAGATATTTTCCCCCGACTTGCCTTTTCATTTTTTGTATGATACTATTTTCCTTTATGGTTTTCTTATTTTTAAGCTTAAAAAACCTTTCCCCTAGGAAGATACTCCTTGTATTTTGTTTTAGTCCTCTTTATCTCCCCTGCCCCCACATTTACCTTTCTAGTAACTGGTTGTGATTTATCAATCCATGTGAAATAAAGTTGGTTGTAACCACTATTTTTCCAAGTAGAAAAAATAAATGCTATAAAACATTAATACGTTGCATGGAGATGAGAGTGATTGTTTTAGAGGGGCATATATATGTTAGGTTGCAATCTAAAACATGTTTCTGTGGGTAAGACACTTGAAAGCTGCTGCTGTAATCCATTTTGAATTCTTTTCCGTGTATCTGTGAGACGGGGGAGGCTCTGATTTAGTTTTCCCTCCACACACACCAGTTTTCTCCACACTGTTGAATACTGTTAGCACTGGACTGAATTTGTGTCCTCCCCAAATTCGTATGTCGATCCCCTAATCCCCGATGTGATGGTATTTGGAGATGCAACCTTTGGGAGGTGATCAAGTCAGGAGAGTGCAGTTCTCATGGTGGGGTTCTTGCCTTTATATAGAAAACCCGAGAGAGCTTACTTCCTGTCTCTGCTCTCTCCATGTGAGCGTCCAACGAGAGGATGGCCATCCACCAACCAACCAGGAAGCAGGTTCTCACCAGGCACCAGATCTGCCGGCACCTTGATCTTGGGCTTCCCAGGCTTCAGAACTGTGAGAGAGAAATGTTTGCTGTCTAAGGCTCCCAGTCTGTGGTATTTGTCCAGCGGCCTGAGCAGACGAAGACTCTTTTTCTGGCCTGTAGATGTATGCTCATATGGCAGGTCTGGTTCATTGCCAACCATTCTATTCACTGTTCTCTTCTTTGTATCACTGCTACATTGGTGTGAACCAGTGTTGCTTTGCAATTAATTCATTTTTGTTGTTGGTATCTCTATACCTATGAATATTCCCTAAATATTTTTTCATTCTTCCATATTGTTAAGTAAATATTCTTTGGTTGTAAGAAACAAAAACTTGACTGGAGGCAGCTTAAGCAAAACAAACATATTACAACTTCAAAGAATCTCAGTGCACAGGCAGAACCAGCTGGCCCCTCAGGAAGGGATTACAGGTGGGAGGGGGAAGAACCGGCAACAGCTCCGAGCAGTCTCTTATCTTCTGCCCTCTGTCGCCTCTGTCCCCAAGTTTATGATGTTATAATCCAGCCACTGCTGACTCTCAGGAGAGCTGGATATTCTCTGCATCTCCAGATCCACTGTCCCGCTTTCTCCATCTGCTCCATGGCTAGGAGGCTGGCTTTTATAAACTGCATCAGCCCAGCTCCTGGGCTGGCAGCTGGTTGGGATCAGCCAATGGGCGGGACTGGCAGGGGTGGGAGGACAGGAGGGTCTTGTTTATTGGCCTGGGCTAGCTCTCCAGCTAGCCAGCTGGCCTTGGGGTGGCAGGGACTTAGCTCTGGCTAGAGTCCAGGAACAATCCCCCCTTTGCTCTTCTGTGGTTGCAGTTTGAAGTTCATTTTGCTTTCTTGCCTATCTTTCTCAATGCCTCACCCTCTCTGGCCAATTTCCCCTAACTCTGCCCACACCTTTGCAAGTAGCCCCTTTATGAAATTCTTCAAACACTATCAAAGTGTGTTACCTGTTTTCCCCTGGGAGCTTGAGCCAGTCCAAATTGCCGGTTCCTGGGAGAGCGTGGCTTCGTTTTGGTTCAGGTGTCACCACATCAATCACCCAGGCCTGGGCATGTCACATCACGGTAGTGAAGGGGGCAGTCTCCTGTCCAAAGTCAGGTTCATTGTGAACTGAGCTGTTGTATACCTCACAGAGAGTTAAAGCATTAACAAATTAAAAAACGTTTAAGTTGTGGTAAAATATACATAATATAAAATTTACCATTTTAACCAGTTCAGTGGCATTACTAAGTACATCCATGTTGTGCGCCCATCACCACCACCCATCTCCAGGACCTTTTCATCCTCTCAAATTGACACTCTTTACCCTCGGAACCCTAACTCCTCTCCCCTTCACCATAGCCCCTGGCAACCACTGTTGTCCCTTTTGCCTCTGAATCTGATCACTCCAGGTACTTCACTGAAAAAATAAATCTTAGACAAGTAATACAGAAATACATTCTTGTCAGAAAGGATGAAAACATTATATATAAGGCTGAACTAAATCTGCCCCCCACCTCGGATCCCCTTCCTCACCACTCGCGATGGTCACACACACAGGTGAGCATGGTTATTTTAGAGGCTGGGTTCTTCTGAAGCTTTTCCTATGCCTTTCTTTGCCTACATACATGTGCTCTTAGAAATTAAGTCATTTCTCCGTTTCTCACGTAAATGGTATACTGTATGTAGCATTCTGTAACTAGAACTCACTTTTTATTACCTGGCGCATGTTGGAAGACTTTCCAAGTTTGTAAGACGGAACTTCCTCATTCCTTAAAACTGCCTCAGGACCAGTTGGCCTGGCTTGGGGGTAGAGCAATAGAGTAAAAGAATTGATTCCATCATGGAATGTTATAACATTAAAATTTAGTTTTCCCATTGGATAGGAATATCATATGATGATGATTTTTTTTTTTTAATTGGGAAATGGTGGCTCTTGCTACTACATCTGCAGGTTGGGGTAATCGCATTGGAAGAAATGATCTAATTGTAGTTGAGGAGTGTGTGTGGCTGAACATTCCAGTTTGGGCGAAGTAAATAATTCGCCTGTTCTGGCACATCATATTCCTCAGGCTCTTACCTCATGGCTGAATGACTTTGTGTGTTTGTTTAGGACTCCAGTAGGATAGGGGAGGCACTGGGGTTCTGCATAGGTGGGAATCTTTTCATCGGGAAGGGTTTTTTCTGCCTTTCTTGTTTCACAGCTGGGTGCTCAGTGCTTTGCACACAGTTGCCTGGGATTGTGACTTATGGCACTTACAATTTAGGGGTGGGGATGAGTGGGGAGATACAGTTGAACAACTACTTAGAAAACAAGGTGGAATGAAGTAAATGTCATTTATTTTTACAAGACAGGTGCCGTGGAAGCCATGAGAAAGGGGAGACCAATCTACTCCCAACCAGAGATCAGAATGTCGAAGAACAAAAGTGAGGAGCAAAATAGATGCTTAAGAGGTGCCTTCTAGAAACATACCATGAACACCTTAGAACTGAGATCCTTGATCAGTGAAGTGTGGGAGACTATCTAGTTTCAAGAAACCAAAATGAGTTTTGATGAATGGGGAGAGCCTATGGCAACATTTTCTCAGGTAGTCCCAGATGGTCCTCTCACCCTCACTGGACATTCAGTGTCTAGTTTAGAGTGCACACGTGTGTTGCTTTCTGCCCTTGCTTGAATTTTCTCAGGGCGTTGAATTTTCTCCCATCCTCCCCAGGTTGCCCTGGTTACTTTCTCAGGCTGGAAGGACAGCATCCATATAAAACAACCACTAGGTGCCATCCTTGCTTTGTGCAAATTTCTGCTTTCGGGAGTCTTGAGGAAAAGCTGCTAGTTCTGACCTCTCTGTGGGGCTGTGCCTTCTGCACACCCTACTTTCTGGGGTTGCCCCAGAGAAAGCATGAGGTGCTCCCAACTCTGTTTTCTGGTGTCCAGGTCCTAAAACAAAGCCTGGGTGTCTCAAGCCCAGCAACACGCATTGTGAGAAGGACCCAGAAGTGAACCCCTATTTAGAGGAGGTTGAGTCTTCGGGTGGTTGGCCCATTTGGACAGAGTGGGCCGCTGGCCTGTCTGCACCCTTCCCGGACCCACTGCCAGCACCAGCCCCCTTCCCCACTGGAGGCCAAGCACCTACCTGACAAAATGCCCAGCCGACAGGAGAAGCAGCCGTCTGTGAGTCGCCCAGCACAGGAAGCTTGATTGGATGCTCCCCTTTCTGCATTTCCTTCAAAAGTGAAGTCATAATAATAAAGCCAAAATCAGAGAAAGGTCACACATACCATACGTCAATTGCATCAGTTTCCCCTGTAAAGTCTGGTCCGTGGAGACCAAGATTCTATGCTATGGCAATAATGGGAGGGACGTAGAATTTTTTTCCACTTCTTTTCCCAACTTATAAAAATTTCAAATATACAGAAAAGTTGGAAGAATAGTGTAATTATCTGTATGCATACCACTTACATTAATCCACTGCTAATATTTCATTTTGCTTCATCTATATTTGTGTGCATGTTTATTTTTGCTGATCTTTTAAAAAGTGCATTGGAGATGTCACCAAACTTTACTTCTAAATACTTCATTGTGAAGTTCCTGAAAATTGTGACCTCCAACATAATCACAGTACCAATATTATGCTAAAAAGATCAAATAGTAATTCCCGTTTGTCCAGTTCATATTCGATTTTTTCCAACTGTCCCCCAAATGTATTTTATTTTTTATAGCTGTCATTTTTCAAGCCAGGATCTAGTCAAGGTTCACTCACTGGATCTGCTTAAGTCTTCTTTTGCTACTTTT